>NC_082599.1:5243968-5546954 GCF_030936135.1 Gavia stellata
TTACAGGCAAGTGCTGTTAATTTCAGGTCATAGATGTGCTAATGCTGACTCTAGGACATGGCACTGACTCTACAAATGCTTAATGGATAGAGGTAGTTTCTCTCATGGAGATCAACAACCAGGTTTGAAGTTGCTATTTTGCGTTATCTTTTTCTATTACTCTTCTGCTGCTGTAATAGCTTTTTTGGTGTCTTTTTTAACATGTTATTATAGCAGTCACAGCCAGTTTTCTTTTTTCTTTTCTGACCTAAATTTAAGCTAGCATTTTGTTTCTGAGTTCAATTGTAAGAGATAAATTTGAGCTTAACCTTTTCTGCTTGCGCTCTGGTCACATCCTAATTGCAGTGAATTATTCTGTCATTAAGAAATGCTTTGCACTCACCCCTGTAAGTGCAGAGTCTATTTCCATGTGCTCAGTCCGTTAGGAATAGCTCCAGCTGTACAAGAAGACAGCATTTTTGTTACTACTTTTTATCCTTTCTCAAAGCTTGTAAACAAACCATATCATAAAAGCCATTGGGACAACTGCTTGTTTAGACTCACGTCTTTGTCTCCAGGTGACTCTTTTTGACTTGATTGGTTTGAAGCACAAATGATAAATCTAGTCTGGCTTCACTGGCTGAGTAAGTATCTGTTCACACAAGTTGCTCAGAAACACAAAAAGCCCAGCAGGTGACTCCCCCTTTTCATGCCCCGGGGAAATGCTGCTGTAGGAGTACCTGGGATACAGGAACTCACAGGACTGCCAGTCTGCTATTAATGTCTTTAGTAAGACTGCACTGTACACAGAGATTTATTCTCTGCTTTTGCACCAGAGAAGAAGAAATTCACCTCTTTGAAGGGCTTAAGTGGATCACAGGCTCCCTGTAGAAGGGTGAATTTCACTCCAGCAGAAAGGGAAAAAAACTTTTTCTAACAATATCTCAGCATTTGGTGACATCTGGGAAGAAATGAGCATTTGAGCGGCAGCAACCCTCTGCAGAGCAAGTCCCATGTTCTTCATGGGACAATTTCCGATGACAATGGTTACCCCTCTGACACTTTACATGTTACTTATACCATTTGCCTTAGGTGCCCAACATTTAGCTAAGCTGGTTTTGTACTCAGAGGAGCAAGATGGAGCAAGGACTTATTCATTCCACATATCTGTCACCTGCTTAGGGGGATCATCTCACTTTCTCCATTGTCTATATTGAAAGCATAAATAATTGGCCAAGACTAGGTATCAAGCTTTCAGATGAGATGCATCCCCCCTCATATGTGCTCTGACACATGTATTTGCCTTTGGGTGCATATTATATGCACCCTTAAATCCAGAATCAGAAATAAGTATCCCTTGGCCACTCCAGGTAGAACAACGTTAGGTTTGCAAACAGTGGGCATCCAGGAAAGTGCAACACCGTGACACGTCTTCTTTCCACTGTTTCTCATGTTTTAACAGAAGGGTTCAGTGAACCAGTGAGGTCAGTTTGATGAGACAGTGCAAGTCAGCAGTCCAGGCTGGCTTCTACCTGTAGTAGCATACAGCTGAGTCAGCCCATCCTGACTCTGGCTATCTCATATAACTATCTCATTTAACTGATTTTGTAAACTGACCAAACCCTATCTTGAAACTAGTGGAGGCATTTTGTATCTACTACTTCATAATGAGAGGGTCTTTTAGAAATCTCCTGCACTGTTCTTTAGCCACACTATTCTCATTCTCATCACAAATTCATTCGTGATGATCACTGCCTCCTGGCAGTGCTATCTTTTAATTTTAATTCTTCTTTCATTGGATGTTCACTCTTCCCCCTCTCCATGCAAGCAGTCCTATTGCCTCATAGCCTTTATTTTTCTAGGGTCTGTCCCATCCCTATTAAGTGTAAAAGACATTATTTTATATTGAAACAAATCACTGGTTCAAAATCAAAAGAAAGAAACGCAGTGTGGCAGTCTCCTCACCTTACTATAAACATCTGCAGCTACTTACCTTAAATGTTGGATCAAGCAGCACAGCTCACACATAGTTGAGGAAATAACCAAAGAAAGAGAGCCTCAGGTCTGATTTGCCCAATCTGTGCCTTCTAGAAAGGCTCTGATAGAATGGCCCTATTTCCAGCTTCAGAATTCCCCTGACAAGGCACCAAAGAGGGCAACTGCAAAACTGTTTTCCAAGTTGATACTCACAAACCTGAAATGGGGTGTATTTCATGGAAAAAGCTGGTGATGAGAAGGGATTGTTAGGTGCCAGACCACAACAGTGCAGAGTTTCTAAGTATTAGTGCTACAGACCATGGGTCTGTCTGAGTCCCTGAAGGCCCACCAAGAAATGGGAGGATTGAAACCATCTGAGAGGAGTGCAGATCCCCGCTTCCCATGTCCTCCTTATAAACCGTTGTATGTTTTAACTATTAGGCCATCACTCCTGTTCATCTAGGACACCTAACACTGATAGCGTGTGGTTTGGGTGAGAAATACCTCTGCTACTAGAGTGCATCAGCTCATTTGAGCACCTGTTAGACAGCAGTTGGAGCTGGTCTGAAGTGGAGTTGGGGAGTGCGTGTCGCTCAAGTTTTGAGTAGACTTCACACTGCACATGAAGGCAGGCCTTAAGTTTTAAGAGAAATGGATAAAAGCATTGGCTGTGCAGCTGTGGACAATTTGTTTCAAGACCATCTTCCCTGCAATCCCCATGGTGATTATAGATACACCCAGGATGGCTTTGTTCTGCCTCAGGTGCTGATAGCTGAGAAGCTGTGTCAGCATGGGTTTCACACAGGCTGTGCAAGCTCATCCCAGGCCCTGTACAGTTGCCATGGTAGCTGATCCATTTTGAGGTCTACAACAACTACTCTACAACAACATCACTGTTATTAATACCCAAGCTTTAGCCTGCCGGTGGTAAAATGGGGATGAGAGCACTCCTTTACTTTTGAGGGATGCAGTGAAGATAAGTACATTAAAGATTGAAAAACATTCAGGGTAAGATATAAATATTGTCTAAATTTAGCTAAATTTATAATCCAGACATCTAAAGCAGAGCTAATTGTCTAGACTCACTTTATAACTAATGAAAGGAAATAGGTATTTTTCATCTGACCACAGTATCTGGCCTACTTCGAACATCTGCTTTAGGAGGTGATAAATCATACCCTTTAACCATACTGACTGGTTCTCTCTTGGTCAGGAAGAGAACTATGGGTCAGTAGCTGAGGTGGGATGTCTACATTATATTATTTATAACCCCACCTTCTAAACAAGTGTGGTTTTGGCAAAGGACACCCTGGCTTGATATAGATGTTGTATGTAAAAATGCTCTTTTTTCAAAGTTGACTGGATTTCAGGTTGGCAACAGAATGTCAACATCCTTTCCAAGTATCATAAGTACAATTATCCACTGACTGTCCAAGAAACTGGGCCCAGATTCATCGTACCTGATTTTTTTAGGCTTACCTAGCTGCCTATGTTACGGGTCTGAATTGCTCTCATCTCTACTGTAAGCTGAGATCAACAAGAATATCCAGAAATTGGTCTAAATGTTTCATTTCAGCTTCTGACTTTGAGTCTTCTGTGCCAATGATTTGTCAGGAAGACTTCTCTGTAGATGTTCCCTGTGAATCTAGGAGCTTCCACAGAAGTGTGTGTCAATAGGGAGACAAACTGTAGAGAGAGTGCACAGAGAAATATGCTACATGTGTAGGAAATACATTCAAAGATGTACGCTTGTAGGGACATGGAAAGACTTCTGTCCTGCTGTTTTTCTCTCCTCCTCCTGCCTTCTCAGTAAGGACCACTAAAGATGGAAAAAAATTACAGTCTGTGTTAGGATTATCTCAAGCTTTCCCTCACATTGTGTTTGAGGCTAGAGTTCCTATCACCTGCCTTTCTCTTGCTTATATACATTATATTTGAGCTAGAGCTCCTGGGTTCTCTCTTTGGTTCATGCAACAAAATATGCACTTAAAGTTCAAGATTCATCTTGCCTATTTGTAAGCATCTGCTTGAGGATGACCTTCTGTTGACCATAGAGTAGCTCTCCACTGCCTACACAAGATGCTCACAGGATTAGGTCAGGTGTGTCTGTGTTGTAGACGCCAATGTTTAGTTAGATGATCTGTGATTCCCCTTCATATACAAGGGAAAAAGGGACAACTACAGGCCCTGTGATAGGTCTCCTCTAAGACCTCCATCAGGTGCATCCATCTTGAGAGCTTGATTCAATTGCATAAGCTTGGGTATTTATTGCCATTTGAAATGCTCTGGGGTATTTAAGACGTCAGATATGAGACATGAGATATGTGAAACCCATGCTTTTCCCAGAGTGCAGTGCGCAGGAGAATATGAAGTGTACTAGATGCCCATGTTTAGGCAGCTGAATCAAGCCCTGCATGTTTCACTGGCTCGACATGTATCATCATGTGTCTCAGAGCTGTCTAGTGTCCCTTTACAGAGGACACCTGAGTATTCCAAGTGTTCATGTTCCTTCCTTTTTTTTTTTTCACCAGGTCCGTTCTGCTGCCAGGAAAAGATGGCACCGCTGGCAAGACCATCACTCCCTCCGAGTGCGTGTGGCACGTGCCATGTCTATCCCCACCTCTCCGACACGAATCAGCTTCCATAGCATCAAACAGACGGCAGCTGTGTGATATGCCCTGCACACACACACACCACTTGGTGGCCTTCAGAGTTCTTCTTTCTTCACTCTCTCCAAGACCCTTTCTTCAAACTTTCTCCCTTTATTCTGCACTGCTCTCTTTCGCAATGAGATGCCCATCATATTTTTGCGGATTCTCATCTCCCATATTCATGACGCTGCTTTAAGGCAACCAGGCAAAAACCTCTTGGAGTAGGTGGTGGTGAAACAGATTCAAAGAAGAAAGAGATTCAACACTGATTGCACCTTGTGGAAGTTCACAACACAAAGTCTAAAACAGCACACTGGCAGGAACAATCAATTTTTTTCTCCTTTCTTTTTTTGTTTTTCCCTTCCGTATTGTGGTGAACAAAGACTATTTTTAACATGCTGCCCATCTCACCCTGTA
The DNA here is from genome assembly GCF_030936135.1 of Gavia stellata. Classification (NCBI taxonomy): domain Eukaryota; kingdom Metazoa; phylum Chordata; class Aves; order Gaviiformes; family Gaviidae; genus Gavia; species Gavia stellata. The sequence continues at coordinate 5,248,993 of NC_082599.1, forward strand.
CATTGATTCCCAATGATTTCAACAGTTTGGTGTATAGATAGCCCGTCTCTTTCTTGTTTCTTTGTAAAAATTTCTTCTCTGCAGAACTGTCATTTGAGAACATGTGGCAGCAAGAAAAAGCATCTGGAAGGTGGTGTGAAAAATCTGAATTTATCTACCTTCCCCATTTCTGTCTTTGATAGACTGGGATTTGGCCAGGGCATTGCTGGACTGTTTAACACAGGGCACTTTGCCTTGCAAGAACCATGCCCTGTTTGTCCACAAAGTTTTGAAAAGGACAGCAGTATCTCTAGATAGCTCTATAAAATATCCTTATTCCTCTTAGCCCCACGCTTTCAACACAATGGAAGTAGCCTTTGGAAAGTCTTTGGTTTTTTTCAGCTAAGAGGATTGTGGTGGGGAAGGACAACAGAACATGTTTTCTGGGTTTAAAAAATATAAAAAGGAAGCACTGTAAAAATAATAATGAGAAGAGGATGTTTGCATTATGAGGATAGTGCTACATGCTGCACAAAGATTATCTATTGAGCATTTTGAACTAGAGCAGATGTATCTACTAGGCTTTTTATGTGATGTTCAAAAATATTGTATATTTTCAATAATAAACACTACTCTGGGTTGGTTTCAGTAAAACCAGGCATCATTTTCTTTACTCTGGAAAGGAAGAAGACACCTATCTTGAGAGTGTTTTTGTATCTACGATCAGGGAAAGAAATCCTGTTTGATAATGAGCCAATAAGAGGAGGAACAACCTCATGATAAAACCTGAGCAAGAGGGCATTTAAATGCAAGATGAATTGTCTCCCTTCTCAGCTCATGGTGTTACAGTGGAACCCTGTCCCTCTGCACTCTCCCTCCCTCTATTGGGCTTTGCAAGAGCAGAAAGAAAAAAGCAAGTTGTTTACTATATTCTCCATCACCTGTATCTCACCAGTGCTGGAGTAATTAGCTCTTTCCACCTTAGCATCTTTATTCTGAATTTTCTTCACATGTTTTAGAGGACTTTCCAGCACAAGTTGGATTTAAATCTCCAGATTTAAATTGGTCTTTCTCTAGTTTTCAGAATTACACAGGGCTGGAAAATATCTTGGAAGACACTGATGCTAATCCTCTGCTTTTGGAGGCATCCTGTCCTAACAGCTTGATCAAATTCAACTTTGAGCAGATTGCACAGCAAATTTAAATTAACAAATTAAAATTTTGTAACTTTTCCCCCTCCTAACTCATATTTGGATTCATGTGCCTCAATGAGATAACTGAGGGAGAAGGGAGAAGGGAGATTTGAGATTCTGTCTAGTTAGACCTGTCATGTCTGCCAAGGAGGAGGAGCAGGGAAGAGTCTTCACATAGCCTTCCATGTGGCATGCCAACCAGATAGATCCCAGTGTGGCAGGGATACAAATAAGATTGGAAAAGTGCCTGCCTATGTCACTCACTGCTGTCAGTGCCCTGAGTTCTGCAAAGTGATGCAAACCATCTTCATGGTAGCTGGGAAACAAAAGTGTCTGATAAGAGAGGACTGTGTCAGTGCTTTTATTTATTGCATGCATCACAACAGCGATGCACAGCCCCCTGGCATTTTGTGTTTGAAGGGACAGATATACCTACAGTTTAGAAATATGTGGGTTGAGTACCTCTGTGCTTGCTCTGTCTCTAGGCCAGTCTGAAATGAAAAAAGGGATTTGCAATCCAGCAGGTACTGTCAAAATTGCAGGTTATTGTCGCTACCAGGATTTTATTTTTCACAAAAAATAAAATGCTTTTTGCAATTAGTATTTGTCCAAAGCAGAGATTTTCAGTCCTTCCAGCCCTGCTTCAAGCCAGCATGGTGGACATACACCATTAATGGGATATGGGTTATGTTAATTATGTTTTGCCATGGAAGCTTTCTGCAGTCTGTCATGCCTGAGGTACTGACAGACATGGCCCATTTTCTCTAGAGCACTGTGATGAAAATCAAGCTTGAATTTCTACCATCATCAGCCTTGTCAGAGCAAGATTTCAGACCATCCCCAGAAGGGTAATAAAAAATTATTTTGAGGGTGGCTTTTTTTTGGCTTCTCAGAGAGTGCACAGCAGGGGAGAACGATGGAGATAGAGAGGTGTGTAACTCTGAACACAGCATATCTGGGGGAGTCATAAAGGCCAGGATTTGAGAAAAAAAGGCAGGGTCTAAGTTATATCAGGCAAAGTCCTAGGGGGTGACTGCTCTGTGGCAGGTAGTAGAAGGAATGTCATTTACACCAGCTGAGGGTTTCCTATCTGAAATTGGATACATGGGGCTCAACCCAAAGCTCTTCCCATTATATACAGTGAGCTCTAGCTTTTCTGCACATGGCTGCCCTGTGGACAACCGATGACTGGTTTGTAGGCTGCCTAACCTTTCAGTGGGCACCAAACCCTCCTGGTCAGCAACAAGAAGTGGAATATCTGTGTCCTGGAGCTCATGTTGTGGTTCCTCTGTAGCCACAAGCTGAGGCACACAAAGTGTGGGCTCTCTGCATTTGCAAGGTGGTCACCATTGGTCTATTTTCTAGGCATACATTTCAAGTCTCTGGAAGGACTGTTACTGCTGTCAGTAGAATTAGTGTCAGGCTCATATTTGCCCTCTCAGTATCCCTTTCTGGTTCTCAATAAAGAGGCAATTCCTATCCTTCCCTTTCTCTCCTCCACATGAAGGACCAGGCAGACCATAGGGCAATCAAGATCTCCTCATGAAAGCTGCCATAGAAAAAGGGAGTGGAAAGTAGTCTCCATGGAAATAGTGCTTTGAAGGCAGTTTCTTTTTCCCCCAATCTGCCAACTGATCAATATCATCTTATTGCTTCTTTAAGTTCACCTGTCTGCCTCTATCCTTCATTTGGTTTTATTAGGTGCAGTAAGATCCTACTCAATACCATAACTACGAGTCAGTATAGCCCATGTTAGCTGTGAAACCAACCTACCCTTCACATTTCAGGGTGAAGAGCTAGGATTCATCCTGAGTTTTCCTCATTGCTGTGGGCATGCACCCAGCTCTGAGGTACAAGTGTAATGCAGCAATACAGCAACACTTTCACTGGACTGGTTTCTTTCCCCTATAGTGGGGTATTTGCTTTTTTTTAATAGATACAAAACACAACTTTGTGGGCAGAGCTGCATCTGCCCTTGGAGTCCTTAGCCAGAGTGACTCATTATTATCCTTGAGCTGTGAAGCTTGCCCTGTGTCAGACGAGGCTTCGCTAGTATGGTAAGGAAGGGATCATCTTAGTCATGTGTGTCTCCATGACACCTATCACCATATAGTTCTCAGCGACAACTGGAGTCTCAGGGGCAGTATAAACAACCAGGGTAACTGCCGCTGGAAGGGAGGACTTGTCCAGTAAATGGAGCAAAAGTACGATCTAGGCACAGGATACTATTCTCCCAAAGACCATTCTAGTGGGACTCTCTTGGCTTTATGTAGCTCTTCACAAGTCTCAGCTGGACCTAGTTCCTTCTGTGGTTATTGGAGAACTGCTCAATACAGTCAATGGAGTCCAAGGTGTGAATCATCTGATCCTAAAGGAGATGTCTATAATAGGGCAGAGAAATTGCACCCAACACCTATTTTGTCCCTTGACCATAAAGGCCACCTGACTTACTGGCTTTTGTAGAGACAGACACAGTGCAAAATTTGGTAGCCTGAATCCCACACCAGGGACATGGACTGAGATATTGTAGCCCGTATGCAGTAAGAGGGTGGTAACAAGTCATTTTTGTGCTCTTCACAAGAACTAAGGAGTCCAGGTACCAGAACTGGAATTGAAGAATTGCCAGATCTGTCTAGCCCTGATCTAGATGCAGTTAGCCACGTGTCTTTCTAGTCCCACGGTGTGGCTACAGAAAGAAGTTAGTCTTATCTAGACTCTGTGAATTGGACAACCAAGCTTTTGAAGGACTGTGGTGTAGTCCATATGCCTGACCTCAAATCTGTATTGTCCAGATCAAATCCAGACATCTAGCAGGTCTGACTAAAAAAGAAATTTGGCAGCTGAAGAAGTGAACTAATGTCTCTGGCAATAGACATTCAACTGCAAGGTTTTCTTTCACAAGGTTCTTTAGAGCTTAGAGTCACTGACTTCACAATAAACCACTAGAATATATCGATGCCAGGGCACCGACCTTGTACCAGTGTTTTCAGTGCTATTTCTGGGATGCCCTGTTTTCATTCACAATAAATATTCACTAAACATTTAAGATCAATAAATAGATGAAGACACCTAAATTTGGCCTCTGTCTCAGTAAGTCAGGTGTCTGATCTCCCAATACACTTGGTGCATTCCTAAGCAAATTGTGCAGTGAACTCTCCAGAGATTCTTAGCTGACCTTCAGGGGGCATCTGCTTCAGGAGGAGCTCTTGGCCTTGCTGGATGGAATACATCTCTTGGCCTTGCTGAGGGCTTGTTTCAGTTGCCTAAATATAGGCTTCTAGTGCCATTTCAGATGCCCCAGGAATCCCAGCTGCCTTCCAGTTGTCAGTCCAGAAAAGCAGCTGTATGGCCTGTGCAGATGTCCCACCTTCTCTAAGCTCTTTCAGATGGAAATAGATACTTAGGAATGTCTTGTACACCTGTACACTTACTCAACTACTTCTCTGATCTTCCCCCAGGGAGAAATCGAATTGGAGAGGATCAAGTTAGCTAATCCAGGATCCTGCAAATAAGCCTCTATTAGCTGCAGAGTGTAGGGAGACCTAGTTAGCCAAGGAAGCTAGGAGGGACTATGGTGCTTTTTTCTTCCAGCAATGAGCTTGGTGCACAGTGCACTGAAGCCAGTAAAATTTGCACTGCCTAAATAAATAAGGCTAACGAGGGTCTCTTTCCTTTCTCTGCTATTAGGCATGGTTCAAGAGTAAAAATATGGTACTCTTTATTTTATTAGTGTAAACAATTTGGAGAAGGTAAAAATAACATTTTCGACTCTGCAAGTTCTCACCCATAGGAGTTTGGAAGCAGCTCCCAGTTCACTTTGATAGCAATGGTGATACTCTTTTCTTTGCTGTACTGTATAGTCCCACTGGTGGAGAGCTGACTTCTGCCATCAACAACATTTGGCATATCCAAGCTGGGATGACAAGATGCCCACCATTCCTCGAAACACCAGCCAAGGTAGCTGCTGATGCCATCCCAAGGCATTGGCATGGGATCAAGTCATGGGGCCGCTCAGAACTGAATCCGTTTAAATTAAACTGTTTGGAAATCATGCCAGGAGAAAAATACCTGGCAGCAAAACAGATAAGGAAGACCTTCGATTTTCCCTGGGTAGCCTTTGATAAAAATGCTGGCTGAGCTGAAGGTGAGCCACACACCCTCATCTCAAGAAGACAAGCATTTCCTAATTTGCATTAACACATGCAAGTAAGCCTGTGGCTGCCTGGGAACCTAAGGCACCCTTCAGGGATCATCCCAGCTCAGACACCAAAAGTCTGGCTGGACAAGAAGGTGGGAACAGGAGCGTATGGGGAAGCACTGGCTTAGGCGCACTTCTGGGCCAAGGTTCCTGGGTTTCTACAGGGAGGAGCTCCCATCTCTGATGACAAATTTGCCAGTCAAACTCACCTTCTTGTCATTTTCAGCTACATCTTCACAGACTGGAGTCATGTCTCTGAGAAAGTTGTCTCCTCCCTGCCTTCCACACCAGCCGTGTACCCCAGTGGTGTTTGGCCTCCAATGGCATTGTCCATTTCCAAGGTCCGGGGGGACTGTGAGTGATTTTCAAGCTGTCATTCAATAGTGACTTAATGATTTGATGATTGTTCAGGATACCTGTGAGCAGAGCTACTGAGATGATCCACAGGTGTCCTGGACAGCAAAGGGGAGTCCCTTGGCCACATGTGCCCTCTCAGGAAGGTGAAGACCAAGTGGCTGAGGAGCAACCATGAGGAAAAGCACCCAGGGACCTTGGTGGATGCTGAAATGAACCCAAGCCAGCCATGTGGCTTGGCAGCAAAGGTGGCTAACAGCAGTCTGGGCTGTTTTGACGGAAGTGATTATTCCCCTCTCCTTTGCACTCATTGGACCACGTCTAGATGCTGTGCCCAGTTTTGGGCCCCCCAGTACAAGAAGATATTGATAAACTAGAGCAAGGTCAGCCACAGGCCACCAAGATGCTCAGGTCTGGAGCGCTTGCCATATGCAGAGAGGCTAGAGGAGCTGGTTCAGCATGGGGAAGAGGAGACTCTGCGTGGACCTAGTAACAGCCTGCCAGTACCTACAAGGAGGTTACTGAGATGACAGACCCAGGCCTTTCACAATGGTGTGGCAGGAGGACAAGAGACAACAGACGTAAGCTGAAACAAGAAAGGGCTAGATCAGATATAAGGAGAAAGTTTTTCATCAGGAGGACAATCAAGCAATGAGATGAGTTGCCCACTGAGGGTGGGATCCAGAGATTTTTAAAGACCCAACTGAATAAGGCCCTGAGCAACCTCACCTGCGATCATAGCTGAGCCTGCTCTGAGCAAGGGATTTGGACCAGAGACGTCCTGAGGTCCCTTACAACCTGAATTATCCTATCAAACTAGTAGTAATATTGCCAGTCATTCCACTAACACTAGGGAAGAAAGAACATGAGCAAGTTTTGGCTGCTGTAGTTTTCTCAGGTGCACCTCAGGAGTCTTGGAAATATGCTCATGCCCCCTGTCTTCAAAAGAAGTGTCTTCCTTTGCTTTCTCCTGGCTGGAATGCAAAGATGAGTAGAGTCACATCTCTTTAGGGAAAACTATCTCCTTTACATTGTGATGCCTTTTAAAGCCCTATGTCTTTTTCAACAAAATAATCATTCATAGCACAGATCTGGGATGATTCAGATGTAGCTTTTGGATCAGCAGGAAAAGTCTCAGCTATGCCAGGAAAATGGTTGTGGATATGATGGACTGACAACCTCTGTGTGTGTGTGTGTGTTTATGTATCAGTGTATGCACACATACATACATGTCCAATTGCAAGTCTGTATGTGTGAGTGTGTGTCTGTGTGTGTGAAGAAAACTGGTCAAGTTACTTTTGATTTCACAGAATCAAAGAATCATTAAGGTTGGAAAAGACCTGTAAGATCATCAAGTCCAACCATCAACGCAGCACCACCATGCCCACTAAACCATGTCCCACAATGCCTCATCCACACGTTCCTTGAACACCTCCAGGGATGGTGATTCCACCACCTCCCTGGGCAGCCTGTTCCAATGTTTCACCACTCTCTCAGTAAAGACATTTTTCCTAATATCCAGCCCAAACCTCCCCTGGTGCAACTTGAGGCCATTTCCTCTTGTCCTGTCACTTGTCACTTGGGAGAAGAAACCAACACCCACCTCTCCGCAACCCCCTTTCAGGTAATTGTAGAGAGTGATAAGGTCTCCCCTCAGTCTCCTCTTCTCCAGACTGAACAATCCCAGCTCCCTCAGCTGCTCCTCATCAGACTTGTGCTCCAGACCAATCACCAGCTCCATTGCCCTTCTCTGGACATGACATTTTTAGCATATTATGTATGAAGAAAACAAGGCTTCTTGTTTTCAGGGGATCATTATAGAAATGAACATCCATGAACACTTAAGTACTTGAATCAGAAAACGTAAGAGGTCTTCCAGGGAAAAGTTTGCAGTGCTCAGTGTTGCAGATAATGCATGTGCCAGCTGGCATGTGAGAGCAAGTGTAAGCTTACTTTGGATCTGGACTAATTGCTTCCTTCTGACACTATTTAAATCCTGTCACCCTCTTCCTTTGCAATAAATCCCCAGTCCCAACTTGCAGTGAAGACAACACATTGCCTCATCCCGAGTATTCCCTGTGGGAGTCAGCGATGCTGCACTGCAGTTCCTTGGATGCAGGGATATCAGCTTAGGGATTGGGTTTGATACTGAGGAATCACTGTGGAGACTTGTATCAGATGGCAAATTCCATTTTAAATGCACGGTTTCATAGCCTCCTCTGTCATCTTTTGCTTACAAGCAAAGCTCCAACCCCCAGGAGATACCAGTAAAAATCCCCTGCATCTACACATTGAATACCAGTATTAACCATTCCAGTGGAGCACACGTGGACAGTGCTGGCCACCAGCCCACAGTAGTACAGTTTTGAAGGCTAAAATGGCAAAAGGAAAGAACACAATGAAGATTTACTATTCTTAACAGTCACCTGACAAACCTGGCAACAGTCTGTTGGAGGATGAGGAGGAGAGAGAGACACAAGACCTAAAGCACCCATATGCTGGAAGAAGGGAGGATGGGCCTCCGGGGCAGAGAGGTCAGTATGGCTTAAGGATCAGAGGGAGAAAAAGGGAACCTGACTCCGTGGTCAGGCGGAGGTCCAATTTCAGGTGAGCGTCACAAGGATGAACACAGCAAATATGCAGAGTCCGCTGAAGAACTCTTCCCAGAGTGGGGAAAAGCTCAAGGGACTCCAAAGAGAGGCTATGCCAAGGCTTCTCCTCGGAGTAAGGTCACTTCTTGCTAATGCTCTTCAGTGTAGCATCCTGAGATAAGCAAGTATGAGAAAGAAGATTTTGGACATCCTTTTAAAGCCTCCCACCTGAACAGAAACTCAACTCATTGAAGCTCACACACCTCTCCAGAAGATCTTCTCCTTTCCTGCCAGGCCTGGAGGGGCTGAAAGCAAGTCCCTCTGAATCCCTTTTCCACTATGAACCTCTTAGCACTGACTAACAGGGCAATGCCTTGGATGATTTTCTAAGTGTCTTGCAGCAGGCTGTTTTGGGGACAGATCACCAGCTGGTTTGGGATGAGGCAAATGATGCTGTTTTCCTGGTTGCCCCTTGACTTGCAGAAAGCTTTCCTTACAGAGACTTAACACAACTTTGCTGTCCCTAGCACTGAGCATTTGGCTGCAGTGTGCACAGAGAGGGATATGTGCATGGCACCTTGAAGGAAAGAGGAGTTTGTACTGCATGAGCTCTGAGCTGGCTGGAGGGCAAGAGTAGCACAGCCCTGAACCCATGGTATGTAGTACAACTTCCAGCAGTGCTCATCACCTTGGCTGCGCATAATACCGTTGGTAATGTGCTCTGCAACGTGAGAAGGCGATGTGCGCAAGCCTTGGTCTTGAGTAGAAAACGTGTTTTGGTGCTAGGGCTGAGTCTTTCAGGACAGTGTGGAGCTGGGAAGAGAGGAGTTGTGAAGGGATGTAGCCATCTTCTGACCACCCTGGTCTTTGGTCAGCCTCACTGGTTCTGCAGTGTTGATATCTACTTCTGCAGAGAGCTACCAGAAGGCTTTCCTTCCAGTCCATGGAGAGAAACCAAGCACCTGTGGGATTACAGTCCTCTGAGTTCACCACTCAGCACATGGTATTTCCCTATGTGGAAAGGATATTTTAGGTTCATGAGTGTGAAGGTTTCACGTAAATCCTCCAGATTTCCATAGGCTCGTTCACTTTATTCCCTTTCTCATTTAGTGCCATAGAACTGGAAGATAACAAGCATCTCAAGAGAAACTTTTGGAAAAGAAATAGAGCATATCTATAATTTGTGGACTGATGGCATAATATGTAGCTAAAACAAAAACATGCATCATCTGGATAGTCCTGTTGTATTCTACATTGGTTTCTTAAGTTTCTCCACTTGCTAATTAGTGTAGTAGAAAGAAAATATTTCTGATTAGTATAATTACCATAGAGCAGTGCTATAGTGACCTTAAGCTACTCGAAGCCAAAGTTTTAAAAAAGAACTCATAAAACTTTAATGAGTTTCCCAGATGCTAACGAGCAAGCCAGCTTCCATTAAGGCTATCTGTGTTCAGCAGTCTCCAAAGGCTGTGAAACGAACCCTCCGACCCTTTTGACACGTCTTTCCTCTGTGCTCCCAGGCTGCAAGGGGTCATGTCAAAGGCTGAACCAATTAATTGCACTCTGGATATTGGCATATGTCAAATGAGTGATTCAGTCTTCTGAGGTGGAAAAATGGCAAATTATAAAGCTGCTGGCAAGGTCATAAGAAACAGCACCAGCACTCTGCAGGGATGCTTTCCTCAGGGTCCAGCAGTACTGTGTTGATTATTGGCACAGTGGCTAATGAGCTGCCCCATCCAGGCTGAGCAGGGAATAGTGGTTAACCTGGGTCGTCCCAATCCTGGCCAGCCACATCCAGCCTGAAAGCACGTTTAGACAGCAGAAATTCTGAATGTCCTTCAGCTGGCTTGCCTGTGATTTAGTAGTTGACTCATTTTGACCTTGGGGATGCTCACTGATTGCTGACTTACAGCTCAGCAGTTCAGCCAGAGGCTAACTGATCAGCTGCCGTGTCAACCAGTAGGTCCTGACACATTAACTGACCACCTCCCAGTTCAGAAACAGATTGCTTCCTCCTAGTACAAGGGTGAGGCAACATCTAAACCAACTCAGGAGCAGTATGCAACCAAAGTAATGCAGGCCACAAGGTCAGCCCAACTGCTTGTTTGTGAGATTCAATGATTGCCATGGTTTTATATCTCCCAGGGATCCCTGCAAGCCTCTTTGCCCAGCAACCATTTGGCGATTGGCCTCAATTCTGTAAATGTGTGCAGGTATTTCAGATAAGCGATCAAGTCTAGAGCAGCCTTCTTTAACAAAAGGATTACATAATCTTTTGGGGAAAAAACCCAACCAAACACAAATCTAGTCATCCTATGCTGTTTTGCCACAATTGCAACACTCAAATGAACGGTAGAGTTCACTTTGAATATCTAGTGATGGCTTTCATTAGCCTTCGACTTGTTTGCATGTATGTATATGAGCACACATGGTTTTTTGATCCTTCTGTTTACTCAAGAAGATGTCTTATGGCTAAAGAGTGACTCACAAATCAAGTTTTGGATTGGGAATAGAACCCCTATGCACTCTTCCCACCTCTCCTGTAGACTTCTAGTGTCACTCCAAGGAAGTTTCTTTCCCTATATGCTTGTAGTAGTTTCTCCCTGCATTTGTCTAGCTTGAGTACTTACACTGAAAGAACTTTCCAGTACAGACTTCTCTCAGTGAGCATCCGTATAGCATCTAGCACCTAACACAGTGTGGGCTCTTTTTTCAATGTGCAATACCAAAATACAAAAAAAAAAAATTAATAATGTGAGAGATGTACAGTTCAATCTACATCTGAAATGTAGCATACAGTACTGTATCGGTATTGTCCATCTGATCTGTAATTTAGCACAGACATGAGAGGTGTGAGTTGTATATGTTCTGCTAACAACAAGCCCCTGTTAGAGGTGGCTGGCTAACAAACACAGTCATCCAGAAATAATGTACATTTTTCCATGCTATTGGCCAAATGTGTTTTGGGTTCGAAGTACGCAGATAGACACCTAATGACATTTTCAAACATTCCTGTGTACGCTGAGTACTTAATTCCCTTTGATTTCTGGTGGAGTTGAGAGCACACCAGAGTTAATTGACTTTGTAAATACCCTTACAGGTGTTCGTGTATTTTTCACTGTATACATGCTTTTGTGAAACAAGTCTTACAGGTTTTCTGCAAATGTCCCTTGAACTGGATGGAAAGGCTCTCCTGGACCTCAGCAGGCTTTGGCTGGACACATCTGTGTCTCAGGGAACAAAACCAGCCACGATGGCCGGCAGTGCCCAGATGCTGAGTGCAACCACCGGTGCCGAGTCCTCCACGCACTGCAGAAAGCTCCATGGCTTCATTGATGCAAAAGAATTAATCTTCACAGCCACCAACTGGTTTCTTTTCTGTTTTGATAATTTAAATCTGACCCACTGAGAGCTTTGAAGACACAGATCAAGCTTTTGAACCCGATATCGTATACCTTGGGAAAAGAGCAAGTAGGAGGAACAGCATTGCTCTTTTTCCTGAAGCCATTTTGGATTTCTTTGATGGTGGTGTATGTGAAAATACAAAGAGGAAAAATCTCTGTTATTTTTCACTTGCTTTTTTTGATTTACGTGAGTGGGCTTTTTTTTTTTCTTTCTTCAGATCTTTTTGTAGGCAGCGTATTCATTTTGGAGGGGTAAGTATGTGCCAGTGGTACCATTTACATATCCAGCTCCATCACCAAATCAGTTCAGGTCACTGAACCAGAACAACATGACATTTTTCCAATAGACAGCAAATTCATGTCTCTTTCCCAAAAGGGAATTTCACAGGAACTGAAGCTATTTGCAAAACTGGGTTAAATGAGGCAATAATTTTGACTGAAGGAAAACAGGTTGTTCAAAATGCTGTTACTGATGACTAAGAACTTTATTACACATTTTAAAAAATTATCTTTTTTATTTTAAAATTGACCAAATTCTTTTAAAAAAAAAAGGATTTAAAAAATTACTCCTATGTCAAATCAACATGAAGCTCTTTACCTGGTGCTTCCTTCTGTTTTTCCCAATTTCTCCGGTGTTTGTGGGTCAGCAGAGGAGGCTGAGATTACTTCTGCAAATGTCACAGAATCACAGAATCACTAAGGTTGGAAAAGACCTGTAAGATCATCAAGTCCAACCTAAAAAAAAAAAAAAAAAAAAAAAACAAACCAACACCACACCACACAACAACAACAAACCACAACACACCAAAAACCAACCCACCCAACACCACACAGCACCATGCCCATCAAGCTACATCCCACAATGCCACATCCACACGCTACAGACATGTCTACAGACTCTAGTCCTACCATGAATACCTGGTAAAGATGGGCTTGTAAAAATGGGAGACTCTTACTGGTTCTTCTTTTCTCCCTTAGACATCACTAATGAAAGCTGCTTAACACATCTCCTAGTCGATCTGACTGCCACACGCTGCCTGTTCCCAACGGACTCTTCTCGGTGGCTTTCCTTATGTGAGATCAGCAGCCCATGAAGCAAACGTCTATCACTTCACTGACCGTGGGTTTTATGTTTCCCCTCTGACTTGCCCAGCCAGTATGTGACAAAACACAGACTGACTTCAAGCTCCAAAATTTGCATCAGCTTTGGACATATTGGCATAAAGCTGCTGCCCTGGCTTGTACGGCTTCCTACTAAGCACCATATCTTTTATTAGATCCAGTCATGCACTGGCAAAGCTAAATGAGCTTTAAGCACATGAGTCCCTCTTCTTCACATGTTTTAAAGTAAAGTTTTATTAGAAAAAACAGGAATTTAGCATTTTACAAAATCTCTTTCCTACTCTCTCCTACCAGGCACTATCTGGCACACTTTCCCTTTGAAGCATTCAAGGTACTTTCTCCTGGGTTTTGCAGTCACTTGCCATCTAAAGAACTGATAGTAACGTCCCCCATCAGAAAATCAGGAGCTTGCTAAAAGCACATCCTCTCCAAGCCACGTTACACCAGTGTTCACTGAAACTTCGAAAGCAAAAATGACCATCGAAGGCAAGGGAATGTCCAGAGAACTGGCAGGATTGGCTTTGAAATGGATGGTGCCCATTTAGCAGCTACCCATTCCATTAACTGCTCTAAACCCCTCTTCCTTCCAAAAATCAGTGCTTAAATGCCTCACAACCCTAATTCACTTATGTGCTTTACCCTACAAGTTATCTCCATGTGTTTTGGTGACTGCTTTTGGCCTCAGCTTGACTTGAGGTTATGGGTGAGTCCTTGGGAGAAACTTGGATGCATTTTCTCCGCCGCATGTGGAGACAACAGTGTCACGAGTCCTGCTAGGAGCCTCTGAATTCCAGCCAATTCAGCACCCGCTCACTTCATCCTCAATTTCTATTTTTCCAGAAACTTCGTGCTTATTTATTGATCCTTGCTTGGCATTGTACTCTTAATTTCTCCCATGCCTAGCTGCAGAATAGAGACAGCTAAGTCTTCCTCTGCCAAGACTAGAGCAGTTCTGAGATGCCTCCTCCAGCTGGTCACAGGAATGTGCCCATCACAGGGGCATGAGTTTTTATTGGGAGTACAAAGAATATGAACCCAACTGGATATTATCCTGCCAGCAGGATGGTCTTCAGGGATGTGAAGAAAGCAAGTGCCAGAGAGAGGGATATGCAGAGAGATAGAGATTGAACTTGGAGAGGTTTCCAAGGAGTAGTCAATTCTCATCTCGGAGCAACAAGAACCAGCCTACTGGGCATGATGGTTTAGTGAACAACCTGTCCAGAGGTCAGGTTGGGGAGAGATGGTTGCTCTGAGGAAAGTCTTATTGAGACCAGGACAAGGGCTGAATGTAGAAGCACTGTAGATGGGCTGCTACCATTGGTACACGCTGCAAAGACTAAATGGTTTGAAGGCATAGGAGACTGCATGGAAAATAGTCAGTCCTGGGGTTGGAGTAGGAAGTGACATTCTTGCACTGGTCCTGAGCTCCATACTGTGCATGCAATGTTCATTGCCTGGGAGAAGTAACACATGACAACAACACAAACATCCAATGCTGTAATCAGTAAGGATGCTTGAAGGTTTTCTTTCAGCTTTGCTGATTTGCATTTTCTCATTTTATTAGAGTTACTCACTTTGCATGATTTAACATGCTCACTGACAAAAACCTGTGACTAGCAGTATGTCTCCACATTTGTGCTGTTCTCCAGGCTAACCTGCACCTTGTTAACAACAGCTGGCTTGCTCATTCTCATTCTTTTCCCCCACTTGGTGTACACAGGCTTTCAAAGCATTTTTGCTTTGGTCAGCATTGACAAGTATTGGGAAGTTGCTTGCAAAGCAATAAAAAGAAGTAGTTGCATAAAAATGCTATATCAAAGTTGCCAACATCATAAATCTTCTTGGATGCATGTTGTTCCCTCTCCTGCTGAACTCATAAAGGCAGAGATGTAAAATGAACAGATCCAATCTGCCACCCCCTCCAACTCACTGTGCACCTAAGGATTGAAAGGAAAGCCTCAAGCTTGTGCAGACCTAAAACTCATCATGTGACTCCTTCAATAAATCAGCCCTTCCCACACATTCTGAAATGATATTAGCTTCTAGCCACAAGACATTTATGATACATATGGGACAGGCTCCTTGCGAAATGATTACAAGCAGTCCCATCTGCAACATAAAACCAAAAGACTGTGGAGTCAAAGTCAATTAAAAACCAAATACATCAGACGTCCTGGTCCTTGTTTTAGCAAGGAAGGATCACATGCTTTTCCCTATCGCTTACTCATCAGCATCATTCTGAATGGTGTTATTTATTAGTTGTTCCTATCTGAATCAACAGCCCAAACAATCAAACTGTCTCAGCTCAGTTATTTTACTGTTTACAATTTTGTTGGCATGACAGTGTCTGTATACCCCTTGAATACACTACATATATTCCTATCTGTGTCCATGCTGAAAGAAGAATCTTCTGTTTGCCTGGGCCAGATTAACATCTATAAGCAGAACCACGTGAAGGACTCACCTTAAACTCTGCAGAGATCATGCCAAACATGTGTAGCTGTTATACAGAGGGCATTCGCTGCGTGAGATTCAAAATGGGCTTTCAAAAGGGTGGCAGTTTCCCAAGTGTCTTGTTGCTGTATGACAATGCAGCAGGCTTCCCGGCTCACCTGTGTCCCAACCTAAGCAGACATCTCAAATCTGCTGCAGGAGCAGTGTACCGAGCACCCCGGTTCCTGCCTGTCTCCAAGGGCAGGTCAAGCTCACACCTCCCCGTCGGGATTCACCTTGCTGAGAAGGAAGCCTAAGTTGAGGTGTCAGTACTCAGGTGTGTCCGAGGAGCTGTTGTCTTCATCCTCATGGTAAGCAGTGGAGGTCTCATCCATGCGGTGAGCACAGCCCAGAGAGCCGTTGATCCTGTCCGCATGCAGGTGTTTGCCTTTGGGTGACCCCAACAGCTCCCACAGGCTGTAGTGACGATATTCCCACTGGCTATGAGAGGAGATGGGAGGCTGGCTCAGACAGCTGTGGGTTAAAAAGAAGTATCTCCTGAGCTAAACCTCAGAACTTGGTCAACTGACGTGTCTAAACAGACCTGCTAAGTGCCACCTGAGATGGCCTAGGGTGCCTGAGACATCCCCATGGGGTGGCAGGGTGAGAAGCCAAACCAGGCAGGGCTCCAAAGGTGCAAGACCCAGTAGGTGAATCTCTTGTGTGGGGCTCTTCTGTATCACAGGTACCACATCACATTATCATTTTATATCAAGCCAAAGAAAACCTCTTTGTATTTACTTAACCTCTCCTGTACCTCCTGCTCTTCATTTGCAGTTGAAATGCTCTGATTACCCTGCATTAGTCACCCAGTTTTCTTCTCTTTGTCATTTCCTAAATGAAGACTTTTATTTATTTTGTCCTTTTATCACAGCTTTGGACAGCACTGGGAAGGAGAGAGAGAAAGTCCACGAGGTCACGTCTCTTTCTGCTGTGATGATGAATTGGCACAGTGCAGTGAGCAGAGACCAGCACACTTGTAAACCGAGGCAGATGTAGGCTGGGTGCTGTAACCAGACAAGATGGCTTGAGCTTCATCTCACAGGCTGGCGGTGTAAGGAGAGGAGGCAGCAGCAAAGAGCAATGATTGCAAGGTAATGAAGGGATGGACAAAGAGGAGCTCGCCGTTATGTTTTCTGTAGTACAAGCTGGTGTCACATGCTAAGGAGTGATTGCAAGGGGAACAGAAAATGGCACTGTCTGGGGTCCACTGTCATCAAATTACTTCTCAGGAATGGAAAATAAGATGTGTATTTCTTTGGAGAGAGCCAGAGGGTGGTGAGGACTTGAGTGTGGGGTTCTTTTTGCTGTTTGTTTTCTATGCCCCCTGCTTTTCTAGCACAATTAAGCTGAGGAAAAAAAAAAGAGAATAAAAGCTATAAAATGGTTATAACTCATACACAATACCAAAGAAAACATTCCAAAGTTACACTGCAGTTTTCCGTTGTAAAACCGCTGGCTTTGGCTGGAGACCTGAGGGAAGAAAACTCTGTCAAAAGCAACTCTGAGCCTTTTCTGACTCAGCTTTTGGGCTGGGATGTGTCATAACCTCTGGAGCAGACACAGGCCCGGTAGGCAAGTTAGAAGATAGTGTCTCGGTGAAGATGGAGATGAGAGGAGCCAGTGGTCTCATCTCCAGCAGTCCTAGGGCATGTCAGCCCTGTGGGTTCAAGCAGCGTGCAGGTGGGACAGGGCTCCCAGCCTGGGAAACCCACAAAGCTTGCCTAAAGCCTCCTTTGGGGAAATCAGCAAGGGCATCACGGACTTTTCTCCTTGGGTGGCCCTTCATACTAAATCCCACCATTCTTATGTGGGGAAAGGAGTTTGATGTGTTCTCCCTGTGCAATTTATAATCTCAGCTATACCCCCCATGACGTTTCCATTTCCCCTACACGTATATATTCCCTGGGGTTCCCATTCCCTGCACTTCACCTGAAATCCACTCTCCGCTGTGCAGGACAGTCTCTGTCCTGATGACCTTACCCCTCAGGAGCCAGCAAGGAATATTTTATTAGTAGCATCATTGCTGTCCCTCATTCACAGTTCAGAGTGAAAAACAAAGTGAACTGCAGGATGCTGCCACTGGGAAGCAATAATCCTCCCATCAGACCTCTTGTCCTGTTCATTTTCTCCCTTTCTCTATATTAAAATTCCAGCCCATGCTGCAAGCACTTTGAATATAATAATAAAATGCTTTATTTACTTGCATAGAGGCTGCACACACATAGTACCTTTTACATATGAAATCCCCTGGGTTACCGATGAATACTTACCATTTTTTCCACGTGTTGCAAAAAATAGGTTTTGCAGATTTGCTACCCCTCCACCTAACTATGTTTCTGGATACTGCTAGAATCTTCCCTGTGCTCAGGTAATATATTTCAATGCTTAGCCCCATTAGTGAAAAAATAAAATTGCTTATGTCTCAGCTAAGTTACAGAATCCTCTAGTGTAGCAAGCGTTCTCCCATAATAGACTGCGGGATTCACCTGAATGTAAATGTTTACAGCCTGGCTGCTGTATTTGAGCTAGTCAGCCCAGACTCTGGTCTGCGCAGTCCGTGGAGTCCAGGCTGCAGAAGTAAGTGACTAACAGGCTCTGCTTGTGTAGAAAGCTTAAAAGTCAGGTCTCACCTGGGGATGGAGAGTTGCCCTTTGTCCTTCTCTTCATTGCTTTGCAGTAATTCTGTTTGCCACTACCGCCTCTCCTTACACTGCCAGCCTGTGAGATGATGCTCAAGCCAGCTTGTCTCGTTACAGCACGGAGCCCACATCTGTCTCAAGACACTGCCCATGACAATCTCCATCTGACTTCGGTTTTCAGTTAATTTCTCTTCTTTCACGTACAAGAAGGTAAACAAAGCAGAGTTTCACATTCTGCCTAACATATAGGATTTATCTGCAGACTTGTCTTATGGGTTTATTAGCTAATTCAAACATAGCCTGGATGAAGAGTCATTATGGGCTCATGTTATTCCAGCACAAATTCACTGTAAGTAAAGAAAAATTAGTTGGTCACTTTAGTGCTCAGCAGAAAATTGAAAGGGAATTATTCAAGGTTTGATACAAATTAGTAAATGCACAGAGAGTGGCATTTTAAAGTCAGACATGGCAAAGTTAAAAAAACCTCTTCTGTCTTTTTCACATGTGCATATTTTATTTGTAGCTCTTTGGAGAAATCAGTGAGTTTAACTGACTCTTGGACATACCATCTTGCTGGAAACTACTTGTCTAATTTCATAATAATGCATTCAGGAGCCTTCAGCGAGTACCCAGCTATCAGATGGAAAAGCACCAGGATCCTCATGTCTCAGTACTACAGCTTTTTCCAGATTTTTTTTCCCTTCTCTCCTGATCAGGAATGTATTATTATATATCTATATATAATTGATCCATCACCAGGTTTTGCAGGTAGTGTCAGGTGGCAGTAAGTGCACTTTTCCACCTCTTTAAATTGTTTTTGTCTATTCATTGCTCCAGCAACTCTCTAAGAGCTTAAACATGTCTTTGGCTGCTTTGGGGGAGTGGATCAGAGCAAGGGATTGATACAGAGACTCCACCCCTCAGCCGTCCATAATCTGAAAGGATAGATCTCACCATGACATAGAAAGATTTGAATCTCCAAAGTGAAAAAAAAAGAAAAGATTCATGAGATTGGACCTAGTAAAGTACAAATTCTGGCTTATTGGTGTGGGCAATGACCACCAACGTCCAAGGACACCGTGATGTTTGCTTTGAATTAACTATTTAATTTCAACTTCATTTTTGACCATGACTATAATGACTAGTAATGAAACAGGCATTAATCAGACTAATGTCTTTCACGTTTATTTTCTTTTTGTTGTTCCTGGCAGAGGGTGTGTGTATGTATGCAGGTAACAGTGCATTATTTTTAAGTAACCTATAAGCACTTCCATATCCTTGAGATTGAAAGCAGCCTGCGCAGAAGGTGGTGAGGCTTGTGAAGGCCATTAGTTCTTGCAGGAAGTTCATCCCAGAGCTTTAAACTAGCTCCCAGCAATGCTTGCTCTTCCAGAAAACTTTAGTCTCATTATGGAAAGTTCTCCTTTGCCAAAAGTTAACTACTGGATGAGGTCTCAGATGTGTTCCTCCAGTCCTTGTTCTTATCACATGTGAGAGATCAGAACTGCGGGCACTTTGAGGCCCAGATAAAGACTGTTAACCTTCTAAGACAGCTTTTTTCGGACATTTACCCTGTCAGGCACCACTTTGTGGTTGAACTAGACCAAACCTCAGCAACTTACAATCAAAATGAAGTGGCATTTGACACATTGTTTCCAGTTACTGCAAATAATGGCATTGTCACTAATAATAATGATCTTGCTGTTATGCTAATTTTGTAGTTTGAACTGATTTATCTTCAGTTACCTGGCTGCAGATCTGCCCTTGCTCACGTCTACTTTGCTGGAGAGCCCTGTACTATCAGAAATCTTCTGCTTGCAAATTTTTCTCTAGGTCATGATCAGCTCTTCCTTCACCCTCTTCCTCTGACGAAGCAGATTCAACATCCAGGCTGGCATTCCTCTGAGCAGCTGTGGTTGTGTGTTTTACAATGACAGAGTTCATTGAATTTATTATATTGGCTCACTGTCCCTTCCCTCTAACGGTCATGTAGAACTTTCATGTGTAGACGTCCACAGTGTAGGTGCCTGGGGTTCTCCTACTGCTGGTCAAGGACAGTCCAGGCCTTCTAGCTTGCTTAGCACTCCCATCATATATGCTGTTCCAAATCCATGTGTCTGATGTATAGCGCATTTCAACTATTTAAGCAACCGTATCAAGAATTGGGAGTTATTTTGAATTAATGTGACAGCCCACCACCACCCTTCTGGTATTATTTGCCAAACTCTTGACACATTCCTCCTTTAGTCCTTCCTCACCTCTTCCTAAATCTATTTCAGATACAGCTGGTAGGTCTTTACACTGACTTAATTTTCTGCGGCTTCCTCTGTTCCTTTTGCATAGGAAGATAGCACTGAGATGCACACCAGGTAACAATTTACCTGTAATTTTACTGAAGATTTTCCCCTCTGGCCTGAATACGTGGTATAAACTTCATCTAGGTCCAAAGGGTCTTTGGCTCTGTGGGATCCAACCCAGGTTTCTCCATGAGGATCAGAGTAAAATTGTCTGGAGGCTAGGATAAGAAAATAATTGTTTAAGTCACTATCAGGAGATGTACAGGTAGGCCATAACATTCAGAGATGGAGCAGACACTGCTCTAAGCCCTTTCAGATGTAAGAAATGTCCTGATCCAGACCCTGAATAGGTATCTCTCCCCTTTGCCTGCAGCCCCCCGTCCCGCCTTCGGAGAAGAAGATGAGGCTGGTGTGAAAAAGAGAAGGAAAATACTTTAGCTGAGAAACGTTTGAAACATGCATTGAATCTGAGGAGGTTATCTGTACTGTGGGTTTTGAGAGTTGTTTTTTTTTATAGCTTCTCTTTGCTGCCTTTTGCTCTTAGTACATGAAAAACTTACAACTGAGCTGTCAAGTGTCAGTATTGAATATCAGACAGAAGATTTGGTGTAAGCTGCATCTTGAAGAAATAACAACTAGGAAATAACCCTTAGGAAAGTATTTACTGTTTTCAGTTATCAGATCATGAGCTTATTCCACTAGTTTCCTGTCGTGGTTGAACCCCAGCCAGCAATTGAGCACCACACAACCACTCACTCACCCCCCACACGCCAGTGGGGTGGTGGAGAGAATCGGAGAAAAAGTAAAACTCATGGGTTGAGGTAAAAACAGTTTAATAAGGCAGGAAAAAAAAGGAGAAAATACTAATAAGAATGATAAAAGAATATACAGAACAAGTGATGCACAATGCAGTTGCTCACAACCCACTGATTGATGCCCAGCCTGTTCCTGAGCAGCGGCCATACCCACCGTTTTTTTTCAACATGACATCATACGGTATGGAATACCCCTTTGGGCAGTTTGGGTCAGCTGTCCTGGCTGTGTCCCCTCCCAGCTTCTTGTGCACCTGGCAGGGCAGTGTGAGAAGCTGAAAAGTCCTTGACTTAGTGTAAGCACTGCTCAGCAGCAACTAAAACATCAGTGTGTCATCAACATCATTCTCATCCTAAATCCGAAACACAGTACTATACCAGATACTAGGAAGAAAATTAACTCCATCGCAGCCGAAACCAGGACATTTCCTAACCATAGTCTTTAGTAGCAACAAGGCAAACCAAGTCAGGGCAAATTTCATGCTTGGTTTTAAGTTAAAGGCTGGCAAGGAACATGCCCTCTGTAGACAAACAATCCGACTATCTCTGAGACTGAAGAGCCACAGGGACACAATTTTAGTTCATAAGTCTCAGAGCTCTACAATAAAACCCATGAAAACCCAGCCTAAGAGAAATACTTACCTAACACAAAGGTGGCAGTGGCTATTTTCTGTTACGGCTCTAGGGAAGCGGTAAGCCTTCACCAGGTTGATGGCAGAATCATTTGTGCTAGCACATAGGGTGGATTTTCACTCCCAACCACTGCAGTAGGAAGAAAGGAAAAACTAAAGTCCTTTCACTCCCCATGGCTATAGCAGATCTACCTACCAAAAGTTTACAGGAAATCTGTCATTAATTCATAACGCAAATGAACTTGACTAGGACCAACTCAAAGGGAGAAAAAAGTGGAACAAAACATAGATATTGCAAAATGTTCATGAACTTACTGAAAAAAAGAAATTTCATGTTGATGTTAGCCTTCTAAAACTATAATTTTTAATGAATATTAATTCAGACTTCTGAACTAAGAATGATTTTCAAGAGGAAAAAACACTCATGCAAAAATAGTCAATGTCAGGAATGTCATAACAAATTATCTATTGCTATTAATAGCTTTTATCCCTTGAGAATCTTCAAAACTAATGATTTCCAACAATCAGCTTTTCTTTCAATGACCTGTTACTTTCTAGAGACCAATAGTTTGATCAGAAAATTCGAGGTCTCCTTTTCAATCCCTGGTTACTGCATGACTTAGCCCTTTCTTAATTTAAGCTTTTGCCAGAAGATTCTGGTTAACATTGAAATAAAACCCTAAATAAATTTATATTACTCACTCAACCTGAGACACATGGGTATTTGTTACGATCCTTAAGTAGTTGATAACAAAAGTGGCTATTTCAAGGGACAATCTGCAGCACAAGCCCGTCTTTGGTGCTCTGAAATGTTTTTGTGTGGGAGGCTTCAGGAACAGGAGGAGTCTGGGAAGCCGGAGGCAGGGATGTGACCACAGTACATTTGTACACACACACACTAAAATAATTTTCCAGTGTTGCAGGACCCCATGGCTGTAAGTAAAGAGGACAAAAAAATATGAATGCCATACTGGGTCGAACAAAGGTCCATCTGACCCAGGATGGTCTATTTCCAGCTACAGACACCAGTGGATGCTTGAGAAAACTGTTCTGTCTCTACACAGAGGCATGGCAGTGTCTCTGAAGTCTCTCAGAGCCGTATAGAGGTGAGCGTGTGGCTCCTACAAATGCTCTCATCTGTTGTCCTAACCCTGCCGAGGGCAATATGTGCATCCATAGCACTCTCCTCCGTTCACCTTTCCTGAGCCCATTCTTCTTGTCACCTTCCTTCTTTTTCCATGGACAGCAATAAGGAAGAGAGGAAGGAGTGGAAGATGGCAACAAGTGCTTTCCTGAGGGTGTACCACACACTCTTGGTCTTGTGGGAAACATCTTCCCCATTGCGTATCAGATGCCTTAAATATTCAGCTCTTACTTCTGTTCTGGGATAAGAAATGGCAATTAATGCACATTAATATCATGGCTGAAATAATGTAAAAAGCAGACCCTCTCTAACCTCAACCTCAGTTCAGTCTCTATGTTCTGCTGCCACCAAGTTGCTGGGCTCCTTAAGATTTAATCAGTCAACGATCCCACTACAGCTTGGGTTTTCTTGGTGTGAGTTTGTTGTTTGGGTTTTTTTTTTTATTTAGTTTGTTGTTTGGTTGGTTTTCAGTGGAAAGATGTGTTTTGAGGTATGTGCCTTTATGTGGGTA
Organism: Gavia stellata; assembly: GCF_030936135.1. Lineage (NCBI taxonomy): Eukaryota > Metazoa > Chordata > Aves > Gaviiformes > Gaviidae > Gavia > Gavia stellata. The sequence goes on from NC_082599.1 coordinate 5,272,368, forward strand.
TCCAAGTGGGGAGGAGTGCATCCTGACTTGTATCTCAGCTAAAGCAAAGGCTGTACAGTAAGTTCACCTTTATTAAACCTTCCTCAAATATTCCTCCAGCAAATGCTGCTGTCTCACAAAACACTTTCCTAAAGATTTGGCAGGTGGAAAATATCTTGTGCTTTCTGAGGATGAGTAACAAGTTTCAAGGTAAATGCACAACAATTAAACAAAGCATAGTGACATCTTCCCAGAGCCCAGGAAGGCAGGAAGAAACCTTGGACTGATGCTGCAGATCTTGCAGTCTTCATGCAAAAAGTCTTAGTGCCCCCCAAGGGCCCAATGCCTTGATTTTCTCTTTCTTTTTGGCCCTTAAGGATAGGATAAACTAAAATCAGTAACTTTTTAACCCAATTTTGTCTTGTTTTAGGACACGGTCGTGCCCTGTGGACAACAAACTCCAACAGTTACTGCAGGTACAATGAGGACGTGTAGCCTACAGATATTGGAGGCAAAGGTGTTGGATAGAAGGATTCATCTCAGCTCATGCGGGATGTCCACCACGTAGAAATTGATCTTTGAGCTTCTCACTCAACACACTGGAGAGGAATGGGCACTCTGAGACCATGACTCACCCATCCTCTTACAGACACCTTCCCTAGGCACAGTGAACTCCATTTACTGTACCATTGACTTCTCTGTTTACTAAAAAGGGAGCCTCAGTGACTAGTGAGATGAATTCACCCTTTATGCCTTAGCACAGAAATTACCTATATTCTGAACCTGCTTAAGTCCACTGGGATTATTTCATTGGTGTGTCACTTTGCTTTTTTATTAGTATAATGTAATGATGAATCACATCTTTTGTTTTCTATGGAGCTCCTTTTGATCCAGAGTGGCATAAGTAGGAGGAGAAAACTACTGATGATATCATTATTCTTCTAGAGGAAAATATCTCCTGAATCACACTGTCACTACAAATTTATTTTGCAAAGTTGAACCTTGAAATATTTATTTTATGCTACAACTGTATTATTGAAATTTTACACAGACAAAAGTGCACAGAAAAAAAAGACATTTAAAAAATTTATCCTCAAAGGAAAGAGTAGGGGTAAAAAACCAACCTCTAACTAAAAAAAAAAAAATAAAATCCCAGCTACTCAAAAACCTCATTATTTACTGTCTCTTTTTCATTACATTTTTACTAAAGCTGACAGCAGGAGTGCTGTTCTTTCCTGTAAATACACAGTTCCCTCTGTCTCTTCTTGCCAAAATACAGGTGTCTCCTGCCATAAGAGATACCTCACAGCATCAGAGACATACTCCTGGCTGACCAATATGACACAGGACTTGTATGTGGACTTTCAGGGGAAGCAGCCGGAGGCCACAAGGAATAGCTTAGGAGGTCTTAAATGGCAGGGGATGCTTACGTGCTGGTAAGCAAATGAAGCCCTTCCATTTGAACAGTTCTAGGTACCATTCACAGTGTGAAATAGATCTGCACGGATTGTAATGGGAGCTGGAAGTCCCCACTAGAGGCAAATGTCACTCTCCTATTCTACTCTTCTCTTACACAGTTTTACTCCATTATAATCCCAATGAATCATCCTGATCTGATTTATATCAGTGTACACCAAAAACATTACCTGAACACCCACAGGATTATTTCTAACTCATACTGGTGTGAATCACAAGTGAACTTGGTTGTGGCATTAGCTCTAATTTAAAGAATATATGGGACTAGAATAAGATCTAGCACAAATAATGCTCACTTTGCCCTTTTTCTGTACTTCAACCACATTCTTCAGTAATACAAAGAAATATCGTACTCTTTTGATGAGGTGCCTCCTCCCTATCTACATGTCTATGTATCCAGCTACCTGAGGCCCCAAAGAAGCATAGTGCACATAGGCATCCTCTGTAGGGGATGGACAGAGAGAGAGTCTGCCATAAGAAAATGTAAATTTTCCTGGTGGCCTGACTAGTTGGCAACCTGTGTGTGCATACACTTGTGTATGGATACAGGGAAGCTATAGAGATGGTGGTACTAGCTTCACCAGCGTAAAGCCTGATCGAGGTATACAGTCACACAATAATAGCCTCCTGTAATCCTGCTCTGAACATTGCAGCAATACCATTGAAACTACACACAAAATGGTCCCACTGCAGAAACTTCTCTCTGCACAGTACATCTTCTGGACTTGAAGAAGCAAAGCATAACACAAGTGAGCACTATAGCAACTCGAACAGATTTATATATATATACACAAAATGCATATTTTTTTTAAGAAGGAAACAACAGCACGTGGAGTGAAGTCAAATTAAAGAGGAAAAGTTAATCAGAAGAAAGAGATGACCTTGTATTTCGTCTCTGATTAACGCAGGTTATTTGTTGTTTAATAACACCACTAAAGACTGTACTTTGTGTTTAAGGGACTATTCTGTCCATAAATAGACAGTGCTCAAGGCTGTTTAAAAAAATGTAAAAAATAGCAGAAGTAAAATTTCCCAATAGTTCGTGTCTTGGACAGATTAATCTCAGAGTGACTTCCACTGGGATAGAGGTCATGGAAAAAAAAGTACATTGAGATTTTAGAGGTATGTCCTACCTCATCCCAGGATACCAAGATCACTGCTGCTTTGCTGGAGGGAAGCAATCTCTGTGGTAAGACCTGAGATGACATCCTTTTAAATTAATAGTCCAGATGTTGTTATCAGCTTGAGGTCTCACAGCCTCCTCAGCTACTTAGTAAAATGCCCAGATCCAAGAAATCAGAGTGCAGGCTTGGTACCTGGATCCCAGCAGGACTAAAGGGCTTGTATGAATAATCTCTTTGTGAAGGACGCTTCTGCAGCAAGGGCTCACAGCAGACGTTGTCCTGCACACAGCAGAAGGGGTTACCTGCTCTGAACAGAAATAGGTGCTTGTAGACACGTGATCTGCCCTGGTTTAGACATCTGCTGTAGGATGAGTTGCAGCCTAGATCCTATCCTATGCATTGTCTTCATCTCCACAGACTGTAAAAGAGGTACAGAGACATCTCTATTGTAGATGACTGTGTCTTATCCTGAGCTTAATTCATGTACCTGGAACTGGGGACCTATTGCCATCTGAAATATCCCAGGGTACTGGAGAGCTCCACATGGAGCTAGGAGGTATAACAGGTAACAGCCAGCTAGGATAACCCAGGTGGGATACCCTAGGGCATCTCCAACAGTAGGAGATGCTGTGTCTGGGCAACTGAATCAAGATTCATGTGTCTGTGTAATATACTGTCTTCTTAGTCTCCTCCACATGGCATTTTTCTTTTTCTGTAAGCCCCATAGAGCAGAGATCTGTTAGGATCATGAATTGGCATTGTCCCCAAGCACCTCACCACCTATAACATGTTTCTCCCTGGAAACAGCATTGTGCTATTTTCTAAGTGTTGTAGAAGAAGTGGAGACACAGAAGAGCTCAGAGCATTTCAGGTGCCTGTTTCTGGCTGGATTAGGCACCTCAGTGCCTTTGAGTATCACAGCTGCTTACTCCAAATAATGCGGGAAGTCTGTGACAAGGAAACAAACTGAAGCCACGTCTCCAAATCCTAATCAGAGCTACTCCTTCCTTTGCTAACCTAGGCAATGGAGAACAGCATTACGGCTCATGGTTTGACTTAGAAGAACATCTGCATTAGGATGACTCCCTTCTCCCCTGCACAGCCACAGACGAGCAGCACCACAAGCCACGTTGCCTTGGGACAGATGGAATTTTCCCTCTTGTAACATCAAGGAGTCCCTCCACAGTGCAGATGGCCCAGGCCCACTTCAGATGACCTCCCTGCACCCAGGCAAGAGAAGCCCCCTCCTCACACATGGTTGTGAGACATCCCTCATCATCACGGCATCATGGCAGAGAGGCTGGTCAATGTGCGTGCACCATGCAGGCACCCTGCATGAGAGGCCAGTCCTACGAGACATCGTGCTGAGCTGGCCCTGCACGTGTGCAACAGAGACCCTGCTCAAGACATTGTGCACAGCTGCTGCAATACCCCTTTGAAACACTTTGGCCCTGGGAAATGCCCGCGAACCGGCCCAGGGTGCTGGAACTACTCGGCTATGACTGCATCCACCCCATCCCAGCTGAAAGGATCCTTCTCCAGCACCAGAGATGCTGCATACATCATGAAGACCATGACAACCCCAGTTAGAAAAGAACTACATTTCCTGAGGATAGAGGGCATTTGGTCTGGAAACACTGAAATACAAATTTGAGCAATGCTGATCTTCTGCAGAGTCACTTTTCCCCACTTACACCACTGTATTTTTACCCATGCAATTTAAAACTGTGGTTTAGCAACTTAGGAGTGTCTGCTACAGTGCAACTACTTCACTTACCAGTCCCTGCTTTCCCAGAGAGAAATTATTTGTCTGTGTGAGAAGTACACAGGAGAGGCGAGGTGACACTAAAGTGCTCATCACATGAAGAAAACATGGCAGTACTAATTGGGAGCAAACCAGAATAAAAGAAAAAAAAAGAAAAAAAATAACCCAACCAAAAACCACTGAGATAAGACACTCCTGAAGACAAGACAGACGAAACCATGGTGAGCTGAGGATGGGATCACAGCTTTCTTACATTCTGCTTACAGCTGTCAGAGCTGTCACTGCTGGCTTCACCTCCCTTTCCCACGAAGTGTTAGCCTGGTCAAACACAGATTTTCACCTGCAGGTCAGGTGGGTTAAGAGTAAGAGCACAAGGTTACCATCCATCAGTTGACCCTTGCTGCTGGATCACCACGTTCATCCCTGTAATTGCAGCCAACAGACAGCTATGCTCTGCCTGCTCTGCAGCGGCATGTGTAACAGCTATAGCTGACTGAATCGCTAGCAACAAGGGGGTTTTTTTATGATCAAGCATTGCTTGCATGTTTTAACTGTAAAACCTGTTTCTGTCAAAAGTCAGTCATTTCTACCGCTCTGGACACAAGTTACCTTTGGCAATGAAATACTGCACGAGCATCCACAGCATCCAGCTCATGGCCATTACCTTGGGTAGAAAAGTCTCTTTCAGTTATTTCTCCTATGCTCCTTCTGTGGTCAACAGAGAGCTAGTTAACATCGTCAAGAGTCCAGAGCATGACTTATCACATCTTTAAAAGAGGCATCTGAAAGAGATTTTTAGGCCTCTATAAGTGTCTGTTTCTCTCTGTTGGCAATAAAGGGCGCTGAGGGGACTGGTCCAGCTTTAGACATCTAGCTGAGGTTGTCAGATTAATCATGCCTGATCTGTCTTTTTGATGTGGTTGTACACAGCCTGCATGAGACCTACTCCACTCACAGCTGAGGATCCAAGACACTTATTAAGAGCAAATCTGTGATAACAGCAGCAACCACCACCACAACACGGCCTCATTTAAAACAGCATAGCTGTAACAGACAAGTAGCGCATGCCAGAAAACTGGAAGTAGCAGCAATTTGCTTGTTTGCTTTGCTGACTTTAGGCTACAGTAAAGGGGAAAAATAGTCTTGAAGGCTTCTTTTTGTCCATTCAAGGTCTTGTTAAATATTTTCAGTTCAACAGGGCTTCAATGCAGCCAGGAAACTGGTCCTGAAAACCCATTTTCCCTCAAGCATCAACATACTGTGGTCTAAAGAAAGAGAGCAGGAGTTCTCAGCAAAAATCCCAACCTCTTTAGGTGTGACAGCATGTGCAATTTAAGATCCATTATCCACCAATATATAAGCTGTGCTTCTTCCAGCACTCTTTCCAATGAAACGTTTATATCAAAGGCTGGCAGCTGTCAAAATGCTTTGATCCATGTTCAAATTGCCATTCTGAATTTAATATGAAATTGTTAGCTGAGTCAAAGCAAGAGAAATTTCCCTAACTCCAACATTTAACAACCTTTTTGTCTGCTAGCCGTCTATGGACAGAAGAACAGAGGAATGGTCACGCTGCAGTCTATTCTTGGATCTATGTTCTGTGCTCTGCAATAGACACTGGCCTCATCTTTGTGTTTCAGAGAGAAAAGTAAACCCACAATGTAAGGCCCCCCCTACCCCTATGCTCTCAGACTGTTCCCTGACTCACTTTTCGAAAATAAGAGATAAACAGCTTTGACAATATAATCCTATTCAAGGCAACTGAAGGGCTGTTTCTCCAGTAGCTGATGAAGCCAGAGCCAACATGTCTGAAGTAAGCTATTTGCCACCAACATCCAGTACAGGGAGATCTACAGAGCAGTGGTAGCATCGCACCTTCTGACACCAGCAGCACCGCAACATTTGATGTTTGTATTTTCCACAACATTTTCCCTGTGGAGGAGGAATCAGGACCCCAGAATTAGCTTTGTGGAAGTATTGCCTAAATGTAGCTCAATGCGCTCACATGCACACCAGTCCTGAGATCAAATAGCCCTACAGTTCACAGGGCAAACCCTTGGCAATCCCAGCAGAAACATTTTTGGTTTCCACAAGTGACTCTAACCGGAGCTTGACAAAATCAGCAAACTCACTCCCCACTCACAGTGGTCCATCACTGCCCAAGCTGTGAGTGCATTTTTGGAGTAAAGTAGTTTTTGAGTAGCTTGCAACTAGCTCCAACAAAGTGCCGAAAAAACTGCTTGTTCTAACACCTTGTTCTCTTGTATAAAAATACATCGTGTAACTATTCGTGATCTTTCCATGTGAATGGGAGTGGTATAGGAAACAGACTGTGCAAGGAGATTGTGGAGGAATTGTGCTGTTTTTTAGTCCTTTGAAAAGCCTTGGCTGGGACACCAGCTAGCCTGACTGGGAAGCCACGGCAAGAACATGGATGTTTCCTGGAAACTGCAAGGGAAGGATGGATCAAGATTCCCCTTGCAGGAATATTCACACATATTTACACTTGGCTTCCTCAGAGATGTCCAGGAGCCAATCCCAAGAAAAGCACATAGAAATCAGGGAAATGAGGAGGTCACCCATTAAGGCTAAGGACTGAGTTTTTCTTGATGCTTATTTACTAAGAGACAACGAGAGTTTAAGAGGAAAAGGCTTACTGGCTCCTCTCTGGTTTATACAGCCAACAAATTGACACATCACCCATTTAGCTGTCTGGAGCAAGTACTAAAACATCAGAATGGAATATAAATTAGTCTGGTGAGTCTCTAAAAGGAATCAAGGTTAAAGGACAAAAATGAATGCATTAAACTGCTAAGGACCAAGTGAAAACTGCAAAATACTAAACACAAATTACAGACATGTACAGAAACCAGCCATTCCTCTGCACTCCTCTGTCCTATCAGAAATGCCTCAGTGACAGTAGGACGTTGTCTATAAACATCCCTTTCCCAAGCTTGACTTGTCACATTCTTGACTCTTTGCCATCCAGGAGTTGTTTATTGCCCCCATGAAGGCCCCAGAGCAAAGCAGGACAATCACAGATTCTACAGTCAGCCTGCTTTCATCCCAGAATGCTACAGCTTTGTCTCCTCCTGATCCCTCACTTATATCTTCTGGGAGACAGTAGCCTGCTATAAGAAGATAGGAAATGCAAAGCTGAGAAAAGATCCATCCTGTCTAGGGTAGGTTCACACCTTGAAAGCTTTGAGAAGCCACTCCCATTCTACTATTGAGTTTAAAATCCTTGCAGGATCTGCAGAATTTAACATACTGCAGGATCTACGCTCAAGGGGCCATCAGCTGCATTGGACAGGTGGGGATTGGAGTCTTCTGTTCTCTCCCCATTTGCTTGCGGGCATGGAAGCCAAAGTTCTGCAAACTAGTTCAAGCAGGCACTGGTCTTCCTGTTCCTGACCCATTCCACATCTCCTCTTTTAGCCTGTCCAAAAACAGCTTCAAGGCCTCCTTAAGGATAATCCTAGTTGGCATCTCCTCAAAACACCTTGAAAAGCTCTTGAAGGGACCCAAGAATCCAGATCACTAAGAAAGCACCAAAGAGAAAATTCCACAGCTCCCAGGACAGTCCTCCTCTCTGCAGACCAAATAGCTTCATGAGCCATCTACCGCCCTCCTGAGGGAGTATCGTTACCCGTGCACCAGTGTTGGGAAATTTGCTGTGTTGTTTAGAAACTGCTACTGCGGGTTATGGGGAGGGACAGCCTGCCTCTCTCCAGCTCAATGTGCTATCCCTCGTCTACTACCAGCATGTTTGCTATGTCTCTGCTGACTGCCCCTGCTCCAGGACCCCTGAACCCTGACATATCCCACTGCGTTTACAAGCCCTCCTCTTAACCTAAGACCCTCTGCAGGTCAAGCTGGCTCCAGCTTTTCCCCTTTCTAGTGAACTATTTCCTTCTTCACGTCCTCCAAGGCCTCCTGAGGAGCTCTCCAAGGAGTTTGCGATGTCAAAACACACTCGTAAATCAGTATCCGCAGCTTTCCCAAGAATGAACACACAGGCGCCGACGTGTCCCTCTGAGTAATTTCCCACCGTTCTGTTTGAGAGACACAAAGCTGCTCAGTGGATTCTCAGCCCCCAAAAATTCCTTCAACTCTCTCTCATTGCATTACACAGTGCACAAGTAGGTGTTTGCAAACAAGCCCAGCCAAACACTAAACCCCATGGTCTCCCCATCCTGACTAGAAGCAGGCATCAACAGGGATTTTGACAAGCTGTGCAATGTATTATCTCATCCCTGCAGTAGCTTTCACCCACGTCTTGTCCAATCAGAAGCCAGTTTTCCCACTAAAAATGTCAAACCATCTCAGAAAAGGATGCTCAAAAATATCTCATTGTTTTACAGAATCTTATGCTGTTCATAATGCTTTTCAGCAAGTTTTTATAGATTGTTTCAGCATATTGACGGTTCAGCTTGCCCTATAAAACTAAACGATCAGTTGAGTAGTCAGCAGCAATGAAGCAACATTTCTAAACTGTTTTTCCAGTCTCCAGGGCCTGATGGCTGTTGATAGCAAAGTGATACCTCACACCCGCACAGCTGAAATCATCTAATGATCTCCTGCTGGGCTATTGCTTTCTCACCCATTGTACTGTCCCAGGAGCAGTACTACTGAGTAACTCCATGCCAAAATAAATGCAGCTGAGAATGATATCTGTCCTCCCCTGGACTTTTCAGCACAGAATGCTTTGATCAAAAAAGTAGTGTCAGGAGAGGAAGGGAGGCTGATAAGCTATCCATATCTGACCTTGTAATGGCAAGGAGTCTTTTGTAATATGCAGGGAAGCCAATAGACACTGAAGAAGACAAGGAGGAAAGGGGGACCATATGTCTCACCTCCATGGCTGCCAGCACGTTTCTGACTCATTAGAAAACCTGGTTCTTATCCAAGATGCTCTCTGTTGTCACACTTCTGAGTAAGACCTAGAGGGCACATCCTTGCCCTGACAGTCCTTGGTTGAGTGTGAGATCCATGGTGACTCCACAGGCAGCAATGAAATATCCTCGAGAAGTGCAATCAAAAGAGATATGTGGCTTGGAGTTGCTCTGGTAACAGAGTAACCCACTGAAAAAACAAAATCCCACAGCCTGGAGATAGTACTCACAAATACAATTCTCAGAAATCTCAGCAGTGTCTTTGTATTCATCCTTCCACCCTCTAAATACATCTCAAATTTTAGCACGACGCCAGCACAATGGGATGCCTAATGCAGAACATGTGTCCATCTGTATTTTTATCCTGGAAAAATGTAGACTCAGGCTTGAGACAGGATGTTAGAAAATGTCTGGTCTGTCACCCCAGTCTCTAGTTTCTTCTAAATGCCAACTTGCCAATGCCAACCCACTCACCTCTAATGACAAAAGCTGTCCCCAGAATTCCTTTCCTAGTGTCTAGAGGAAACTTGTTCAGTTGCACAGGAGAGGCTCTTAAAGCTTTCAGTGAGATAATCCCACCCCAGAATCCTTATGGTGAGACAGAAGTGGGTGCACCTGCCATGGCTTCACTGGAGAATGCCTCCATCATCAGCTGTGCAGCCCACACCCCAATCGCTTAGGGCAGCAGCTTTGCTTTCCCTCACTTGAGCTCCACAGCTCCATACCAACATCTTCTGTATTGCCCTTCTGCCTCTCTTGTTCATGCTCAGTGTGCATGCTTCTGAGCAGCCTCTTAGCAACCTACCTGTATTGCTGGAAATACTGGAGTCTATAAGAAACCCTGAGGATTTTCCATTTAACAGACCACAAATAAGTGCTTTCCTAAAGTAGTCATATCTTTTGCTGCAGTAAGCCATGCTCTAAGGGATGCATCTGCACAAGGGTAATTAGTTCACCCACCTCCTCCTCCCAAAAGCCTGACCTCATTTCCAGGGCACATCTACTGGATTATGTTGACAAAATTAAGGTGGTGGATCCCCTTGTCAGGGAAAGGATGGTGAACAGCTGCTGGGACCTGCCCCTGTCCTGTCCCAGCAAGCCTTAGTCTGCTGTGCTAGTCCTGAGTGGAGACCTTTTAATTCAAGTTCTCCCTCGGGGACAGGGCACCAGTGAGACCCTCCCTCCTCTCCCTTTGCAGGGAACCAGGAAGGAGGCCCTGTCTTTTATGCTTCGGACATACCCAAAGCAAGGTACGACTTTCTCTTGTCTCTGCCCATCCTTACAGCTCCAAACTGAACCCCGTCAGGGGGTTACCTCCTTAACGTGGCTCCTGCGGAGAAGGAAGTCGGTTCTTTCCCACTGAGATGAAGTCCTCCCTTGAGCAGTGAGATGCAAGCAGAAGTCTTTTCCTTATAAAAGGGATAATATACATGGCAAATCTGTTCCCACCTTCGTCCCAGGCCACGCCAAGGCACAAGCTCAGTTTCCAGGTCTGCTTCACAGACCATATTCCTTCAGCAGAGGATCATAAACCCTGTCTGAACAAATGGGCCAAGGCTCATCATATCAAGTAATAAACCAAATAAAAGTCCTCCCTCTTCTGCTCCCACCTGCCTCTGCTTTTTCTTCCCTTGTATCCATTACATTACACAAACCTGCTGCAGCAACAGGTTGAGAGCTGGTTCTCAGGATCAATGCACAAAGCCTAAGCAAAATCCATGAGGCGAAGCCAAGCATTTGTACACCCCATCCTTTTCTTATCCCCAGTACAAAGCCAGGAACCATGGGTGCTCTTTAGCCAGTAAGCATATAAAGGAACAAATATCCCTGGCCAAAAAAGCTTTTAAACACCCGCTGAGCTAAGAAGAGTGTAAGCCACATTGCCTGGACTGTAAACTGTGGCTTGGGATGGCCTGTTAGTACAGGTAATAAGGTTCCCACAAACCCTAGCTTGGCCTTAAGATACTGCAGAGGGTTCCCTGAACTAGACTGAACCTCTGTTAGGACAGCTGGTACTTCGTACACAAACACTGTCTAATATTAGCACTGGGAACCACAGAAGGACTGTCATTAATAAAGTTCATAGGCCAGAGAAAAGTTGTAAGTAGAAACAATATCTTTTATTAAACTAACTGGTGCATCTAGAGAAAGCAGACAAGCTGTTGGGTACACAGGCTGCTTCTTCCTGAAGCAGATGCCTTCAACCTGCTATTCAACCTTCAAAACTGAACATGATTTTGAGCAGTCGCACAGATTGTAACCAATTGCTAAATCTGGCAGAAAAACAGGGCTTCCTTGTTTTCCCAAGTTCATATGAAATTCAGGATGCTTGCCAGGGTAGGGAGTAGATGTGTCTGTGAGTGTGATGTGGTGGAGTGACAGGGAGAAGGCAAAATGTTTCATGTTTATTTTTATCTGGGGTCAGTGTTGACTCAGAAGGAAGTCAATAGAAACTTAGGCAAACAAACAAAAAACTAACCTGGGTTTCTGGTGGACTGGAATTGCCTGTGTAGATGCTGAGGGAAACTGGCATGCTTGTTGGTCTCATTAGTCGTTTAGAGGTTGTGAGTGCCCAATGCCCTCGGTCACTTATCTGCAAACCAGCATGGGGCTGGGAAACACAGCTTCCAGCACCTAAGGCTTGAAGTTAAGACCCCAGGGAAAGTTCATTGAAACCTAGATGAAATACTTCAGTCTTAGACTGAAGACATTTTTAGACTGAACTTTGTTTCACTGGAAAGTCTCCCACAAGCTCTTAGCTTGAACGGGTCCCTTAAGGGATCCTCCATCAGCTTTGAAGCCACCAAAGGAGAAAAGACAAAGAAAAAGCTCCCTACAGGGTCTTTAGAGCAATGTCCATGCAGTTCTGCACAAGTCTGAACTGCTTAGACATACCCAGACCAACGACGAAAAAAAAAAGCCCACAACTGATCCCAGCCTACATGTTTGTAGAGCCCTAAGAAGACCTTGGTTCATTACCTTGAGATCCATGCAAAAGAAACGTAATCCTTTACTCCAAAACCTCCGTGTACCCCAGCTCCAGACCCAGAACAACAGAGCCATGAAGGAGGATAAATCAGCGTAGGAAGTGCTAAGTCCATATTGCTCCTGGGACCTGGGCTTACTTGTTCAGACTGAGCTGGTGTCTCTCTTTTCTCCCCTGGAGATACAAAGTTTTTCAGGGCTGTTCTGCCACCTTCCAGACTTCAATAGTTTTCCTCTCCCAGGAGGCCCTAGGGAAAGAGAAATCCATGCTCACCTACCTGTACAAGGCCTAGAGACATGTCCTTGGCAGGCAAGCAAAAGTCCAAGGGTAAAATTTAATCCCTAATGTAATTCTTCAATTAATCACTTCATCTGCAATTAGGCTAAAGCAGGCTTATCAGCTATCTGGGTCAGACCTCCCAGTTCCGCTTCCATCTACCAGGCTTCATCTTAATCAGACACAGAGAGTGATAAGGGCTAGTCTCCAGTGAAGGGAACTCATTTCTATATGGTAATTAGAGATATATGCATTAAAAATGCAGTCGTACTTCCTCTCACAAGCTTATTGCTTCAAATGACTCAATTCCAGTGAACCCAATACAACCTAATGTGTTCATTAGTTTCCATGATGATTTTTCAGAGCTGTGACTGCGCATGAAGCTCTTCTATCTGCCCTTTTCCTTTGCGTTTGTCTCTGATGTGAAAGCACGTGAGAACAACGCACATGGCCACAGCATCGCAGGATCAGAGAGGGCTCCAAATAATGCCATGGATTTGTTTATTTCTATCACACAATCAGATGGTGGTGGGATCTGAGCTGTGCTCTGCCAAGTAACAGGCAGGAAAGCAGAACAAGGAGAGCCCTGAGGCAGAGAGATCACAAGGCAGCGTCTGATAAGGTGCAATAGGTGGATAAACGAGGTGGGACGGGATGGGAAAATTATACAGATGCAGCACTTGAGTATATAAAACTTCTCCAAGGAAAAAGAATGTTGCAGGAGGCCAGCAATGTAACCACTGCCTCTCAGTTCATCACACCATTAGGGATTTGGATCTGGGATCAGTACATTTTAGGAACGTTTCTGGTAGACTCCCTGTGGAACTGATGTTTCCATGTTTCCAGAACTGCTTTAGGGAACTGGAGAGAATTTCACCCTGTTACAGAGGGCAGCTTTAAGGCTCCTGCGGAAGGGAGTTTGCCCCGTATTGGGAGGACATGCTCGAAAGGAGAAGAGAGCAGGTGAGGGAGGCACCTTGCACAGACTCTCCCCTCTCAGGACCGTGGAGATCAGGGGAATGGAGCTGCTGGGAAGCCACCTGGTCCAACCTCTGATACCAAAGGGCAGGTGATTCAAAGGAGAAGGCAGAAGATCTGGTACACAACTGTAGCACATCTCATCCAAGAGGAGGGATGTGATGAAATGTTCATCATTACTGGTTGTTTTATGGAATGGTCAGTGACTGGCTTTCTAATTCTTATATACACCACACATGCATGTAAACATATAGTCTATTACATATGTTCAGAACATACAACATTATATATTTTATATGTATTTTTATATATATTTTTATATATTTATTTTTTTCTATTATATACACTCAGAAAACCTAAATATCAGCGCAGACCAAATAAACTCTAATCCAAGGACCCATGGGCACCACTACTGGCACTGACAGAGGTGGCAGGCACCTTGCTTGGCAATAGCAGTTCCCAGCTCAGTGCCAAGTCATGTACCTCTCTGAGTCATCTTATATGATATTAATGGCAAACATCTTCCTCTTTGAAATACTTTTCATAGGCTGCCCGTGCCAAAGGCAGAGATGAAGAAACAATGTCACTATTTAGGATAAAATTGCCTGGGTTTGATGGGAAGAGAAGGCATGCCACCTCTGGGATTCCCCTCCTGCTGTCACAATTAAACCTACATGGAAAGACAATTTTAAGAAAATAACAGACTGAAGTAAATTGCCAAGAGTGTGATAGTAGAGACAGAAATATTTCAATAGAAATATTAGCTGTAAAAATAGCCAGTCTGGGTAAAACACCCTGGAAAACCTCAAGTTCCACCTCCCCAAACTTTGCAGCAAGGATGGGTCAGGTCACCTTGCTCTTTCCCACACAATTCCGGGACACCATTTGGAGGTTAGCACAAGTTGGAACACATCCCGAGTAGGTAGCGTGGACACAGTCGTCCTTTTTGTGAGAGGATGTGTATGAGTTTAGCAATACATACCCATCAGACCACACCAGAGGGTGTCAGAGCTAGAGATCAGCCTCTAGCCCATTTAATTCACAGAATCACACAGAATCACAGAATCATTAAGGTTGGAAAAGACCTGTAAGATCACCAAGTCCAACCATCAACCCAGCACCACCATGCCCATTAAACCATGTCCCACAATGCCACGTCCACATGTACCTTGAACACCTCCAGGGATGGTGACTCCACCACCTCCCTGGGCAGCCTGTTGCAATGCTTCACTACTCTCTCAGTAAAGAAATTTTTCCTAATATCCAGCCGAAACCTCCCCTGGTGCAACTTGAGGCCATTTCCTCTTGTCCTGTCACTTGTCACTTAGGAGAAGAGACCACCTCACCACAACCCCCTTTCAGGTAATTGTAGAGAGCAATAAGGTCTCCCTCAGCCTCCTCTTCTCCAGACTGAACAACCCCAGCTCCCTCAGCTGCTCCTCATCAGACTTGTGCTCCAGACCCCTCACCAGCTTCGTCGCCCTTCTCTGGACACGCTCCAGCACCTCAATGTCCTTCTTGTAGTGAGGGGCCCAAAACTGAACACAGCATTCGAGGTGCGGCCTCACCAGTGCCGAGTACAGGGGCACGATCACCTCCCTACTCCTGCTGGCCACACCATTTCTGATACAGGCCAGGATGCCGTTGGCCTTCTTGGCCACCTGGGCACACTGCTGGCTCATATTCAGCCGGCTGTCAATCAACACCCCTAGGTCCTTTTACGCCAGGCAGCTTTCCAGCCACTCATCCCCAAGCCTGTAGCGTTGCATGGGGTTGTTGTGGCCAAAGTGCAGGACTCAGCACTTGGCCTTGTTGAACTCAATACCATTGGCTTCAGCCCATCGATCCAGGCTGTCCAGATCCCTCTGCAGAGCCTTCCTACCCTCGAGCAGATCAACACTCCCACCCAACTTGATGTCATCTGCAAACTTACTGAGGGCGCACTCAATCCCCTCATCTAGATCATCAAATACACTAAATAAGACCAGCCCCAAAACTGAGCCCTGGGGGACTCCGCTTGTGACTGGCCACCAACTGGATTTGACTCTATTCACCACGACTCTCTGGGCTCGACCGTCCAGCCAGTTTTTAACCCAGCGAAGAATGCACCTGTCTAAGCCATGAGATGCCAGCTTCTCCAGGAGAATACCATGGGGAACAGTGTCAAAGGCTTTACTAAAGTCCAGGTAGATAACATCGATCACCTTTCCTTCATCCACTCAGCGGGTCACCTGGTCATAGAAGGAGATCAGGTTGGTAGCTAGCCCAGCCGTGGGGACACTAACCCTGCAGTGTCATTGTCCAGCTGCATGAGAAGGGGATAGTTCACCTCTCCCAAGGGCACAATGCACTCCGCATTCACCAGATTAGTGTCTTCCCACAAAGGGTAATGTCAAGAAGGTAGTGAGAAGGTTTGGGGAGTGGATGTAGGGAAACAGTGAACCCTGAATTGCTGGTTAGTTAAGTAACTTAAAAGTTAAATAGTGGGACAACTTTCTGAGCACATAGAGAAGTGGGCTTTTTTCTTTGATAATCCAACTCCTGTGAATATTGTCTTCCAAACAGGAACCCTAACCAAGAGTAAAGGTTTACCATAAGCATATGTGAGTGCCACAAAGGACAGCAGCAGATGAAAAGCAATCCCTGTGTATTTTCAGTAATGCTGAACCATGAGAAGTAATTTGAACATTATATTTTCTTGCAGATTCCCTGCTACTGCAGCAGTCTGAATTAGTGCTTGAGAAAGCAAAGATTGGCTGGGCAGAGCCAGGCCTGGCTGGGCACCAACAAGAACAAAAAAATAAAATCCATCCACACCATGCATGTGGACAGGCTGCATCAGGAAGATGATGTTCATCCCTCTCATCAGAGATGTGGAAGATCTTGGTCTCAGGAAAGAGTTAAGTTAGGAGCTTGAGCTTTTTTTCAATAAAGTTTTATCTTTTAAACACAAAGAATTTTAATCATAAAATAATACCTGCAATGTCATAGAACAATAGATGTTTTTTACTAGTCAGGATTTTGCACAATAAGACTTTTTGTTTGGGAAGGAAAATAATTATTCTCTGCTATGCCAACCTTAAAAAAAAAAAAAAAAAGAAGAAAGAAAAAGAGAGATATATTCCATTTAGGCTTCCATTGAGAGATACTGTAAAAAAAATAAAAATATCTTTTAAAATGTAATCATATTACTCGGTTCATTTCAACTATTATGAATTGATACTAACAACTGAAGAGCACAGCTCCTTTTTTCCCCGTTTCTTCCTGTGCATTTATATTTTTGTCAAGGTCAAAGCACTTAAGCTTTACTCTTCCAACATGACCAGCTGCTTGGAAGCCCAGGAGAGGAGCAGGCTGACAAGACATAGTGTGATTTCAAAGGTGGGATGCTGAGAAGAGTGCAAAGAAGCAGCACTCAGGTGCCATTTCTTCAGATGAAATGGCATGCTGGGGGACGTTCAGCCCTTGCTCACTGCGGAAGTGTGTATGAAACCTGGTGAATTTTGCCTTTATTGCTTCCGTTTAGTGACCACTATTTCAATCAGCACAGCAATGACTGGACTGAAGACTCCAGCACACGGATCTATAAAACTGGAGCATTTATGGTACCTTCTCTGGAAGATACAAGTTCAAGACTGACTGTCTACAGAGTAAGGTAACAGAGTGGCTCATAACCAGCATTGCCTTAGAGGTGGATTCATCTCACCTGAGTGCAGTGGACTGAGTGTCCGTGGCTCACCTTCCTAGCCCACAGAGGCCTGGGATCCATCTCCCCAAACATAGGTTTTGACTGTTATTTGAGATGACTTAGAGCATCCTGCCTGGCTGCTGATCCAGGAGATCAAATGGCTCCCAGGGGCAGGTATCATCTCTGCCAGCCTCGTATGAATGTTTCAGAAACCTTAGTCATCTCCAGCAGCACCATATTCCTTCATTAAGGTGACTGAATCAAGCCCTTGGACTGCAGGAACTATCACAGGCGCTTGGGCAACTAACTCATGAATAAAATGCATTTGGTCTTTGGAATTTCTTCATCTCTCCCACAAGCTGTGACATGAGTCAGACACCTCCACGCCCCATTTGTAGTCATCACAGAGAAACAGGCTCTTCTAGAGCATGGATTTTGTAGCCTAGTTTTGGATGAGAAAGAGCTTCTTCCAAATGTTTAATCCAGGTAATATAAGCTTACGAGTGATTGTCTCTAACTACATGAAAATTGCATATTCCTTTCCCAGCTATCGTGAATGATTTAGGCAAACCGTCCTGAGGTTTCTTTTACCAAGAGAAGGGTTAGTTAGTGCCTTGTATCCAGGACTTGGTATTTCTTGGCTAAGAAGACCTGTAAGTCACAAGCCAGGGTTTCATCCAACCCGTACGGCTTCTGCATGGAGTAGGTGCCTCAGAAGTAAGCTGAATGCCAGCACCAAGTCAAGGTAATGGGAAAGGGGATTCTATAGGATGCTTTAGAACACAGTCGGAGCTCCCCATCATAAAGTGGAGGGACAAGGGAAGGAGAACACATCAGCCAGGGACTGGAGCTTCCCTCCTGCTTCTTGCTGGCCTTCGGCATTATATTGGTGGGTCCTTCTCTTCTCTGTTAATTTGCTTCCCTCCCTTCCCAGGTGAGCTGTGCTTCCTGGGAGTAGAGCGATTATCTCTTGCTGAGGTCTGCATCCCTTGCTGTGGTGCTCCCAGCTGGAACCTATAAATGTTGTAACACTACAAATAATAAAAACATGCTAGAAAGATGCAGAAGTGTAACACATCATCTGAGCACACAGGGTCCTCAAAGGATAATGCAGAAACCTTCCCCAAGTAATTCCACACCCTTTCCTTATCTCTATCACTTCTTAATATCTCCATTTTTCATCAAAACCTTCCATTTGCCTAAAAACACAGCTCTCATGTCTGGGTTAATTCTATAGCAGTGGATCTTATTAGTATGTAAAAATATATCAAATGATGCATCACTGTTTTTAAAGAAGCTTACTCTGTTTTCATCCTAACAATTTTTTCCTCCTACTGTCAGGCAGCTATTATTGTAACAGTTATTTAATGTAAGAAGAAGAAGTATTGATAAGTGGAAGAAAACCTGTGAAATGGCACCCTGCCAAAAACAAAAATTTGAAGTTTTCCCTTCCTCCCAAACCACTGCAAACCCAACAGTTTCTCACATACTGCCAAGCCACTGCTCTAAAGGGTTTGGTGGAACACCATTGCTGGTTTCCCCTGGTGTAGGAGAGCAGCTGGCCAGCACAGGAACAGGCTTTTTCAGAGTCAGGCACCAAAAGGAAGCTGTATCATCGAACTCTGGACATCTGTGGTATGTGTCTGAGCATTGAGTGACTTGTCTAGTCTTCCCTTTGCAGTACCATGGAGATAAGTGGGCATTTGTAGAGCACGTGTCCTTTTTTTGAAGTCTACCTTCAGGTGAGATGACTTGTGCCCTAGAAATATTTGAGGTGAGTCACTATAAGGGGGTTCACATGTGTGCTCTGTAAATGTTTCATTCCCATCCTGACATCTCATTTAGGCACCTGCCTTACACATCTCCATCCTGGCATAACAGATGTTGGCCCAGACAGGTGAGCTGGACCCACACCATGAAGTACTCAGAGTCCTCCTCCATTCAGTGGAGAGGTCACTGCCAACAGAGAGTATTTCAGAGACATAAATAAGGTCTCCGCTGGCTGTGCAGAAAGCTCAAGCATTTGAGTGCTTGCTAATGCTGAGGGAGGAAAGGAATAGAGGCCACAGATAGGAAAACACCAGGGACAAACGTGAGATGGAAAAGGGCCCCTTAAGACCCAGTGCGCGGGTCTGGGAGTCACTGCTCACCAGGAATCACAGGCAAAGTGTGTCTGAAACCCTGCCCCTTTCTTAGCACCTAAATCCTGCCAAAATTTCTTCAGTGATCCATCCCTTGAAATGCAAACGATCTTTTAAGGCAAAATATGAGAATTTTCTCTGAAAGCAGCTGGTTAATGTTTTGACGTCCTCCTACGCAAGTGTTATCTTAACTTTCCCTTTAAGCAGCTGGTTTTAAAATGATACTCACTATGTCTTTTTTTTCTGAATCAGAAAATTCCTTCCTAGGTGAAATAGATCCCTAAGAAATCACCACATTAAATAATGTCTTCTAATATTAATTATAAATTGGGCAGTTTGCTGAGGAGAACAGCACATACGTTTTTAGCTGGAGACTCTTACAACCTGCATACAACAGTAAATATCCCCATAATTCAGATGCATTCACTCTTTCAACTCTTTCTGTATGTTTGTGAGCTGGAATGATTGACCCTCTCTGCAAGTATCACTGCCAGGGTAGACAAAACCTAGCAACCTACTGAAGTTGTCAATTGGCTCCTGCTGTGTTCGCTGTCTGGGGATCTGGCAGACTAAACCTGCCAAAGTGAAGTTTTCATAATGCCAAGATCCCACAAGGTTTTCATGAAAGCAAAGGTTTGCCTTTCATGCTTTCCCCCTCCTGTACTACATGGTATAACTACTTCTTGTTTTGGGAACTCAGCTCCTTCTTTGGAGATATTTGAACTTCACTAGTGGTAAAAATCTAGTAAATGGTGTACCTGCTATCATGGGCCACACATCCTGGCTGATGTCAAGGCCATGATGCTTCAACTGCTTTTGACAGAGGACAGCTGGGATGTGGAAGTTTTCAGGCATTTCTATGGAAATCATACTGTCATTTCCTGATGCTAATTATAAACGCATCTGTTAAATTTGCAGATTAAATTGTTAAATTTGAGCATCACTGCTAGGCATTCAAAGGGGACAATTCTGAAGCAAGATTTTGTTAAGTCCTTACATGAAATCTTGAGACTGAGCCTGTGCAGTCCAATGGATGGCTAGGAAAAAAAGATAGCTATTGATGTGGTTTTGATTGTTTGGAGAGAGGGGTTGAATGTCTTTCTCTGGTTTATGCAACTGCCATGGGTGATTGCAAGGCAGACAGATGGGATGACTAATTTCTAGAATGGATGGGTGTAAAACTTGATAATAAGCTGACTGATTAGAGGCACTTCTCAGCTAATGATCATCAATTAATTCTAATCTCCAATGAGTGGCAAAGAAAATGGATTCCTGCTGGCTGCACTGTGCTGTCTACATAGATCAAATGCATTGCTGAATAAAGCAAAGAGTGAAGGGTATCAGAACATAATTCAGAGACAAGGCTGCTGAATCTGGATCATCCTGTTCGTGTTTACCGTGACAGACTTTGTGCGGACGTGGTCCCACCACTTGCTCACCCTCTGCCAAATATCTTGGTGATACCTTTTTTCCTGCAGCATGTAACGTTAGCTATGACATTGTAATCTCCTGGGATGGTGGACTTCAGATTTGCCCTTGGCCAAAGCTACTACTTTTCTTAGTAAGTCTCAGACTCCCATCAGACACTCACAGGACAACCACTTCCAAATACCTTCCAGGGGGATGGCTCAGACACAGCAGAACAGGTGTCTAGTAGACCGAGGAACAGCTATTCAGCTGTTTCATGGCTCATTTGCATCACCTTTGAAAGACAAGCAAAGCTTCAAGTAAGCAATACTATCTGCCCTTGGGGCAGGCAATGGCAGGACCCTTCTGAGAAGGGGACCACAGCACCGTTACCTACTTGGCAGCAGTCATGCAGGGTTGACACTGGTGGGATGCCTCAGAGGTGGCTCCAGAGGCTCCCAGCAGATCCTAAAGCTGGACACTGGCAGGAGACTCCAATATCCAATCTCTAATACCCAGTGCAAGGGCAAAAAATGAGTCCAGGAACTGCCCTCCTCAATTGGAGGCAAAGCTTTCCACAAATGGACCTTTGCTCTCATGCTGTCCAGGCTTTCAGAAGGGATGAGAGAAGAGTTTGGCATGTTTTCCTTAAAAAGCTCCCCTCTCTGCAGAAATGATATCACTAGCGCAGAGAAATTTCCTTGGAGGTTTCCAAGGGAACCTCTGGAGATTTGTTGGCGGCGAGGTCAGGGAGCCTATAAACAATACTGTCTGCACCGTCAGCTCAGGCTGCCCAGGCTTGACTCACCAGGGCACAGCACCGTGCAGCGTCACCCTGCTCTGGCTGGTAGCTCTGGGTGGGCCAGCTCTGCCACCTTTTCAGGAGACAGATTGCTCCAGGACCTGTTACCAGCTGTCTTATCAGCTTCTGGGGAAAAAACAATGTGCTATTCCCAATTGGGATCAGAGGAAATGTCAGTGTACGTGCTGTGTAGCACTAATTAGGAAGCAGTTGTTCCTAACGAGGAATGTTATATTGAGTGTGTCAGCTGTGTTCATCACCTTTTTGGAGCGTGGATCATGAACCCACAAAGTTTAACAAACAGTCTTTTCTCATACAAACTGACTGTCACATGCCATTTGAAATGAGAAGGACAGAGCTGAATAGGGATCTCTTTCTGAGAACACCTTAGGTATATAAGGGATGCCAGACAGAATGAAATAACTCAGAAGAGCTGTCACATACTCGGGAGCTTCTTCATTTATTTTTTTCGTACCATGGAAATGTGTTTTTCAAGGCCCTTTGCTACTAAGATCTCCTTGTTGATCACACATCCTCCCAGCAGACAGTGAAAAGAATGGGGAAAAGCTTTATATTTCTTGGTCATCACCAAACAAACACAGATAACCAGAATAGCTCCTCTAAAGAGATTAGCAATGCACACCCCTCCCTGTATTTTCAGCCTACTAATTATCAGCATTTTTCTCCCTGTCATCTCACAAAAACGTTCATTACCATGGGACATGGCTTTTGTTGAACGGTGTTAGTACATGAATGCAGTCCAAGGCAATGCAGGAAAAGTAGAGTTGGCAAGACCATGCTCTTCTCCCACACTCCTGCAATTACTGCAGGACAAATAAAGAAATAGGAGGCAGTTGTTGCAAACATGGTTAAATGTGACTTGCAAATGCAGAAACAGAGACGTGGGGCTTCTGTGCAAAATGTCCAATGCACGAAGGCTGGAACAGCTGGAGGGAGGAAAATTCAGTCAAAAGTAAATTGTAGGCAGGTAGCTGCCTCCATCTGAGTTAGCCACCTTTAGAAGTCAGCAGAGATCTAGTCAATTTGGTCAGGGGGTCCTGAGGCACAGTTCAGACGTGAGCCAAAATAGGCCAGATGAATCATGATGTGAAAGTGACTATTTTCTCCTTTGACGACAAAGGAGTCTACAGTGATTAACTCAGCTGTACGCTTTGTTAGGATGGACAGTTGCTTCCTATATATTGCCTTTATTTTACTGACTATCTTCATCACTTAATTCCTCTATGCAGTGTGACTAAATGCTTCTGATGTTCCTGAGAACCTCAGTTATTCTGTTTCACTCACTGCTAAACAGCTTGAAATCATGTTATTATGGGGAATCTTAAGTTTCTTTGAAAGAAAAAGAATCATGGAAAACCTTTTCTTTTAATCTTTTTTAATAGGCTTCATGATTTTAGGAAGAGGTTTAACTTAAGCTTTTGAGCTTTGGCATGTTGAACCAGCATCTCTAAGGAGCAGCTGACATGAGCCCAAGTCTGACTGATTTCACAGGTCCTGTCATCTTTGCTTTGTGAAAAAAACATTCTCCATCTACTGATAAAAATACACCAAGAAATTCTAAATCCTGACAAGTATCTTCATTCCTGATTGATGTTTTTTCTCAAAAAGAGGTTAAAGTCTTCAAGTTGGCCAAGAAGGCCAACGCCATCCTGGCCTGTATCAGAAATGGTGTGGCCAGCAGGACCAGGGAAGTGATCGTGCCCCTGTACTCGGCACTGGTGAGGCCGCACCTCGAATGCTGTGTTCAGGTTTGGGCCCCTCACTACAAGAAGGACATTGAGGTGCTGGAGCGTGTCCAGAGAAGGGCGACGAAGCTGGTGAGGGGTCTGGAGCACAAGTCTTATGAGGAGCGGCTGAGGGAGCTGGGGTTGTTCAGTCTGGAGAAGAGGAGGCTGAGGGGAGACCTTAACGCTTTCTACAGCTACCTGAAAGGGGGTTGTGGTGAGGTGGTCTCTTCTCCCAAGTGACAAGTGACAGGACAAGAGGAAATGGCCTCAAGTTGTGCCAGGGGAGGTTCAGGCTGGATATTAGGCAAAATTTCTTTCCTGAGAGAGTGGTGAAGCATTGCAACAGGCTGCCCAGGGAGGTGGTGGAGTCACCATCCCTGGAGGTGTTCAAGGAACGTGTGGACGTGGCACTGTGGGACATGGTTTAGTGGGCATGGTGGTGTTGGGTTGATGGTTGGACTTGATGATCTTACAGGTCTTTTCCAACCTTAGTGATTCTGTGATTCTGTGAAGTTGCTGAAAGAACCAGCTTGTCAGACTCTTGCCAGAACCAATGTCCTCACTTGGGTCATCCAGTGATCCCCCAGGAAAATGCTCTCTTCTGCACCTCCATCAGTGATCAGAGGCCTCCTGAGTGCCCCCGTATGTGAGAATTACATTGTAATTGCATGTAATTTTTTCTCCACTGCAAGGACTCAAAGGACATGCACAACACAAGTGAAAATAATGAGCTGTGAGGACTTTTGGAAGACAAAGAAGGCCTATATTTTGTATATGCACACCAGATCAACACATACACTTTTACTCATATCAAAGGAGATTGAAATTAGGTGTCTAAATATAGGTGTTGCATTTTGCACAGCCTTGAGGTATTCAAGATACCCACACAGGGAAGAGAGATATGAGACAGAGCCTTTGGAGACTTGTGCTTCTCTGGAGCAAAAGTTGGAACCCGCTGGGACAGAGCATCTCAAAAGACACTAGATATTTATGTTTACTCCACAGAGCCAATGCCACACTATCATTCCACATCAGCCTCACAGACATCAATGAGACCCATTGCAGACCAAGGCTAGGATTTCATCTCACCTCCCTTTGGTGGTCCAGGTGTCTAATCTAAGCCAAATGACCAGGGTCCCTCTATAGTCAATGGAGAGAAAAAGGATGCTCTAGAGGACATCTCAGCCAACTTATCTGCAGCACATTATCTTGGGGTGGTGCTAAGCCTTTATATCTTTTACTGACAACAGAGGGACCCTAATGACTGCTTAGAGCAAGACTGCCTCAAAAATCTGAAGTTATCTCAGGTGGTATCCCAATGTGCTGCTCAGCGCAAGCAAAGTTATCACGATCTGCTCTGTAGCGAGATGCAGAAGACCTGGAAGGAGGTGCCAGGGCAGCAACAAGAAGGAATACGGAGGCAGAACCTGGAAATAGTCTACAAGCACATGGCTGGGATTGTGCCACCTCTGTGGATTGTTGTTGGATAAACAGCCCCATTTGTTTCAGAAACACCATGTTTCCACTTTGCTGAAATACGCTCTACTAAATAGACTCAACCCAGCATCCCTCACAAAGGGAAACTTTAGGAGCTCATTACCAAGCAAAGTCTCTGGCACCTGATTGCCAGTCTGTTTGCTTTGTAATTAACTTTCATTGCGCAGCCCGTGATACACCAGCGACCAATTGCTTCGTATGAAGAGCGCTGCTCAGTGTGATTACACCAGCCACTCTCGCAAATAAAATCACACACTGTGAGATGCCATAGAGGCTGGCAAGATTGTACTCATCAGGAGCAACAGAAAAAGGGCTACGCTGCATGGCTAACAACACCATAGGATCGGAAGGACAGGATTCATTATGAAAGAAGCCTCTTTCAATGGACAGACTGAAGTGGCATTAGAAACACTGTGACATAAATTCTGCTTCCTCCTGACAGAAACACGGGGATTTATTGACTGGGGAGGCTGGGGCTTTTTCATCACTGGAGGTTTTTAAGCAGGTGTTAGACAACCCAGAATGCGAGAAAGATTTAAAGATAGGTTCATTTTAATAAAGATACCTTAATGCAAAAACCTGGAGGCAAAAGAAATGTAGTGGCACTGCTTCCAGTGCAGTAAAATGCCAAGGTAACACAAAAGAGAGGGATGCTCCTAGCCAGGATGAGTCACTGATTTCTATTTAGCCTTTCAGAAATAACTGGTCACTAGCAACAATATAAAACTCTTTAAAAATCATTCTTAGAGTGAATTAAATCACTGTAGGTGTAGGAGGACAGGACACCTAGGTGTAGGACCTAGGTGTCCTGCCCTCTCCCATACACACACCTAGGAAAGTGAATGGAAACTTGGGTTTAATTTCTGGCACACTATTAGTTCTTTACAACATGGAGAAAAAATTGTTTCCCTGCACTGGGCCTTAGTTTCCCACTGGTGAAAGTGGAGATGCTGGCACTGACCTTCACTTCCCAATCTTCTGTCAGGGAGCAGCAAGAATGGGGCATCCCTGCAAGAGCGTCAAAGAGGATTCAAAGCTGACTGAGCACTGCAGTGGTTTGCAGTACCACCACCTTATTACTGCCTGTAAAGCTACCTAAGAAAGACTGAGAAGAGGGCAAGCCCATAGGGATATTTTCCCAGACTACAGTGGTCTGCAGTGCTGGGATGCCAGAGGGCTCCTCCGTACGCAGCACCTCTGGTTTGTATGACAGCAGGATCTTGCCCTCCGGGGCTGCCATCCTGTACGAGCAGATCAGAGACGGGTACTGAACCAACTCCCATTGCAAGGGTGGCACAACCACAAGCAGGTTCAGCTCGTGCTGTGTTGACTCCAGGGGTTGGTCCCTGGGTCAGGAAGGAAGAGAAATGCCTGTATTTCTGAGTCTGGAGGCTGAGCAGACTCCCACCCAAGGAGGGTGCCCCCTGATCCTCTTCAGCCTCTGGCACCACACTGGGCGCAGGACTCAGCGTGGGCTGTGGATTGACATTCTGCAGGGCAGACACTTGTGCAAATGGAGGCTACCTGAAGAACAGCACAGACACCCACACAAATTGCCATGACAGAAGATCTCTGACCTAAGCAGATTTGGGGGACTGGAAGATCAGAGTCTATCTTCTGCCTAAGTATATGCTTCAAGATCAATGGAGAGAGCCTTTTTCCACTCCAGCGGAAGCCAGTATTAAAGTTCTCATTGACTTCAACAGCAGAACAACAAAGCTCTGGCACTTCAAAGGTTTCTTTTATGGTGCTTATCCTGTTAATAAGCACCATCCGTTCCTTTCAACAGGGGAGCCAGCCACTGATTTGCTAACAGCACTTTGCTCTCCAGGGACGTAGCCCATGTTTATATAATCATGGCAGTTCGCCTACACAGGCAGAGAGGGGACTAACAGCTTCCCACTGCACAGAAGGAGCCCTGGAGAAGCAACAGGGGATTTAGCTTCCAGCAAAGGCGTTGTGCATGTGTTGAAACTCCTCGTGTTTTCAGTTCTGCAGCACAAACCACTAACTCAGCCCAGTCCACAGAGCAGGAGATGAGTGCTTGGGTTCACATTAAATGAGACTTATCATCACACAATTAGCATTTTGCATCAGTTAGGGAGTTGGAGAAGTCCTCTGTGGAGCCCAGAATAGAGTGGCTGCAGAGCATCCATTCTCACCATTTTTAGAGCTGGGACAACTCTTAGAGTGCAATAGCAATTTTTTTTGACTTAAAACTGTAGAAATTGGAGGTATTCAAAAGTCATCTGGAGATGGACCTTGGCAACCACCTCTAAGTGGCCCTGCTTGACAGGGGGGTTGGATGAGATGACCTCTAGAGGTCCCTTCAAACCTTAACCAGTCTGTGATTCTGAGAAATTCCTTTAACTACAGGAATAAACTATCTGTTGAACTTCAGTCAGTCTTACTGGAGAACAAATTTGACATCACTGTAGACACTCCAGAGTTTTATATACACACACAAAGTAAATCTACATATGACCTATGAAAGAAATGAAAGAAGAAGTAGAAAAACAAGTCTTGGCCTGAATTCCCATCTCAGGCCAGAGCAATATCAGATTCCCAGGTAAGCGAGACAAACCCAGGTACCAATGATGTGCTCAGATGCACCACTGCTTTGCAGGGCTTCTCATCAATGAGGGGGAAGAAATATCCTTAGTACTTTCTATCATGGAGAGGTGACCACTCACCACTGCAGAATCACACTGCTGTGCTCTGGCATATCCAAAGGAGCAGATCCAGGCATGGGGAAACAGGTCTTGTGCATCACCTCTCTAAGGAAAAGGTTTTTCCTAATGCCTTACCTACATTTCACAAGCTACAGTTTGTGGTCATTGCCGCTGGTTGTATCATCTGCCATTGCTGAGAAGAGTGTGACTTCAACATCCTTGTGACTCCCCTTCAAGTAGTTGCAGATAGCTGTTGGATCACTCTTCAGCCTCACTTCAGCTGGCTGGATAAGCTCAGATCCCTCAACTTCTCCGCAGGTTTCCCAAGGTTCCTCTGAACTGCAGTTCTGTCAGGCCCTTAATTTTGTGTCACCTGCTGGTTTTTCTGAGAGTAACTCTGATATTACCTAGACCATAGGATCTTAGGATCACTAGATAGTTCAGGCTGGAAGGGATCTCAGGAGGTCTGTAGCCCAACCTCCTGCTCACAGCAGGCTCAGCTATGAGGGCAGAGCAGGTTGCTCAGGGCTATATCCAGCCGGGTCTTGAAAATCTGCAGGGATGGACACTGCACAACCTCACTGGGCAGCCTGTTCCTCCTCAACTGAACATGAACATGCTGGACAATATGGAACTTAGTGGTGACCCTTGGTGCACTCTGCTTATCACTAGTTGTTGGCTGGACACTAAGCCATTGACCCATACCGTTGACTTACGATGTATGGCCTCACACTGCAGATTAGTACTAAAAAAACATTTATTTCTCTTGCTGTTGCTAGATGATAACAAGTCTCTTGCTCTACTCTGATGCTTGCAAGCAAGCTGATTTCAAGAGCTTCAAATTAATTGCATAGAGGCTAAAATCACACGTTCAAAGAACAATGCTACATCCACTCTGCCTTTGCAAAGAATCGGTGTTGAATGTCAGCATTTTGCTATTTTTGAAAGCCAGTGCTTGCTCAAGGTTTTGCTTCAAATAAAGGACTTGGCTTGCTCCAAAGAAAATGGGGAGAGCATGAGAGATGAGTGAAGGTATTTCTAATGCTATGCAGAGCTACGTCTGTATGACAGCATGTCATAGCCCACACTGACTGAGCGGCTAACAAGGAAACAGGGCTTTTTTTCATTCCCAGCCCTGTTTTCTGACCTTTAAAGCATCCTCTCCTTTGAAGTAGCATATAAAATATAAGAACCAGGATGTCACTCAGTTCCTCCACCTCTAAAAGAAGTGTAGGAAAACAAGACAACAAACCCTTAAATGTCAAAAAATCTCTTCTCCCCTGAGCAGGCACCCAACAAATCCTCGTGACTACTGTAAGCTCATGCTGCAAACTCCTGCACTCTGGAAACGTGGGCACTTTACCATGACTTCTCACCTGGGCAAGATACTAGATATTTATAAACAGTTGTCAAGAGCCTTCCTTGCTGGGTCTGTCACAATGGCTAACCAACGGCAATGTGAAGCCTTGGGGATGCAGAAGTACCGATAATGCTCTGGGTGTCTCCTTTCAGGGTGGTGGCTGAATCAGTAGCAGCATGAGAGTTACTGGTCCTAAACTTCCTTGAGCAGGAGGACTCCCAGACATTTTTCTTAAAACATTGGCTTCCACGTCCTGCTGTAACTCCACAAGACCCCATTTCTTCATCTGCAAGTTTGGTTTTTAAGGCTGCTTGGCTTGAATCCAACAGGTTTTCTGGCTGTGTTGGCTAAAAGCACACCCTAAACATGAGAGCAGCTAGGCTTTGAAGGATGAAGATGAAGACTTTAATTCCACTGGCCTTTCACATAATTTAAAAAAAAAAATTTGGGAACTACTCTCTAGGCCTTTGAGGAAGTCACAAAAGCTGATGAAAGGTCGTGCTTGGATTGTTCGCTTCACCAGCTAGTTTTGTCCTCTGCAGATAAAAACACTTGGAACTTGTGAGTATTTCTACCCTCTAAAAATGACTTTATTATCCTTATTAAGTCTTGTAGATTTTATATATAGAAGCCCTGACTATCCTTTCTCAAGTTAAGGAGAGTGAATGAGAGTGAATGAGTCTGAGGAGGGTGATAGAGGGGATCAGAGAGATGAAATCAAACCACAGCTGAAAGAAGAAGAAATAACTGCCCCATGCCAAAGCAAGCCCATCCTCTAAGCATAGACTGAGCATTTCAGTATGGGGTTACTACTTTCCTTGGTTCAGGGGACTGGGTGATGCTCCTCTCTTAGGATGTATTCGTACTACGTGGAGTACGTATCGAGGAAGCAATGCAAGGAGGAAGAAAATAACCTCTACACTAGAAGGCAAAGAAAGAGAAAGATCAGTGCAGCAGGGCAGCCTAGGGGATTTAGTTACACATTTATTAGCAGCTCTCCCACAGCTGTTCACAGCTCTCAGGACCGTATGCAACAGGGTACACTGGGGTTCCCCCAAGCCCTGCATCTTGTGACATGGGCAGCCTCAGAGGAGGCATAACACCTCCTTGGCCTCCTGGTGGGTAAATTCACACTTGCCTCTTTCCTTTAGTCTCCACTGACAAATCCCAGAGAGGATTGGGGTGGGCAAGAGTCAGGAGAAGAGGGGAGCCAGCGCATCGGGGTTCAGTCCTTCGGGCAGGCGGCTGACAGCAGGATTTACATGGCAATGTGTGCACATCTGTGCCTGCGCCAGGCTTCCTAGGTAGCATGCAGAAACCGAGTCGGGGGCCCAGGGTGTGATTCATCTCAGCCTAAGGCATATGTCTAAATTAGAGCAGATGAATCATGCCCTTGAAATTCCTCCACTGAATATAAGCTTCTCTCACTACCAGGGAGCCTAGCTCTGCTGCAGGTATTTGAAGCAAAGGCTTCGCCTTCTCAGCAATGCCTACAGCTGTGTTTGCCCACACTGCCATGCAGGCAGGGAAACTGAGGCAGCAGCACAGGCCAGGCTCATGCCCAGACTCTATTTTTATAACCTGGACTTGGAAGACACCTACCAGTCATGGGGATAAATGCTTGATTCCCTCTCAGTGGGATGTGGGGAATGAAAGACATTAGAGGGCAAGCAGCACTCACTACTCAAGTAGCTTCAACTTTATTGCACGTGATTATGGGCAGGGAGGAGCTACGGGGTTTGTCTGTGGAGGAAGGACAAGGCCAGGAGAGTAAGAGCATTGGATAGCAGCTGTTGTGTTAGAAAGGCACTGGGAAGGCTGCTCTGTTAAGCAGCAGAGTTGTGCTGCCTTACACCAGCTTTTGAGATGCTTCTCTGCTCTGCTACTGATGCGCTGTTCAACCTTGGGCATGCCATTTAGACCTTACTAGTTTTTAAGTTATCTTATGATGGGGTTGTCATTCTGGGAAAGAAAGTTGTAACCAGGGTGAAGAGAGTGGGACTCAGGGTATGAAAGGGTGACTGGTGCTGGGCTAGATCCCAAGGTCCTTGTAGCATCCCAGTTCCCTGCTCACCACATGGAAGACCTGGAGATGTTTGATCCCTCCCACAATGCTGACAGCACTTGGGGCAGAGTGAGTGGGGCAAGGAGGGTCTTCTGATTTGGGGGCATTACAGCCATAATCCTTCCTTCTTCCTCCCAACAGAAGCCCTGAAGCCACCAGCCCTGACTGCAGCTCTCCCCAGGAAAACAAAACCAAACAGCAACTAAGTCTTCACGTACGAGAAGCTCATTGCTTGTAGGACAGACAGGCGGACAGGTTGCTGTGATCTGGCCAGGCTTGAAATCAGTGCCAGGCCCATTTGTGCTTAAACCAGTTTTCATTTCAGGCTCTTATCAGATGAGTATGGTGGATATGGAAGCGGCCACAGACACTGCAATTATTTTCATGGCAGCAGGACGGGAAGCCGTGGGCTTGGGCTGCACAATGAAGCTGTGGGAGATGTGGACCGAAAAAAGAAAAGCTTTCCTTCCTAATCAGATGCTCAAAAGCAATTAAAGAAAAGCAGGGGGGTTGGAATAGCATGAAAAATTACTTGTCAGTTAAGCACTTTATTCTCCTTTACTACATTTGTCTTACTGTGAGAGTTGTTTCCTGAATTAATAAAAGAAACCTATCATGTTTGCAAATCTCAGGAACAATCACAGACTCACCTGAACAAATAACTGTTTGGACTCCCTGTTCCCTTATCTCTCCGTGTTGCATTGTCCAGCTCTCCTGCATTGCATGTACCCAGCACAACAAGCCACCTCGCGCCCTCAAGCCTCCTGATGTGATTAACTGTGGCACCTTTAATAAAACCTGCGGCAATATTTCATTCTAAAGCAGACTGAAGATTACATTCCCCCCTCCTCCTTTATTTTGCCAAATTCCATTTTTATTTCATTGTATAATTAATCAGGCACTGGAGCATATGACAGCTCAGCTTAAATTTAGTTCTCACTTCTCCTATGCAGCCTTGTCGGATACAGTTGGCCGGTCGAACACAGAGTTGGATTTGCTTGAAAAAGCAACACAGAAATCGCTAAACTGGATCAGACCTTTACTCCATCAAGTCTAACATCTTGTCTCCAATGGCAACCAGCATCCGGCACCAGAGAGAGAGAGGTGCACCAAGCGCTGGAGGAGAACGCTACGCCAAAACACAACTTGCCCAAAGGGAAAGACATTCCTAACCCTGGTTGTCCTATGCCATGAGAGGGTGGCCATGCCCAGCACATGAAGGACACATACACGGACAGACACAGACACACAGACACACAGACACAGACACACACACACATCCCTCCTGCAGCCAGGATAGCTGCTGAGCTTTGTGTTCACACTGAGTGTCCATGGGATAGTCCCATCTACTTGGACCTTGACCAACCAGGTGAAAAAAACGGCCCATGCAAAGCCTGGAGGCTGCTCAAAGGCTTAGACCTTGCAAAAATGTCAGTGGGTATCATGGGACAGATTATGTTCTGCAAAAAGCAGAACTCCAGGCTCTGAAAGATAAAATGTGAGATCATTTCAGTCCTATACTGATCTCTGCACCAGGGAGTGCAGCATAGAGCTTGCTGGCATACAGGACTGTGAGCTTTATTTATTTTTTACCCTTTTCCTCACGTAGAGTTTCTTTCTTAGTACCATAGTGTCTACAAGTTTCATTCATTTCACTTCCCACTAAACACCAAACATATGCAAGCTGGTTATCTGCACTACTGCATTAATTTGCTTCTGCTCCATGATCCCCTCCCCAGCTCCATGCAGGTCTGTTCCTCCAGGCTATTATTCCCATAGCTGGATAAGCTGGACCTATGTCTTGCCTCCTGGTCACCTGATATGAGAAAACATCTCCCAGAGCAGGACAGGGCTTGAACATACCATACCAGCACCTGTATGTTTCTTGGACCCACTGTCCATGTCAGGACATCAGGTCATGATGCGATGGCTACAGGATTTGGCAGGTGAAGGGTTTGGGGAGTTGGGGTGTTTGATAGGAAGGAGGATGAGGAAAGGAGCATGGGGGTGACATCCTGGTCTGGGGAGATACTGGGAAGAAGTTCTCATCTAAATAATAGCAAACAAAGGCAAATATTTGTGTATTTGAGAAACAGAGAAAGAAACAGAGAAACAGAGAGAGGAGATACAAAACCACATTCACACATATATTTATACATACTACCCAAATTCCCAGATGCAAGGAGGCCTTGTTAGATCAAAAGTGAAGGATTACCTTTTAAAAAATACAATAAAACAAATCAAATTGCCTAAAGTGTGGGATTTTCTAAGCGGGAGCAGGTTGGGAAGAGCTTTCACTGGCATCTAGTGGTATGTTGCAGAGGTAGAGTCACTGCAGCTGATGGTATGGCTTCACTTCCAAAATGGGTCTCCCTGGGTTAGTGGAGACTCTGTTCAGACTGGGAGGTCACTACTTCCAAACTGGGCTTAGAAAGAGGCATTTTCGGACATAGCTTTACCCTACCCTAACAACTTTGTCTATGAAGCCATTTTGGGGATGAGCATGTGTATTTTTCACCACATGAGCAAAACCTTGGGGTCATACAAAGGCGTATTTGATCTCTTCTTTTCTTGGACTTTGGGGCTTTGTATGAGCCTGAGGGGACAGCAGGCAGATCTCGTCTGTTTGAAGGAAAGGGTGAGCTGGGGGGGGACTCACCTGGGAAAATGCAGATATCAATGGAGACGAACAGGAGCTCTGAGGGCACAAGTCGTCTGCCCTACTAGAGGCATCCACTTTAGAATAAGGTAAATTGTACCCCAGTGGACAAATGGACACTGACACAGCTGAAATGACACGATCCTGACCCCTTCCTCCAGATCTCTCTGGTGGCAAAGGAGTCACACAAATGGTCCCCTAAGTTGCTCCAGGTGAGCCCCTCATCCACGTCCTGTCTCAACCTCTCTCCCTCCATGGTGCCACACACCAAGATGAGACCCATTGATGGAACTGCTGACTGGCACCATCCAAATTGGTGGTAGGCAGGATTTGTGGGAAGGTATTATGGAAATAGGAGGGATAGAAAAGAGGGGGGCGTGGTGCCTAAGGGGTCCTGCACATGAGGAATCTCACCTCAGCATACCTGGGGACTACTGTGGCCTAACCATGGTCTCTCCTGTCTGTCCGGGACCTGCTGTGGCACTTCCATGCATCAAAGCAGAAGAACTTCAGTCAGGCAAACTGAATGAGGCTTGTGTATCTTCTGCTTGTATGTACTGGTATAAAGATGGTTAGATTTATATGACTTCTTCCTTCACTGGACTGGGACACAAGTTGGAATGTAGGCACACCTTCATACTGGTGCTGCTGCCTCATACTGCTGGTTTGGACTGGGGTAGGAAATGCATCAGCAGACTTTATCCAAGGCACATACAGTGTGTAGACTAGACCTGAACTCCAGGGACCCTGTAACCTTGAACTTCCTTGTGTGATCTGAGCCAGGCACCTCACCATCTCCTGCCTCAGTTTCCCTGAATCAAAGAGGAGGAGAATAGCATGTTTGCAGCCTTGTGTCATATTTAGGACAGGATTGGAGATGCTGACTTATGCAGGAATGAGTGTTATTGTCCAGCCTCAGAGACATGGGACAGCCCCTAGTCGCTACCCCAGGGAAGGGTCATGCTGAAGCATCTTTTCATCACGCACATGCTCCTAAAACCCTCCCAGAGAAGCATCCTGGGCTAGAGCTGCCTGCTGAGTCTCTAAGCCTCGTTGTGCAGGGCAGATCCAGGAAGGTCTGGGCGCTTTCTGCGGTCCTGCTGAGGCTCATCACTCCACTAAATAAAGTCCATATGCCTCAGTGTCCACCCTTGTCAAACCTGCACACTCCTTTTGTGCTTTCACTGAGCATTAAAAGGGATCCTTTACTGGTAACTAGGCACCAGCCTCGGCTGCTGCCTCCCCCCGGGGGGATTGCAAGCTGCTACGGACACAGAAATACTCCCTGAAATGCATCTTTCCTCTCCTGAAGCTTCCTGGAGCAAGTCCCGGACGCTCAGCCCGGGAGGGAAAAAGGATGCTTGCAGCACTGCGGGATGTTTTCCTTCCCACAACAAAAAAAAATCAAACACTCTCAGCTGGGGCAAGAGAGAAATGGCCTGATCCTGACCCACTGGCTGCCCGGGCAGCGAAGGCAGGATGGGGGACCAGAGCAGCTGGGGAGAACTACAATTCCCAGCAGGCAGTGCGAGCCGCGGACCCCTTCCAGCTTCCCACCGATATAGCGGTGCAGAAGAAAGGCACATCAGGGAGAAATTCCCCTCCTCTCCCTCCCCGCGCTCCCGCTAACACCTTGGCGGTGGCGTGAAAATCCCTCGCAAGTCAAGAGCATCTCCCCCATCCTCCCCCTGCTCCTTCAACCTTTGCTCTTTGTCTTCGTTTTGCTTCACCCTTCCTCCGGTAGCTCTCACTGCCCTGGCCACAGACTTCCTTTAGGTCAGCCCAGCTGCGGCTGCAACACAACTTGCAGCCAAGTCGCAAACACTGTTGTGCCACTGAGAGTGCCCCGGAGGAGAGAAATGCCAGCCGGGGATTGATGGCCCGCTCAGGTAAGATGCTTTCGGCCAACCGCCCTTCATTTGTCCGGGTAGCCCAAATAAAAGACGAAGCAACTCCCTGGGATCTGTTTCTGCCCTTGATTCAAACCCCGAGCCCGGGGGATTGCGGAGCTGGAAGTAAAGGCAGGATTTGGATCTGTAGGATCTGGATACTGAACAAAAACAGAATAAAGGAAGAAAGTAGGTAGGAATTTCTCCTTTCACCCTGATCCAGATTCAGGGGTTTGTTGCTTTTTGCCAAAACCCATAGGCAGTTGAAGCGCTGCTGCCGGTGAGTTGTTTCCTCTAAGGGACCAGCACAAGCATCCATGGTGAGGAGAGAGGCCGTGGACACCGCAGCGAGCCCGGCGGCCGCTCCACCTGCGGCTGCGGCTGCGGCTGAGCGCGTCCCCTCAGCGTCAGCCAGACCCGACAGGAGGGTCCTTGGCGGTGGGAGGCTAAATCTGCTACCCGCTCAGGGGGTTAATGACTTTCCTCGGTAAAAATACACTAATGAACTTTCTGAGTCCTCTTTCCAGCCTGGCCGATGCTGAGGCTTTGTCTGCTGAATTAAAACCAGTCGTAGGTGTCACATAGCTGCTCCCTCATCTAGGGAGGGGGTCTGGACCCCCGGAGTCTCCCCTCCACTATCAAACGCTAGCCCCAGATCCTGCTGCAAGCGTGTGATGTGTCTCTCCTGGCTCAGTATAACTTTGCAGGTAGTTGTTCTTTTGGTTTTATTTTTGTTTTTATTTTCCTGTGGTTCCTCTGTACCAGCATGGAGAATTCATCTTGGACAGGAGCACCATGCTTCAGTAGTGGTTCTTACCACCACCAGTGGGGATCCAGATGGGTTAGCTGAAGGGAAAACACAAGCGATGCGACTAAATCTGAAGTAACTTTCCCTGTTATAACTGTCCTCTGAAATCTGAAATGGCTGTCCACTTCATTTACCGCTCTGACCTCTCTCCTCCGAGGAGCGTGTAGCTGCAAATTCTGCATCGCAGTTGTGCTTGGATGTTTGTACTCCAAATCTCCCGTCACTTGTCCTCTGATCCATGGCGTCCCCTGTCCCCAGTCCCCTACACCTCAGTGACAGGCTTTTCAGGCACTCATCTTCTCAGCCACAGCCTTCCCAGTGATCCAGACCTCCAGGGACAGATTTCACTGACAGCCCACGTCCTTGCTGGCAGCCTGCCCTGTAACTGGTGATTTTGGCAACCTCACCTTCAGCCATCAGTACCATCAGTAAGAGCCTGCCCAGCCATGTATCCTCTTGTTGACAGTCATCTCCAGCATCCCTGTCTTTCTCCCCTCAGTCTTTCTGGCTCTTTTGACTGCTGCAATTCAGAGTCTTGGCAGGAGATGTTGCTCACATCTCTGTTGGCCCTGATTTAGTTTTTTTTCTAATGGAAATACATAGGATCCAGACCCTACCGTCAATTGAACCCTCTTGAAAAGGACAAAGTCACTCAAGGTTTCTGCGCCTCACTTCTCCAGCTGTCCACTGAGGACACCACTGACGTGTCTTCCCCTGTGCACAGAGGTCTGCCAGTACAAAGCAGAGCACCCCAGTTTTGCAAGTGGTGCCAAGTTTGGTCTTCTAGGTTTGGGGGATTTTGGTTGCTGCACAGTCACTCATCAAAAATAGGTCTAATTACAACAATTACTGCAAAGTGCATTAATTAATCAACTTATTTACTTATAAATGTTCTTGGTCAAAGGACAAAGGACTATTCTGAGAGTAAATCACTAGTGCAGCAATAGTAGAGCCAAAACCTCAGCGTCACTGCAGCAGCGAGTGCATCACAGAGCCCCCCATTGCCGGGAGAAATTAGCCTGTTCCTGCTCTCTCTGCTGGAGTCCAGATGAGCCTGTGGCTTCAAAGGTCCCAGGTTCAGTCTCCCATGGAGCAGCCAAGGTGCCACCCGTTGTGTTTACATCGAGAACACAGCAGGTGGAGAAGAAATAATGACTTAATAATTTTCTCTTTATTATTTCAGTCCAGAATTCCGAGTCTCCAGGAATGCCGGGGAAACCTCTTCAGAAGATCAGAGGAGGCAGGAGACGGAGTTACAAACATCGTGTCTGCAAGCTGAGGTGGAAGGAGGCTGAGAAATGAGGAAGACCACACACTCCTTGTTGGCCCAGAGCTGGCGTACAGCAGCAGCACCCCTTCCCTCATGGGGAATAAAGTGCATCTATTAAAGTACACTTTGATGTGTGTGTCCTGATGGTTTTTGTATCCTCCCAGACAGTCCATCCCCGTAACGTTGTGGCTTTTTTGTACCTGCTGGCTGCTTGGCAGCCTCATCAAGCACCTCTGGGTGCAGAGCACTGCTGCCATGAAGGACTTGGTTAAGCACGTGGTGCTAAAGACGCACCCGTGTCAGGAGTGCGGCAAATCCTTCAGCAAGAAGGGAAACCTGAAGAGACACCAGCGGATCCACACGGCAGAGGAGCTCTTCACTTGCGGGGAGTGTGGGAGGTGCTTCACCACCCGGGGCCACCTCACAACCCACCAGAGCATCCACACAGGAGAGAGGCCCTTCTGCTGCGGGGAGTGCGGGCGCTGCTTCCGCCTGGAGATATGCCTGGCTGCCCACCAGAAGACACATGCCAAGGGTGGTCCCTACCTCTGCACCCGCTGCGGCAAGAGCCTAAGCACGAAAATCTACTTCAACATCCACATGCGGACCCACACGGAGAAGAGGCCATTCGCCTGCACCGAGTGCGGGAAGAGCTTTGTGAAGAAGGGGACCCTCACTGCCCACAAGGAGATCCACAAGAGGGAGAAGCCTTTCAAATGCCCCGACTGCAATAGGTGCTTTGGGCAAAGTGCCACACTGCTGGCCCACCAGAAGATACACCTCCGCGGGGGACCTTTCATTTGTACGGAGTGTGGGAAGAGCTTGAGCACCAAGCGGTATTTCAATGTCCACCAGAGGAACCACACTAAGCAAAAGCCGCTCAAGGGACACTTCAATGGTGTGTCTCTCCAAGTCATCCAGGTTAAAGAGGAGCCTCATTTTGCCTTCAGGTCAGAGGAGAATATGTCCCACGAAGGAGCTGTAGCCCAGGGGTGTAGCATACTTAGAAACCCATCTAATCCAAAAAGCCCTCCTAGGAAAATCCAGATGAAGGAGGAACCAGACCCACCCACTGATGACACAGCAAACATTACTGCAACAGCTTGCCAGAAACTTTACATCAAGGAAGAGCCACCAGAAAACCCAGACTATGGACAGCTCTTTCATCCAAAGATCCCACTGATGGCTTTACAGGGGAGACAGCTTAAAAAGGAAGAAAATGCTGATGGACAGCATGAAAAGGAAGTCAGTAACCGGGTGCTCCATGTGAAGGAAGAACCACAGGAAAGCATTGAGTTTGGGATGTGTCATGGGCAGAAGCCAAACCTTAGTGCTATCCAGAGGATCCAAATTAAAGAGGAACCTGGTGTGGAAGCCAACCACCAGGAGAGCCAGAGCCCAAAGAGGAAGCAGAAGAAATGCTATCAGCCCACCAAAGAGGGGGTGCTGGAGAGCCAGGAGAAATCCATGTCCAGGAAAGATCCCTCAGCAAAAGGAGCTCCCAAGGGTGAACGGATGTTCCCCTGTCCCGAATGCGGGAAGAGTTTCAATCAGAAATCAAACCTGACCAGGCACAGGAAGATTCACACGAGCGAGGGGCCATACAAGTGCAATGAGTGTGGGGAGAGCTTCCGCATGAACCGCAAGCTGATCCGCCACCAGCGAGTCCACATGAGCGAGCCCTTCAAATGCACCGAGTGTGGGAAGAGCTTCACCCAGCGGTCAAATCTGGTTCGGCATCAGAGGATCCACACCAAGGAGGAACCCTACCAGTGCCCTGAGTGCGAGAAGACCTTCAATCAGAAGGCCAACCTCTTCCGTCACCAAACAATCCACGTCCGCATGGGGCCTTGCAAGTGCACCAAGTGTGGGAAATGCTTCCCCCAGAAGCGCCACCTGATTAAACACCAGCTGCTCCACTCCCGAGGTGGGGCCTACAAGTGTGGGGTCTGTGGGAAGCGCTACCGGCTGAAGAAGTACCTGAGGAGACACCAGAAAATCCATGCACGGGAAGGAACTGCTCCCTGCGTGAAAGGGGGGGAGGCCGTGAGGACCGGCAGTGGACCCCACCACACTGAACAGAGAGCACTGGCCCCCATGAAGAGCGAAGAGGAGAGCTGAGCAAGTGTGGTGCCCGCTCCTGGGGGAAAGTCCTTTGGGAAAGGGGAGGGGTGGTGACAAACTCTGCTCGCCTTATGTGTGCAGTATCTGGGGGTGAGGCAGTCAACCTGAGGGGACAGTGAGATCAAGGGGGGCAGAGCACTGCTGGAAACCAGTCCTCTTGCAGCTTTTCTGAGGACAACCCTCAGGGTATCATTTGCTCACAGCTGTGGGATGGGGCTGGAGATCCAAGCCTCCTCAAAGCACTTGGAGATGGAGGGGTAAGAGCTTGGCATCTTTTGTAATGGTGTGCTTGTGCCTATAAAGGCTGCCAAAGTTGTGGATGCCAAAATTGTCTTGTGTGGGCAATATATAGCCAGGAGGACCAGGCAGGATTTATTTTTATTGCATTACTGTGTTTCAGAGAAAGCTGAAGGGAACCTCCCCCATCTAGGCAAGGGTTTAAAGCAAGGGCCAACTCTCTTCTTCCCCCTCATGTAGCTCTGATCCACACATTGATCCTACTGGGCTGGTGGACCTTAGTCAACTGGGTGGTACAGGTTTGGGAGAAACTGCTGCCAGCCAGACCAGGGTTTTAAGCCTTGAATGCCCCAAACCAGGCTCCCAGACTGGCTTAAGCCAGGTCCCTAAAAGTAAGTTATGCAAAATCAATGACTGTTTATCCAAAGCTAGCCCAGAGGCCAGCAGATTGTATTCTGGTTTGTGCCCCCACAATCCCGCTGCGTGGATGTAAATGAAAACAGCTTTTCTTAGCATGGAGTTTTACATCTCTGATGAGCGCGTGGCTTTGCCACCACAAGTCCCAGAGGTATTGGTGGCTTCATCAGCTTGAGCCAACACTGGTGCTGGTTCTCAGTCACCGGATTCCCTACTTGTTACTGTGAAGCTCTTGGTAGGATATTGACTTTATCGGGCATGATTTAGGGAATCCAAACCAAGTGGCAGGAATAGTTGAAAAAGTCTTCAGACTTTATGGACTAGAGAACTGGAAATTATTTTCCTATTGGGATGTTTTCCCTTCCTCTCCCTGGTGTAAAAGGGACTGTGCAGCTGCTCAAAAGCATGGACAGTTCAGCAGTCTTTATTGCTCACTGCTAATGGTTTTATTTGAGTGTTCCCTGGTCAGATGGTTCTTTGTGTCTTGAAAGTCCCTGGTGAAGCAGAGATGTGGAAGGAAGCCCCTGAGCCACTCCCCAAGATTTCTCTGCAGCACTGCTACGTGGCCACCTGGGCACTGCAGAGCAAAGACGCATATTGGGGTACATTGTGTTGCTGTAATATGTAGAGTCCAAGAGGCAGGTGGAAAAATGTTCCACGGTGAAATAGAAGCTCTACCTCTCTGGTTTTGTGCAGGAAAAGAAGCCCCCTCCCCATCCCGAAGGCACACACCACTTCCTTCTCCCAGGACATGTTGCAGATGGCATCCTCTTGGAGCCATCTGAAAGTCGTGGAGTATGACTTTGAGCAACTACCTGCTGTGATGCTTCAGACCCAAGTTGCTGATTGTCTGCATTGCCTACTCTGGAAAGGCTGTGTCTCCAGGCAGGGAAACTGAGGCATGGAGGAAAGGAAGGGAACAGGACAAATTGCATTGATCTTTGCCTTTGCCAGCTACTTGGACACCATTGGGTTGAGATGTTTTGATGTGGTGGCTCAAGCCCAACACTGAGTACAACTGTCAAACCCCAAAAGCACAGAGTAATTTTAGTGTTGAGACTCCCTCAGCCTTTGATATAGTCAGGCCCAGGACGTGATTTCCAACAGCAAAGCAAGCTCTGACAGCATCTGAAGGAGCCTACCTCTGTCCTCTCACCTATAAACTGCAGCCAAATTGATTGATATGAAGCTTCCCCTCACATCCCTCTAACCTGGTGGGCATTCATTTCTGGGACAGAAAAGGCAGACATATAGGGGAAAACAAGTTTAGGATGTTCTAGGGGAGACTAAGGAACACCTTTGTTAGAAAAATGGGTCTGGGCCATATGGTGGGTAGATACTTCACTGCAGCACTGGGAAACTGTTCCTTGGGAAGAATATGGCTGAGCCAAACTAGCAAAGCAAAATAGACTCTGTTAGGCTTGCTGAGGGACAGAGGTACAGCAGAGCCCTTCAGTGGGGAGAAAGTCATCACCAGATGGCTGGCATTTATTTCCTTCTCATTAGCCTAGCATAGGGCCATAGAGATTTTTACCAGGAATAGGAACTGGTATGAGA
The DNA here is from genome assembly GCF_030936135.1 of Gavia stellata. Lineage (NCBI taxonomy): Eukaryota > Metazoa > Chordata > Aves > Gaviiformes > Gaviidae > Gavia > Gavia stellata. The sequence continues at coordinate 5,314,188 of NC_082599.1, forward strand.
GGTTTGCCAGTTGTATTATTGTGTCTGTGCACATAGAGAGGGCAGTGAGTCAATGTCAGTAGCTTTCCTGGGCATCGATGGATCTTCTGCCGTTGACCATGGCCAGTGTGGGTGCCCCAGCTTCTGGGGAAAATCAGGACTGATAGTTTGCAATATCTCCTCAATAAAGTAAATATTTAAAGAAAAAAAGAAAAAAAGTGAGCCTCTTTCCTGGTTTGTTTTTTTGTTTTTCATAAGCTATCACTGAGAGAACCACACTACATTCTACCCACAATGCAGCAGGTGGACAATGCCAGAGCAAGATGCATACCAGTGGTAACCAAATGGATGTCATGGGTGAAAAGCCCTCCGGGCTCTGCCAACTGCATTGACCAGCTCTCTACCAACTATGCTGAGAGCTCAGACCTCCACATACTGACCCCAGGCCTCCAGTCAGTGACCCACACGTAGGTACTGCGTGAGGTGTCTGCATAGGGCTAGAAGGACACAGGCCTTATGAGAGGCTTTGACTTCTCTAGAATAATCCCAGCTCCATGAGAAAAAAATTGGTTTATCTGGGGATTGAACAAAGCCAAATCCTCAACCCCCAATAGCAAAATAGCCTTCATCCTTTTTTCCCTAAACCCATTAAAAGGGCTCCCAGATAATAATAAAATGCTTAAAATGTAAATCATTGCCTCGTCCTCCACTGCACGGATTTTATGCAGAAAACCACATCCATAAGCATTCACTGAGCAGTTTCAGTCACCAAGTGAAAAGGATGCCCACAAGGTCTGATTTTGCCTTCAGGTCTATACAATCAATTCAGCATGGTCAAACTGAAACCAATGGAGTTAAATCAAAGTAAAAGTTATGTTAACAAAGAGAGATCCAAGATCTGATGACTTTTAAAAAGAAATCTTCTGGTCTTGCACAATGGGTTAGGTAGGGCTTGTCTTGAGACAATTGCTGTCCTATTTCTAGCCATGCACATTGTTTCTGTGGATTTCAGGAGGAATTTGGCTGTGCGACTTTTTTTGACCACTTCATTGACTTACTGACTATCTGTGTGTATCTTCTCAGCACCAGTTCTGTCTCCAGCACTCAACATGACCTGTCTGGAGGAGAGATGGAGACAGGCTATGTTGGGGAGCACTTGCGCAAGAGTGTGTATTTCGTGCTTTGATGGGACGCGTGGAGCTGATTGGTGCTCAGCATGTTCTAGTATGGTGGGAATGAGGGGGTCTTTGGAGCCAGAGCAAACATCTGCTCCAACATAAGTGCCTGGGATGTTTACTTGCCCTTTGAGAATGTGATAGTTCCCATGAGAACTTCTTTGAGAATCCCAGGCTGCAGGGAGCCTGGTGTCCCCACAGACGGGGAGTGAGGAGAGGAAAAAGACCAGGGTGAAAATTGGGTGAGCAACAGGACACTCTGTATCACATACTTCTACACATGCTTTATCTGTTCACTTTCGACTAGCAGCCTCCATGGGGAAAGAGTATTTACTTACCTCCACCACCTTAGCTACCTCTCATCCCATCCACAGCCAAAGGGACCAGCCAAACCACCACCACATGGGACCAGGTTTTCAAGCTGAACTGCCTGTAGCCAAGGCACACTTGGAGCCACTGCCGCCATCTCCTGACCCAAAACACAGCCCCTCCCTTCAAAGTGATTTCTTGTGCTGGAACAAAGCAAAGGTGAGAGATCTCCATCAAAGAACCGAAGCTTCTGACTAGTCCCCACCTGCAGATTTTCTGAAGAAGGTCATAGAAGAATCTGTGATCTCTTCTAGGGTCAGTGTTAGCCTGAAAACAAGGGCAGCCCCCGCGACGGGGTAGGTGAGGTGGTCAGCGCTGGCCTGTGGCTCGCTGCTAATTGCACAGGAGGCGATTATAGCCCATTGCCATCCTTTGTAAAAGGACTGCTGCCCCACGGGGGACGTTGCAGAGCCCCACTGCTCACTCTTTTTTTCCACCCCAAGCTGATTTCTGTCTCTTCTGCTTCTGTCTGGCCTCTTCCCTGGGGAGCCGCTGTTTCAAGGACACCAACCGCCTTCAAGTCACTGCAAACTGAAGGCAGAAGTAGAAAGCGGTGATCTGGAGATCCTTCCCTACCACATCACAAGCTTTCCTCTTTTTCATCATCTGAAAAATAGGATAAGATGCTTTGCAAGTGGAATAAGGTACAGACTGTTCTCACTTCTATATGTGTGTTGGCCTCTGAGTAATAAAACAGACTTAGTGAGGATGTGAACATAGAGGACAACTTCTGCTAGAAGAGTAACAGGGTTTTGAAGCCATGCAAGAATAAGCCATCATTATACCTGTGCTGAAGTTCACTCGCCCTTAGACATGTCTGCAGAGCAGAAAACCAGTCCCTGCAGGAGAGCTAGGAACAGCACTGATGTGAGCTCTCTTTGGGGAGAAAGGACTTAGGAAACTAAATGTTGATCTTGTGAACTACAAGCTAAGAAGCCCTGAAAACTAGTTATTCCTAGTCACTGCTCGAAGTGTTGGCATAGGGCTGCAGGCAGGGTTTGTTAAGAGCCTTTTGCTGCACAGATGAGCTGCAGTGCATTGTGCACAGTCAAGGGCTCACGCATATTCAGCCCCAAATTTCCCCATCAGAGTGGACAGGCAAAGAAGCAGAAAAAACCTTGTGACAAAGAATGTGTTACTTTGATCAAGTTAATTTATAATAACTTTATCTAGCTTGGGGTGGGTTGAAGAGCAGAGAGAGGAGGGGGAATGTGAAGTATGGAAGAGGTGACTGTAAAGCCTCTGACCAGATGGCAAAAATGAGTTGTGCATCAGAACTAACAATGCGAAGGAGGGACACAGAGCCAGGGAAACACAACAAGAACCTGGGCTTCCCTGCAGAAGCGTATTAGATGCAGATTAAATCTTCCTTACAGCTTTGCCTGTTTGTATTAAGTTAATTTATTGTCAATAACTTCAGGCTACAGTAAAGCCCCGTGTTGGGTGATGCAGCTGATGACTCCATTTGCTGCTCATGGAAGGGTGAAGGAGGAGTGAGCTTGTGGGTGTTCCTGCACCTTCCTGGGTTCTTGCTCCTCTCTTCAAAGCATGACCTGCTGTTGTTTTCCTAGGCTACGCATCAGAGTCTTGAGGGCACCAGTAAACCTTAATGGCCCTGAGGGCACTGGTAAACCTTAATGACCCTGACCAACCCCAAATGGAGCTTCTGCCTGCTATGTCCATCCCCTGAGAGACTGCACCCCATGGGCACTGCCTGCATGAGGTTCCCTATGGCTCCCCACCCCTCGGGGAGCAGCCAGCCCCCACTGCTCCCAGACACAGAGACAGAGTGTGTGGGGCTGTCAGGGGGAGGCAGCAGGGGAGAGAAGGGCTGTGTGGGCACACAGATACCATGGTGTTCCCAAAAGCACCTGTAAGCCTCTCTGCCTGCATCTGTGCGCAAGAGCTGAAGTGCAGGAGGGAAAGATAAATCAGGAGACCTCATTTCCTGAGTGTGAGCCTGTGTGCGGTCATTGTTACAAGCTGATCTTTAATTGCAAAATCCTCTAACCAGGCCCTTGCATGCCTGCCTCCGTCTCCAGCTAAGGGTTCAGGTGTGACCAGAAGCTGAGGAGCTTGTGATGGATTTCCTTGGACAGACCACCCAAAATCAGGTAGCTCACACACACACGCACCAGCCCTATGGATGTAATGGGAAAGATGGGAAAACAAGTCACAGATCATCATTCCTTTGCTCACTCTGCAGGCAGCAGCATCTTAAAGGCACAAGTGGGGCACAGCTGATCTCTCCAAGACTTTCCTCCTATCCATAAAGCAGTGCATGGTAGAAATCACCCCAGACCCTATAGGTGCTCCTTACTGTTAGTCTCTATTAAAGCCCAGGGGGATAGAGTGTGGAGAGCTCCTGTTCCAAGCAGGACCTGCAGAGGTTCATCCTTTGCTTTCCCAGCCCTTATCCTGTCTTATGGTCCTGGGGAAGAGGGATGCTCTCAGGGATGACAGACGCACCTCACCCAGATGGTCTAGGAGCTCAATTCCTGCAGCACTCTGCGTCCCTTCGAGCCCCTTTCTCTCCTCTTTTTCTGGGTAGTTTTTGCAAACCTTTGACATGGGCTTCCTGTGGCTCAGCACTTCAGTCCCATGGAGGATGGCTAAAGCTAGGGAAGAGGCAGTCCTGGACATCTGCACTCCTGAAGGTGGTTTGGATTGACTTCACTAACAAGACCTTGTCTGCCTGAGAAACTCTCAGCCAGCTAAGCCTTAGGGAAGGTGAGGTAAACGAGCCTGGAGGGAGGCTGTCCCTGCATCTGGGACATTCACTGTCTCACTGTCTTTGCTACGTTGATGCTGGGAGTCAGAAGGGAAGGAGAAAGGGAAGGGAGAGATTCTCTGGTGCCTGGAAATACTTCTCATCAATAGGAGAGCATATTCCCAGCAACATTTCCATGGGGTATTTCCCAATCCTCATCGAATGCTCCTTGAGTATACTCTGCTTTTTATGCTAAGCACTCTTGTGTTCCCCAGGGCTGAATTAACAAGGACACCCTGTGATTAGTTGTCTGTCAGAATGGGACTTCTTTTACCTCCTAAAGACTTTCTTGTTATATATTGGACAAAGACTATAGCAAAGAAAATAACAGCGTACTTTTCATTTTAACATCTCCATCCAAATAATAAGCCTGATCCAACTTTAACTCAACATAAGGGGGCCCCTTTCTGTTCACCAAATTGCTTGCAGATGCCAGGGGCTCAAAGCAGCTCAGCTGCTAATGCACAGCCTAACATTGCTGAACTCCGCTCTGCTTGCTTTTCACAAATTGATTGCCAAGCACTCAGCAGGGAAAGTGGCACAGGGCACAAGGTCTGTGCTAGTATTGCATCCCAGCATGGTCAGCCAGATCCTGAGTTTGAGGACAGAAGGCATCCTGCTGCCCTCAACAAGACAACTCCCAGGGTTTAGCCCCAGTCTGCAGGGGAATTTTGGACAGCAGGCATGTAATAGCAGCATTACACATCTGTGCAGCCTGAATACGCCCTCTGTACCCACACGCTTGGGTGTGTAGCTCTGCCAGTGTGAATCCCTCATCCAACAGTATAAAAGTATTCAATCCTGGTAAACAAACACCGCCACAAAGAGTGGGTCAGGCTCCACCAGAGACGCTGTGCAAGGTGGTACAGCCAAGGACTGCTGTCGAGCGCAGACTGTGTAGGAGCATCACTGACAGCCCAGCTCTGCGTGCCTTCTGGAAATGGCTCCAGCTCCTCAGCAGTGTTAAGGCTTATGCCACGGTGGGTTAAACTGGGGTTAAAGCACTTGTCTCCCTGTTATGGTCTCCTCTTTCCATCAGTGTAATTTGGAGACACTTGAATTTAGGTCCTTAATTTAAGCATCCTAACTCTGAGCTGAATCCCAGTCGAGGAGTCAAAGGTCTGAATTCACCCTGGCCAACTCCTTGAGGAAAGGAAGTTTCTGGTCCTCTGGAAGTTTTTTCACTTTACTACGCATTAGTGAATTCTTCAAGTTGACAGAAAATGGGAAAATTAGGACACCTAATTGTAAAGCCAGCAAAAACTTTTGAAAATTTTTCAATCTTCCTACTTCAAAAATAAATGCAAGCTTTACATTTTGGTAGGTTGGAGGTGGTTTTCTTTCCCTTAGAAGGAGTCAACCCTATCCTAAAACAAACTGTTTCATTATGGGGTGAAAGTAAAGGATATTCAAAGGATTGTTTAGATTTGTGTTTGTTTTCCAGGAAAAAAGGTTGAAAAACATTTTTTTAAATTTACCTGGAACAAACTCTTGGCTTGATAGCAGGTCAGATACTACCACATATTCATCCAGGTCTACTTTAAATAAAAGGCTCTTGAGATTTCCTAAGTGCTTACATTAAAATGGGTGAACGAATAAGGGGTATAAGTCTTTTGATTGATAGAAGTAACAGCATGCATGTTTCTAAGAGTGCAACAGTGAGAAAGGGTAGCAGATGTGACCAAGCCTGTTGTATTCCCATGGTTAGCTGCAACCAGAGTAGTGGACAGAAATGAAAGAGGCAGCAAAACAAGCTCCCTTCCAAATAAAGTAAATATATAGGCAAAACTCAGAAATGAACTGAAGCAGAGGCAGGGGCGGAGGGGATAACTCAATGCCAGGGCTCAGAGCTGAATGCAGGACTCCCAATATCAACCACTCTTTGGTGCTTTCTACATCAAGTCCCAGTTCCTGCTCCTTACTGTAGCTAGGGAAATTCAAGCACTTGCTTCATAAGTGACAACTCTGGATGTGCTTTTTCTCCAGCTTTGGCACTGAGATGCAGTTTTATTTTGTGTCTTGCCCAGCAGGTTTACGGTGTGGTGGTTTGAAGAAAGTAGAAGTATCATGAAAGGGATGCTAAAAATAGGAACTAGACCAGGAATTGAAATGAGGAAGGAGAAGTGAGAGCTTTCTCCCCAAAAATATCTCAACAAAGCTGAATAAAGACAAGAATAAACATATGCTGGCTGGAAACACAGCAGCTGTAAACGTTCATTCCTTGGCAGCAAAGCACCTGGCTCTGCACGTCAGCCTGCTCTTCTGGGGAAAGCTGGGAACCAGAAACATGCCCATGTGGCCTCCAGACCCTCCAGACACCCACCCAGAAAAACAAAGGCAAGGGTGCATGAAGGGCACTCCACCAGCAAAGCTAGCAGGGGGAAAACAAGAAGAAGAAAAAAACCCGACCGTTGTGAGGAGGTACCCTGTACCAAGCCCTGAAGACAAACAAGTGTATCAGTGTCATACATGTGGGAAGAGCTTCTTGAAGAAGAGAAATACACTGGAGGAAGGTCCAAAGTTGTCTACAGTGTTGGAAGGAGATGCACCAGGATCAAGCCACATCCTTTGCAAGGAGCAAGACAAGCAAGGCCAAGGAGGCACCATCCCCAGGGCATCCATGCCAAGGACACTTCTTATGAGACCTTTGCTGCGGTGTACCAGGTGGTGCAGGTCCCCAGATAAGAGTGGAGATATAGTGAACTAAAATACCCACCATGAAAGGTGGCCCAGGCTGCTCATCTCTGCAAGAGGCTGTGCTTTCTCTTCTCCGTGGTCATGGTGTCTGGATGACCAGAGGGCATTGGGGATGGCCAGGCTGAATGCAAATGTAAAGGTCACACAGGATCCCTGCTGGCCACCACTGTCCTGGGGTGGTGAAAATCATTGACACTGATGGGACATTGCTCCTCTTCAGAGCTTGAACCATGCATCCAGATTTCTTCATGTCTCCCACCTCCACCACATGTCAAAATAGGATAATATTTGCAAAAGAAATTAGAGCAGACCTTAAGAATTTGAGGTGGAAGAGGTGGAAAAGAAGACACAGCTGCCTGGAGCAGTGGAAAGCTCTTAAAGGTTTTTTTCTTTTTCTGTTTTTTTCACGGTACTTTCCCAAGTCATCTAACTAAATTGACTCATCCTGTACCCGCAGTCCCAAGAGAGCATGGGCACAGATGGCAGCAAGGGGCAGGACCCCCACTTTTAAAGGCTCCTCGCTGCTAATTGAGCATAACAGCAGCATGAAGTTGCTACTCCCCATCCAACTGCATTAGGGCAGATGATGTCTCCATAGCCTGTCCTCACCAGGAGAATTTGTGATCCGAGTCACCACGTCTCACGCCCACTGAGGACAAGAAAGGTATCTGGTGCAACAGCATAAGGTCACAGATATCAGAGGACTTCACCTCTCCTTTGCCTGGGGCTTCCCCTTCAACTAGCCAAGTGTTTTAATCTGCCTGTGTCACCTCACTTCCTTAACTAAAAACAAACAAAACAAAAAGAGAACATTAAAACATCCACTTTCTCCTGGTTTTTGTCCTTCTCCTCGATTTTGCAACTGGGAAAAGAGAACAAAAGAGAATGTCAGTGTCACACCTTTTTGTGGTCACTTGGCAAGCCACTAGTGAGCCAGGAGTGTGACATGGGGTGATGCAGAGGGTACAACTTCCTACCCAAAAGGTCAAGCAAAACTGGAGATGTTTTTTCCAAGGTTTCAAAACTGAGATATAATAACATTTTTTTCCTGAAGATACTACATTCCTGTAAAAGACAGAAATACTAGTTACAGTATTTCAGCCCAATTTTAGAGGTGGGGAAACTGAGGCAGAACTTTGGATCTACACAAAATCCCACAAGCAACCTACATCAGATGCACACCCTCATCCTTCTCTTCTGTTTCCCCATGTCATGCTTTGAAACAGTTGTGAACTCATTTCATCTGAATAAGGATGTCAGGAGACATTGGTTTGGCTTCTAAGGGACACCAGGGAGCACGCAGTTGAAATCAGAAAACACAAGGAGCGCAAAACATGCAACCACCAACACAGGCTGAAGTCCTTTTTTACAGTACAATTATTTTCATTTTTTAAAAATTACTGTTTTTTTAAAAAGCCCTAATTCTGAGAGTGTGTCCTCCCAACACTTTCACTTGTACTACCCGAGCTGCTGTCTGCGAGGTGCTAGTGATAAATAGCTAGGCGAAGTGCCTGTGTCTGTGTGAGTAATTCAGCTGAGCTGAGGACATTTCTTCAGCCCTCAGGGCACCAAGCTAGCTTGCATCCATACAGCTAAACTCCATTCAGGATGGCATCATCCAGCTCTGCCCTGGGACTCATCCCTGGCTCCAGCTCTGAGTCAGGCTAGAAGTTTCTGGTAACGACATGAGAACTGAGGAAATTGTGCTCCGGTGCCCAGGAACATCACCATTTGTTTCGGAGACGTCTTGGGTTTTCCATCACCCTGAATTAGCGCATGTTCAGCAGCCGCTAAACGCTCCAGGACCTGCTATATGTGACCCAGGCATGCAGGACCATGGATTTACTGTGGCTTTCTGTGGGCATCAGTGCTGCTGGTTATAGCCACAGCCTAATCCAGGCAGCCTGCTAAGTGCTACAAAGCACCCAGGACCAGGCAGACCAGGACCCACAAGGAGACTCACAGCCACACAGAGGAAACAATTTTCTTGGACTCACTGGGTGCAGACCCCCTTCACTGCGTCTAGCAGAGGATGCAGACCTGGGCTCTGCCACTGTCTCACCAAACGTCCCCTTTCAAGTCACCTCACTGCATTTCCCTTTTGCTAACTGTTTTGAGATCCACAGACAAAAAGGTCATGGAAGAGGAGAGGAGGATGGCTTTCCTTGCTTGCACAGGTCTAGGGGGGGGGTCAGCCACATGAAAGGAGTGAAAGCATCCAGGCAGAAGGCTCGCAGGTACATAACGGGGACTTGTAATGCAAAGCAGTTCAGTTCAGCTGCCTAAAAATAGCAATTAAAAAAGAGAACTAATGTAAATCAAAAGCTATGTCCAGCCTGCTGCAGCGTGGGCACTGCGTTTCCCTAAAACAACCCCCAGCCACCAAATGAAGGCATCCTCCAAAGCAAACGGGCGAGCAGCATCCCCACCGAGGACTACAGCTCCCAGGAGCCTGCAGCCCAGGCAGTGCCCCTGCGGGGACCAGGAGCTGGGCAGCCAGGCAGGGGCACTGGCAGGGAGGCAGCGCTGGCAGGGGACCCCCCACCCATGCCGAGAGGTTTTAGGGCTGCTCTTTCCTACCCCCAAGCCCTTTCTCTCCCTGACCCAGCTCCCCTTTCTCTGTCTCTCCTCCCCCGGTAGTTTTTACATCACTGACACAGACTTCCTGTGAGTCGGCACCAGCAGACATGAACAAAGTAGCTGGAAGACGAAGAGGAGCTCAAAGTGGGTAGAAATAAGAAAATCTGGCCAATGACACTCGGATACTTCCAGACCTGCATCCTGCTGAGGGATATGGGAGACAGGTCAGTAAACGGCTGAGCTGGGATGTCTGGGGCCAAGACGAGAAGCTCAGGGTTGAACCCCTCCGTGGTGTCTGCAAGTGTCCCGCAGCATCCCGGGACAGCAGCAGGACATCTCTGGAAGTTAGGGTCACCGCTGCGAAGCCAGAGTGTTTGTCAAGGTTGGCTGTGGTGGAGCAAACTGCCCCAGCTGGGATAGGATAAATTGCCTGGCTTGTCTTTCTCAGGCTGAATCCTGCCTGAGAGATCTGGCTTGCTCGACTGGCTGGAGGCAAACGGTGGAGTCAGAGGTACAGCTGGTCCTGCTCGGCGTGGGAGCCGGCGGCTTGGCTAAACGCAGGGAGCAGGAACAGCGGCACAACATGGGAAGGGATGTCCATCCTTTAAAATCTGCCTAAAAACAATGATTCTGGGGCATCTGTGCGACAAGTGCTTTCAGGAGTGATGGAGGCACGGGTGGGAATGAGTTAATAGGTCCAGCCTCTGCCTTGCAAGGAGGAGCTGTGCCTCCCTATGCCTGTGCCTGTGTCTGTCTGTCTGTGCGTGCTGGTGTGGGGGGTTATTCCAAGTGAAAGGAGCAGAGCAACAGCTGAGAAGCCGCTCCCGTTCATGTGTTCCACAAGTGAAATTCAGACAGCTGTGCTGACATGCATCCACCGCTGAGAAATACAGCCCAGCGCATGGAACAGCCAGAGAGAAAAGTTTGCCCGGAGTCATCTCTGGGCTCGGAAAAGTTGGTCGCCACAGAAAGTAAAAGCAACCTCCATTTCTCAGCCTAACTGAAAGGTCCCCAGAGAACATTTCACCCAACTCCCGTCCTTTCTCTTGGTGAGAAAGGAGCAGAGGTGCTGCAAATGCCCTGGGTGCCAGCTGGGTGGCTGGATCAGGGCTCCTTTTGCCTAGCCAAGGGGTTGGGCAGGGGCTTCTCAGGACGCCTCATCACTTTGGGGCGCTTAGGAGTCAAGGAGCAGGGGAGGAGAGAGTTTTGGCTGCCTGGACCACCATCAAGGACCCCTCCCCAGGAGCTGCCCCAGATAAGTTCCCGGGTCAGTTTGGTGCTGGTTCTCCCATGAAGAAAGTCTATGGCAAAGGGCGTTCTTCAGCCTGGACTTTTCATGCAGTTGGGTCAATAATGCTGGTGGTGGTGTGGCTGCACCCTTCATGGGTCAGGCACGACAACCTGCAAATTGAAGCTGGCACCGAGGCAAAGCTGGACCTTCAGCAGTCCAACCGCAAGGCAAGGGGATGGAGGAGGGAGTTGAGTCCTTGCTGTCCTCCTGGACACAGGAGGACCTCTCTGACCATTCAGACATCTTCTGGTCACCAACCACAGCAGCCTTGCACAGGCTCTGGTGTCTGCCCTGGTGCTGCACGGGGAACTGAGGACATCGGTGTGAATTTCACTTCTGCCTCCAGCCTGTCTGGCTGCAGCTGTGACCCAGATGTCCCTGTCCCCTCACTGAGGTGGATGTGACACAAAATGTCTAGAGAAATAAATGGGCACCTGCCAAGGGATGGGAGACCTACATGGTTCACACAGCCAGATGAGCGTCCGATAATGCTCGGGCAGTTCTGTTTCACAGCTGTGAGGTTTCAGTGCTGTTTGGAGGCCAGGGAGCGCAACGTGATATGTCCTAGAGACAAGCAGCTGCTTGTTCATCCCAAACGTTTCCCCTCATGGTGCCAGAAGGTCCCTCTCTGCCAGTGCACCAAAGGAGATGCAGATGATCTCAGTGACTGGTCTTCACATGGGGCGTGTCTGGCCCTGGCCCCTGATCTGGTAATCCTGGCTCAGAGCAGAGATTGTACCACCCCAGGGACCCTCCAGAAATGGGTCTGGGTGTGCCCCTCACCGAGAGGGATTTATTTCTAGAGGTGCTGACGACTGTGAGTAGGTTCTTCATGGTTATAACCACCAGCGTTTACCACCCCCCTGAAAGAAAAGTGGTGTTGGTTCCTGCTCAGAGATAAGCACAGCAGGAGGAGACACCAAAAAAATCAGTTTCTTGTCATGAGTACATGGAGATGTGGAGAAACTCCAGCCTGTGCCAGGAAGTTCCAGCAACCCCCTTCAATCCCTTAGTAGATTTTACAGTCCCTTGGTCTTTGGTTTTACTGGAATTAACTGAGCTTGGCTGGGCTTTTATTTATAATTTTTTTTTTTCCACATGACAGCTTATCAAACTAAAAGTGGTGTGTTTGTTGGGGTTTTTTTCCTGTTCTTGTTAATAACACCTGCCTTGCTTTCTTCTCAGGTTCAGCCCTCATGAAGGAAAACATAGGCTTTCATCTAAAGGAGAGCAACTCTAACCAGCACTGGTGCTTTCTCATGGTCGCCACCTCCCAGCACCCCTGGCAGGCAGGGAAAGCTGGTGACAATGGCCAGGAGAACTCGCGGTGATGCATCTCATAGTGAACACCACCCAGGTCCCCACCTCTGAAGAACCTGGTGATGGAACAGTCAGCAGTGATGACACTGGAGCTCTCGGAGGTAGAGAATTTTCTCAGCCACACTCAGGAGAAGTCGTGTACATGCATGATTTGTGGGGACAGTTTTAAGCACAAGGGCATCTTAGCAGCCCACCAGAAGTCCCATAAGGAGGAGCCAGAGGCTGAAGGCTGTGAGAAGGAGGGTGATACTGACCAGGCTGGAGAGCTGCATGACCAAGAAGCCATCAGAGCTGGAGAGGAGGCCAATGGGGAAGGCCATAGCAAGCACAGCACACAGAGTGATCCTGAGAGAAGGGAGAAGCCCCATGCCTGCACCGAGTGTGGGAAGAGCTTCAAGATGAAGATGGACCTCACCAAGCACCTCCGGACTCACACAGGCGAAAGACCATTCCCCTGCACCGACTGCGACAAAAGGTTCATCACCAAATCACAACTCAAGGAGCACCAGAGGATCCACACGGGTGAGCGACCATACAAGTGCCTGGACTGTGGGAAGAACTTCACCCAGAAGTCGCAGCTCATTGTGCATCACCGGATCCACACAGGTGAGAAGCCCTACCAGTGCAGCAGCTGCCAGAAGAGCTTCGTGGACAAGTCACAGTTGGTGGCCCACTACCGGATCCACACAGGCGACCGTCCCTTCAAGTGTGGGGTGTGCAGCCGTGGCTTCCGCCAGAAGATCACCCTCGTCAAGCACCAGCGGGTCCACAGCGCCAAGGGAGCCCAGTGGGATGCCGCCAGGGTCATCGTGCCCAAATCAACTCCGACGGGGGAGAAGATCTTCCGCTGTAGCACCTGCGGGAAGGAGTTCAAGAAGAAGTCAGTGCTAGTGACCCACCAGAGGATTCACACCGGGGAGGAGCCCTATCCCTGCCCCGTGTGCGGGCGGTGCTTCCGGCAGAAGATCCACCTCACCCGGCATCAGCGGACCCATGAGCGGCCCAATGCCCACATCTGCGGAGCCTGTGGGGACCACTTTGGCAGCAAGAGGGAGATGCTGCAGCACCACCAGGGCCACCATCCCCGGCAGGCCCCTCACACCTGCATCACCTGTGGAAAACGCTTCAGCCAGAAGGTCGGCCTCACAGCCCACCGCCGTGTCCACGCACGGGAGAAGGAGAACCCCGGTGTCGTAGGGGGTGGGCAGCCCCCCACCGCCCTCAGTGGTACCCACACCTGTGGCCAGTGTGGGAAGACGTTCACCAAGAAGGGCAACTTCGCCAACCACCAGCGGGCTCATGCCCAGGGCCGGGGTCATCGCTGCGGGATTTGTGGCAAGGGCTTCGCCAAACGGGGGGAGCTGACCAAGCATGAGCGGACCCACACCGGGGAGAAGCCCTACAGGTGTGGGCATTGCGGCAAGCACTTCGCCCAGCGCACCCAGCTGGTCACCCACCAGCGCGTCCACACCGGCGAGCGGCCCTACCCCTGCGGTGACTGTGGCAAGTGCTTCGGCGACAAGTCACGCCTCACCGTCCACCGACGCATCCACACTGGTGACCGGCCTTTCCCCTGCCCCATCTGCGGCAAGGGCTTCCGCCAGAAGATCGCTTTGGTCAAGCACCACCGCATCCATGAGCGTGGCAGGGACAAGGGAGGGGGCGAAGACATCAGTGCCAACACCAATGCCAGTGCTGACACCGATGCCAACACCAGTGGCGATGCCAACACCAATGACAATGCCAACACCAATGGCAATGCCAGCACCAATGGCAATGCTAGCACCTATGTTGATGCCAACACCAATGCCAATGGCAACAGCAATGTTGATGCCAATGCCAAGGTAGCTGGCAAGGACGAGGAGAGCCCAGCTGTCCCCTGTCGTCGGCTCCCCATTGGCAAGAGGCCCTTCTCCTGCAGTCAGTGTGGGAAGGCCTTTGCCCAGAAGGCCCAGCTGGCAGTCCACCACCGCATCCACACCGGGGAGCGCCCCTTCCCCTGCGCTGACTGCCCCAAGGCCTTCATCGACAAGTCCCGTCTCGTGGTCCACCGCCGCACCCACACGGGTGACCGCCCCTTCCCCTGTGCCACCTGCGGCCAGGCCTTCACCCAGAAGGTTGCCCTCACCACCCACCAGCGGGTCCACATGCGGGAACACCAGCCCCTGCCAGCCCCAGTTCCCCCCACACCCTGGGCTGAGGAGTGGCCCTTCATCTGCACCATCTGTGGGAGAGGTTTCCACAAGGAGATTGCCCTCATTACCCACCAGCGGGTCCACACCAAGTACGAGCCCAACCGCTGCGGCAAGTGTGGACAGGTCTTCCCTGACAGGGCCCAGCTTTGGCTCCACCAGCCCTCCCACGCTGAGGACCGGCCGTTCAAGTGTGCCACGTGTGGGAAGGACTTCAAAAGGAAGGAGATCTTGATTACCCACCAGCGGGTCCACACGGGAGAGGCACCTTTCCAGTGCCCCCAGTGCAGTAAAAGCTTCTCACAGAAAACCAACCTCATGAAGCACCAGCTCACTCACACACGCCGGGGTCCGTTTATCTGCTCCGACTGTGGGCAAAGCTACATCACCATTGGGCATTTCAAGAGGCACCAGAGGAACCACCTCAAGAAGCAAAGCCCTCCTGGTGAGGGAGAGGAGCCCCCTGAGGACCTGGCAACTGGCCATGTGCCACTGGAGCCCGTGGGTGGCCACAGCAGCCCCATCATCGTGGTGAAGACAGAGGCTGATGCTGATGACTGTGAGGTCCTACAGGTCCCATGATGGCAAGGATCAAGCACTCAGGGAGGGAGGGGCTGATACCTGCTCACTTGGGGATGGGGATGCTGCATCCGCCGCCAAGGTCCACGGTCCCGTGGGAGCTGCTTCCCTGGGAACATCTCACAGTATTTGGTGGGAGCCAGGAGTGGAAAACCTGGGAGGATCTGGACTTCAGCACACAGCAGTCCCTGAATCAAACCTCACTCAAAACTGGCTGAGACAATGTGAAATTTGAGGGCAAGGGAGGGATATAAATACATCATTTGGCTTCTGTTTTATATCTTATATAAGAGTCCTCATTTCAAGAGGGTTGGGGTTTTTTTGCTAACAGGAGGGCTGAGATACTTGGTTTTTTAAAGCAAGTAAATGAAATCTGTGATTTCAGATATATTCACATAACTCCAAGAGCTGAAGCTTTGAAAAAAAAAAAGGACCAAAAGTCTCACAAAGCGTTATGAGGCTTGCCGTCACCGACTTCCTGGCAGGAGTCGGAGCGGACCATCATTGGTCCCTAGCCTTCCAGCAGCTGACACCAGCACCAGCCTTCCTGCAAGACACGTGGAGCAGCGCGGGGTCTGCTACCGTGGAAAAATTGCAGCCAGACATAAGGGAGGATGTCATGGCCAAAGGACACAGCGGTGGGGACACCGCTGGCACCTGGGGAAGGGCCACTGAGGTCAGTAACGCTCCTCGTGGAGGGCAAACACCCACCCACATGGCCTACTTTGCAGAGCCAGAGTAAGAGCCCTGGCTGGGAACTAACACAGGGTTTGTATGAAGACATCATTTTTCCCAGTTTAAAATAACCTCATGCATGAGTTGATTGCGCAGGATAATCCCTGGGCCTATTTATTATGGAGTTGAGGGCATTCATTGCACAGACACGGTTTCAGAGCAGCATTTGGGAGGCTGTCAGACCTGTTTCTTGCATCACATGCTCAGTTGCAATGCCAAGATGCGGCTCCTAAACCTGAAGACCGCTGGTCTGTGCCTTATACAGCCACACTGAGGTAGGGAGAAACCTTCTACAACTGTCCTCTGTGTCACACATTTGCAGTCGTGACCACAGTGTGCCCACCAGCAAAAGGTGTGTTTAATTGCTCTGCCAAGAAAAGGAGGCGTTAGGTTGCTCCCAGCGCCCCATCACCCTGGCTGGAGTTGGGGGTTAGCAAAGGCTGTTCTCACCATGGGGGTGGATGAGCCTCCCCACATCTGGCGTGGAGACTCAGGGCCTATGGGCTGCGCTGGCCCATAGGACCCCCCCTGACGCAGCTTTGTGACACAGGGGCCACCTCCATGGTGCAACTCCAAGGCCAACTGGCCAAGCCAACTTGCTGGTTGGGGGTGAGTGGTTTTGGGGGAGAAGATGGAAATGCTTTGCTGAACAGTCACTTAAAGTCCCATTTCAGACTTGTCAGGGAGGTTTGGCTGCTTTTGCATCCTGGATGTTACTGCCATAGTTTGCTTCAGCAACAGCAAGAAGGGGGTTCACCACCCCCTCCCTGGAGCTGGGTCCTCCCTGTGCCCAGAGCAGCACCCCCCACCCTCCTTAGCCTCCAGGTTTTGCCTTTGAGGTTGCACGAAAGCAGCAAGGCACACCACCATGTCCGTACAACGCTAACTTTCAGTACCTGCAAATGCCTTTGGAGCTGAAGCAGCCCCCCCCCCCCCCCATTAAAATTACCCAGTGTGAAATGATCCCTTTCCCTCCATGCTTTTAGCAGCTCCTGCTGCTCTATGTCTTGTCCGCTAAATTAGTATTTTGCCATTAACTACGGCAAAGAGCTCCAATGCCACCAGGCAATGGCAGGAGCCGAAGGAAGGCTCAATACACCACTATCAGCTTGAAAAAACTGGGCCAGTTTGTCTTCAAACCCTGTGAGGTTGTAGACGAGCCAAATGGATAGTTACACAAAATTAAGGACCGTTTTCATTTTGTTCTTTTTCCCCCAGTAGATCTGTTTGATTTTGAAGATTTCCTTCAGCATTTCTGTTGTTTTAATCCGATGGGTTTTTCCTGCATTTGTTTCACGGTAAATTCATCAGCCTTAAATAGGTAGACTGATAACAGACCATGATAATAGTACACTAAACCATTACATGAAAAGCAGGGAATTAAATCATTCACTGGAAAACAGGCCACGGTGGAAGACTGCTGTTTCCTGAAAGCTTTGTATCCTTTCAAGCTTCCTTTTTTTTTTGTGCAAGATGTTCTTGTTCCAGTAATCTTTGCACAGCTCTGCCCTATTTCTGCAAGCTAAAGAGGCAGCGAGCTGCCTTGTAGGCTCAGCCCTTGCTGACGAGTTGCCCGCCCCCTTGTCCCTTGTTTGGGGATTTTCTCTCAGGAATTAAATGACAGCGAGGAATAAATTATCCAGATCCCCTTTTCTAACTGATCCTGATTTCTTTAACTCACATTATGTCTTGCTAATAATCCCGCTGCACATAAACAAACTTGACCTGGGGATGATCGGGAAGCGGCTACATACATCGCATGGCAAAACTTCTGCCCTGATTAGGTGACCGCTTTTCCAACCTGGGGGATTGTGAGTGGTGAGTAACAGACCATGTTACTGGAGCACGGATACAAGAAGAAAAGGCTTTGCCTAAGAATTTTTCAAATAAGACCCAGGAGAACACGTAGTAGAGCATGAGCATAGTCGGGTTGGACTCTCTTTTGGGGAACAGGAGCAGCTCCGTGTTTATGAGCTGTGGTTGGGCAGTTTTCCACTGGCTTTCTAGAAAAGTTTGACTGCCATGGGGTGAATGAAGATTAATTCCAAGTCCAACAAAGTCTCTCACCTGCAAACCATCCCAATGTCAAGTGAGAAAATAAAACAGATTGGGAATATATCTATTTTTTCCTGTCTCAGTGGTTGCGGGTCTACCATGCTCTGGGGATGGCTTTATCTCACCTGAATTCATGTCTCTACAGCACAAATAAAAACATCTGAGCTGGTCATCCCCCATTTAAAATCAAAGAAGAGAAACAGAGAGATGGAGAAAGTGATTTTTCTGCCCTATTTAGATGTCTACTCCAGGATGAGACTCCGGGACTTCATTGACTCTACCGGCTACATCTCCATGGGCTTTGGAGGAGCCAGGCTCGGAGGGAGACATCCCCATCGGTTCATGGCAGCTTTAGCCACAGCAGCCAGTCTATTTCAGAAAAGAGCAGGGGCTGTAGGGACAGAGGCTACAACAGCCAGCAGTTATTAGACATAATTAGAGCACAGAGTCAGCACTGCAGATGCCTCTGCTGCAAAAACGTCCTAGCCCTTAACAATTTGTTTGCTGCACTGCGCCGTGCTGATGAAGCTCTGCCTACAAACAGTCCCGGCTGTGTGTGGCTTCCCAAGGGAGTGAGCTGGTGCAGACAGAGGTGTGGAAAGGCCGGTATAATCCACACAGAGGGAGATGCTTATTTTCCAGGTGTATTTTTTATGACTTCTTTGTTTTTATTTATTGGTAGGCAGAAGGTAGCCATGCAGAAGACAGAGGAGCTAGCAGGAGTTGTGGTCACCCACTGAAATGTTAACATATTTGTTGTTCTTCCTTACATTCCTTTTACAAAGCAAAATAAATTACATTTTGCAATTGTCCTTCTTTTTAATATCACGTCCCAGCACATTTTTGCTATATAGGATCCTCCAGCTATGAGATTGACCTCTTGCCCCTAGATTTTTTCTGTATTTCCTCTGATTTGCAGATGGTTTGCCTCTATTTTTCTAATAAAAAGCTGTACTAAAAGAAGCTGTGCTTCAGTGGTGTTGAATTCAGGTCATCCCGAATGGGATGGTGGTGGGGGAGGTGAGAGCTTGGGATGGAAGCAGCCACCTGGGACCAGGACACCAGCATCCTCATCTCAGTTCAACCCTTCATCCCATGGCAGGTCTGAAGGGGGGATTGTGTGAGACTGAGGTTTTGCTATAGGAATTGCTGAGAAGGAACTTAACTTTCCAAGTCTCTCTATAAACACTTGGAAAAACACATGCAAGGTCCTCACTCATCTTGGTGTAAATCAGTCTGCAAATATCAGTCATAAACAGAAGCAAAACACAGGTGAAAACTGTAACCGATGAGAAACCTTGTCTCCAAGCGTCTGGTGCACCCTGGTTGTCTCCTGCTCAGGTCATTATTGTTTGCTGCTGATCACAGTTTTGTGAACAGGAGCTCCTCAATGGGGAATGAGCAGGAAATGGGAACGAGACCTCTCTTGTTCACATTCACTCCTTGCATCACGAGCATCCTAAAACCACTCTTCTCCATGCCAGCCCAGTGCCGTGCTTCCTGGGACATGAGAAGACTCTTTTTTAAGAAGCAGAAAGTAGCATGGTGGAAAAGATACCAACCACTTTTATTTAACAAATCTCCTGGTGGCGCACTCAGCTAAGATGCCGGTCCCCAGGCACTCCTGTTCCCTTCCCGTGGTTTGCCCCAGACCTTAATTTTGCTCTGTGGTTTGTCATGGCACGTTGACTACACATTTGGGGACCTCTCTGAGCCAGACATGTGTCACAGGCCATTCAGTGACACAATGGGATGTTTCTTTCCAGTGTCCCTTAGCTATTTTCTGAGCAACTCTCACCGACCAGGTGAATTGCTGGATCGTCCAGCCTCCATCAATCCCCATTTCTGTTTGCACCAGCCAGTCGAGAGAGCAGACTTGCTCCTTCCCTCCTACAGAGGGACATTTGTTATTCAGAACAAAATATTATGTTGCCATGTTATTTAATCAAGTCAAAATTCATAGGCAGCATCTGTGCAGAAGATAAAATGTTTCAGGACAGTTTAGTCCTTTTCTTATCTGAGTGATTACGGTTATGTAAAGACTTTTCTTTCAAACATGGAGATGGAGTTTCATAAGCAAGGGACCAAAAATAGTGCCAAGTAGCCAACCATCTCCCCTTGATCACACTGGATTAGTACAATTAATCTGTAGGTATTAGTGACCAGCAGGGTTTTGCCTGGAGGATATAATATATATTTATTATTTCATATCTAATTTCCCCCAAGTGGCAGAAAATTCAATTGCGGGCTTTTCTTTTCATCGTTATATTTTTGCAAATGGGGTTGTGGGATTTGGAAAATTACTGAGGGGCTCCTGATAGGAGGGGACACAGCAAAGGGGGACGAGAGCTCTGCTCTTTTTTTACGTCTTCTGAGAACAATGCAATTGGGAATTGCCTGCTGGATGAGCACGAACCGGTACGGGACCTCAGCCAGGGCCTTCTGGGGTTAGTGGGAGGGTAGCAAATATCCACCAGTATAACCAGCCCTAAAGACATATTCCAGACACTCCTGCTATTGCTGCCTAACACTGGAGGAAACCAAAGCTCAGAAATACGGAATTATTTACCTGGGGGAGGATCAGGAATCCTTACTCTTGTGCTCCTGTTCAGTTGCTGTAACAACACATCTCATATAAATACCCCTTTCACTGATGTGAAGTCTTTGAAGAAAGAGCAGAGCTTTGCTCTGTTCCCGAAAAGAAAACCAAAAAGGAAAGTCCCTAGCAAGCTTTTTTTATTTTGGGTTTTGGGGAATAGGTGCTGAGAGTTTCTCGCTTTTCTTCACAGAGTCACAGAATCACAGAATCACTAAGGTTGGAAAAGACCTGTAAGATCATCAAGTCCAACCATCAACCCAACACCACCATGCCCTCTAAACCATGTCCCACAATGCCACGTCCACACGTTCCTTGAACACCTCCAGGGATGGTGACTCCACCACCTCCCTGGGCAGCTTATTCCAGTGCTTCACCACTCTCTCAGTAAAGAAATTTTTCCTAATATCTAGCCTAAACCTCCCCTGGTGCAACTTGAGGCCATTTCCTCTTGTCCTGTCAGTTGTCACTTGGGAGAAGAGACCAACACCCACCTCTCTGCAACCTCCTTTTGTGTTATTGTAGAGAGCGATGAGGTCTCCCCTCAGCCTCCTCTTCTCCAGACTGAACAACCCCAGTTCCCTCAGCCGCTCCTCATCAGACTTGTGCTCCAGACCCCTCAGCAGCTTCGTCGCCCTTCTCTGGACACGCTCCAGCACCTCAATGTCCTTCTTGTAGTGAGGGGCCCAAAACTGAACACAGGATTCGAGGTGCGGCCTCACCAGTGCCGAGTACAGGGGCACGATCACCTCCCTACTCCTGCTGCCCACACTGTTTCTGATACAGGCCAGGATGCCGTTGGCCTTCTTGGCCACCTGGGCACACTGCTGGCTCATCTTCAGCCGGCTGTCAACCAACACCCCCAGGTCCTTTTCCGCCGAGCAGCTTTCCAGCCACTCATCCCCAAGCTGCAAAGCAGCTGCATTTCACATCAATTTATAAATGAAGACGTAGAGCCCTGGTCTGAATCAGTGCCTCTTTAACCCGATTACAGATCAATTGGTTGCTTTTAGCACTGTATCAGTTAAAGGTTGGCGTAGATGGATTTAGCTTGTGTGGGCTGATTTGTGTGCTGACCGCTGGGAAAACAACTGACTACAACTCTGGTTCTTCCCATACCTCCAATTCTTCACAGACCTGACAGCGGCCACCAGAAGATGCAAAGCAAAGAGAGGAAGAACCACACACTAGACGGTGATCTTTCCTCCGAGTAGCTATTTTGAAGGTGTCACCTGCCAATTTTACTGATTATTCACCAGTTCTTGTATCAGAAGAGAAAATGAACCTCTCTTTTCTGTTCCCCTTCTTCACACAGTTCCTGAAAGTGGGGATGACCCTAAATGCTGTCTACATCCAGAGCTACAGTCCCGGTGATGCAAGCCGAGATATGACTTAGAAAAGTTCAATTGGCTTTGCCAGTGCTTTTCATTTTTCATAGCTTTATGAAATGAATGAGCAATGTTCTCCCATCCCCTTGCAGGGGAGATAGCTGCAGATTGCAGCAGAAAGCAGAGTGTTACATGATCAGCTTGGATAGGAACATGGAAATGAGTGCGGCAGAGCGATGCGGAGTTAGGTTGAGGTTCAGCAGCCCCCACTTATAAATACTAAACTCTGCCTATCTGACGCAGAAGGTGAATTGCAGGTCACAGCAAAGATAGGAATCAAAAAGGTTTAAGCTGAATTTCCAAAGTACATCTGTTGGATATGTCTTTGCTAGGACAAGCCTGTCACCTTCGGCTTTTTTTTTTATCAGGGGGATTTTTGCAACGCGCAGGCTAGGCAAGGTTCACGCCGCTACCTTCGGGCGTTGGCTGTGCTCCGCTCCCCGGCGTCCCCCTCCGTCAGTGGAGCAAACCCAGCGGTTTCGTGATGCCTGTTTGCAATGTCTGCTTAAGACTGAGACAAATCCTGTTCCAGACTCCGCTGATCACAGAGGCTGCCCAGGAGGCTACAACCATTCATGCTGTGAATAATTGCATTTAATCAGATGGATCCCCCCCAACTCCCTAAGTTTCATGGCAGAGGGATCCAAACTTCACTCTTACACCCCAGCTATGCACTCCCCTGAAGATGAACTGCTATGAACTACATTTCTAAGACTTTCTTAGGATTGTCATCTCACTTGCATTAAAATCTGGGTTGCAACAGCATTTTCAGCCATTGACTTAACAAAGAGCATTAGAGTAACGCGGTGCTGGAGGTCCAGGGCTGCAGCACAACTGAAACACCCAGAAGAGTTAAAAATAAAATAGATGGTTTCGGTGTCTAAATACCTTCCTGGCGCTTGCTATTTTCTGCCTGACAGCACCCTCTTCTGGGAAGCGGGTGCTGCTCGCTGAAGGGTGCACCCTGCTCAGCTCGCATCAGCCCCGCAGTGCCTGAGCACCAGCAAGCAAAGGGCAGAGCCCTCCCGGGGTGAATTTAAGCAGAGTGGCACTGGACAGTCTCTTCTGAGCTATTTTTTGCAGTTCCCTTTGAAGGAGTTTGAAGATTGTTGCATGATCAAGTGTTGGTCAAAGTCACAGCACCCAGCTGTTTGGTACCCACCAGCTGATGGATGGGTGCAGCTCCCAGCAGCCAGGAATCAGCGCAGGCACCTGGCAAATTGCTGTTTTGCATTGCTGGAGCAGCAGGTAAAATCTGCACCATCCTAATTTTTAATTAAGTATGTCCTCAGACACATCCCAGCTTTTTTATTTGTTTGCTTGAAACAAAGGCAAGCAAACACCTTTTTGCAAATCACGTGCATATTAGTCAGGACAAGAACGCGCGTGTTCAGCTGACTGTATCTCATAGCGACATGGACTGTGAGCTAAGAAGAGGATGAGCAGCTCAGCTGCCCAGGGACCCCGGGCAGGGCCAGGACAGCCACCATCAGCATCCGTCTGGCTGGGCTCCAGATTGCACCTCCTCCAAAATCATCCTCATCCCTTGCCCTGTGCAACAGCAGGAGCGCCTTGCTTGTGGCTAGTGTTGGTCAGGTCTCTGCTTGAACGGATTTAACATAGTGCAGCTGGTTGCAGGGCTTGTTTGTATTTTAAATAGCAAGGTTTTTAACTACAAACCACATGCAGGGTTTACCTGCGTCCTGGGCTAACGCTCCCCTTGGAAGGCCAAGCAGTGAAGTTGGGACACAATTTGCTAATGAGTTCCCCAGTGATGGATTCCCACTCACAGCTGCAAAGTTTTATCTGTTCTTACAGTAAAGAAGTATTGCTGTTGTGTTTGCTGGCAGCATGGAGGTGTTTAATTACCTTTTTCAAGCATGGAGAGCAGCAGGGAGATGGACAAAGAGGAGTTGACCTGAGTTTCCAGCCGCTGCTCAAAAGGCAATGGTGGGCAGCGGGAGCGGCTGGAAGTGACCGGGTCTGACACCTGCTTGGAGACAGGAAGGTCCTTCGATGCAGCTCAAAACCCAAGTCATTTCAGGGCTCTGCTCAGATCCTCCGAAATGGGGACACCCCAAAGCACTGATGGCTGTGGAAGGCCCTGCCTGCCCTCTGTACTCCTCTCCCTGCCGTGGGCTGCTGGCTGGGTTTGTGCAGCGCCCGGCACACGGGCACCTTGCCTTGTCCTGTCTGTGTTTCACTCAGATTAATAACCAGGATTCATTTATTACATTAGCTCTGTGCATCTTGGAGCATTTACCAAAGATTATGACCCTCATTCACCCCAACACAGGGGAAACTGAGGCTCGGAAAGCCTCCTAGCAGGGATCCACCGGCACACATCTCCCTGGCTTACACGTTGCAGGTACTTGGAGCAGCCCCAGGTCAAAGAAACACCCCGGCGCGTTCGCCCTGCTCCAGGGCAGGCAGCTCTTTCCGCAGGCCCCTTTCAGGCATAAGGCAGACACATGAAACTGCCAGTTTAACTCAAGGATGCCCTTTGAGGAGGAAAAGCACAATGGAAAGCGGTGACCACATGCCTGCTGTCACCACCAGGATGAATTCATGCAACCAAGCCCAGCAGAACAAAACAAAATCAACAGCACAGTGATTTATGGGCATGGTGAAACCACCAGCCTCCCTCCCTGCCCCTCCTTCTCCAGTGCCCCCAGTCCATCTGCTTCTGCAGAAGTGCAGCTAAAACTAAAGAAAATGACTCAGAAACGTTCACTAATTACTGTTTGCCTGCCAATCTGGAGAAGGTATCAGCCGCTAGGGCAGAGAAAGCAGCTTCCAGTCACACGGATCAATCGGTGTTTTCAAGCATCCTCTTCTGAGTTCCTTTTTTTTAAGCCTTTCCTTGCTGAGTATCAGACCTGCTTATGCAAGGCTCTAACGCAGCGAAAGCTTCTTAGAAGAGGTTTACGCACCTGTGGCTGACAGTGCCAGCAGTGGCAGATGCCTTATTTACATCAGGGCTGAAGAACGGTGGGGATCAGGCCTCAGGTTTAGTTATCAGGGACAGACAGGCAAGGGCAGGCAGGTAAAAAGCAACCTCCAGCTATACTGCTCAGGGTCTTCCCATTGAAACACCAACGTTGCTTCTCTCCACTGGCAATTTTGGGAATTTTTTTAGGGCATGAGGTCAGAGCCTCTCAAGAGCATCCAATTTATTTCATATCTAAGGCTCTGTGGTTCAGAAGAATTTATTATTAGTAATTTTTTTGGCTAAAGTTCTCAGGTCATCATTTGATTTCACTGCGCAGCATTGTCCGTGGTCACATTTCTAAGAGAGCACTTGCAGACGTGCCGAAGACTCAACCAGTGCAATGATTTCCAGCTCGGCTTCCCCTGCAGCCACGCAGCGGTGGCAGAAACAGAGACCGAGCCCTGCAGGAATCACCCCTGGGAGCCAGCTGCAGAGACACAGCAAGGAGAGGCCACGGCTGAAAGCCATGCCTGCTGCCAGGGCTCTGGAAGCTGCACAGTGCCTGCTCTGCCAGCCCAGGACGTCACCTACCCTAGCAGCTCTCCAGTCAGCCACGTCCAGCACAGTGCTAGAGTTCACATTTTCTAACTTGTCTTTAAATGAGTGTTTTAAACCCAAGCAAAAGCTTGGAGGAGGATGCTTCCCTACCGTCTGAAGGAGATAGGGATAGCCCAAGGATAGAAATCCCTGTGATGGTAGTATCACAGCCCTAAGTGCTAGAGGACATCTAAGTAGGCTGAGAAGAAATGACATAGAAGGAGACAAGACCTTGCCTCTCCTCTTCTCAGTGGGATGAGAGGCTGAAGCACAAGCAGGTGCGAAACGTCTCTTAACTGGTCTGGGTCAGGCAGGGTTTAGTGCTCCCCAAACTCTAAGGTGCCATTCCCACCTCCAGCAAGACAGTCAGCACCTGGGTTTGAATTTCTCCAGTGCCTGGGGAAGTCAAAGGGTACCTGGCTCTTTTCCCACCAGCTTAGGGGAGTCTCTGGTATCAGTCCTTGCTGCCAGAAGACATTTCATGAAAAAGCGACCCTGCCAGTGCTCCTAACTCTCCACGCTCCTAGCTGCTCGCTCCCTCAGTCAAGCAAACCAACCATGCCAAGCAAGAGCAAGAGGATTTTCCACCCCCTGTTCTGCTGCATGCAAATGCTCCTAATTCTGCAGAAATCAGTATTAAACACCTGCAGCCAAAAGAAAGCACTGAACCCATCTCTTAAGGTAGCCGCTTGAAGCACTGTGCAATGGTGAAAGGAAGACTGGCACCTTGATCATCCCTTCATAAACACAAGGCCAAGCATCTAGCACTGTCTTGCACAAGAGTCCGAGGTGATCTGAACCCAGACGAAAGGATCTGTGGTCCCTACTGCTTCCTGAGGCGCTGTAATAAACCTGTAACACCCATAGCCATAAGCAGGGGGTGGTGGGAAGAAGAAAAAAAAAAAGACATTTTTGAAGAAAGTACAAGGCTGCATGAACACAGAGAAGCAGGCATATATAATGGCGTTTTTATTCATAACACCTTTAACTTGGACTGCAATTATTTCAGTTTTTAAAGTTAAATTCGGGCAGCAGTTGAGGAAAAAAAACAAATATTCCCTGTGTGCACAAACAATGCAGCTTTGAATAATACACCATAAGTTTATTTCATATTAACATGAACAGTAAAAAGTGGACATTTGACAGGATTTTACTTCGGGTCCTTTTCTTTATTCCTCTATTGTGTCCTTTTTGCCAGTCTCTTGTCCCTCAAACTGCGGATACTTTGCCTCAACATCAGCCCAAGTTAGATAACCGTTCGCCAGGTCACGAATGATGGCAGGAAGTTCAGAGATCTGCAGGCAAAGTCACAAAGACACATGAAACACAAAGCCATCAGAATCAAATTGCTCAGCTGGATACTTGGGGAACATGGGTAATTTTTACATCAGCAACAGAACAGGTGCAAGGTATCTTCCTGCAAGATCATTTTCAGGGAGAAAAAACATTAACTAGGAGGACATCTTAAATCACAGTCTGTGTCATCTCAGCAGAGTGCTCAGTTATTCAGGGTGACCCGTGAGGGAAATGCAACTGTCCCTGTGGTGGCCCACAGCAAGGTTCATCCCTGGTAGAGTTATCTTACAGTTTTGGAAGGGAAAGACAATAATACACACATCCAAAAGATGTTGTAAGCCAGGATTTAGCCAGGCCCTATTTACCGTAAGGCCAGCATAAAAGAAGAAGCCAATCGCCTTTTCTTTGCTCCTCATAGCACACTGTCATGGAGTGAAGGATCAACTAGAGAAACCAGAAAATTTGCAGAAATTGAAGAGTAGCAAAGTCTCATCTCTGCTGCTCGGCAGTGAGAGGTCATCCGGGTGATACAGACAGACGGGTGCCCTGAGGAGCTGGCACTGCCTGTTACACTGAACCAAACCCACAGCCAGCTCAGCAGCCCCAAGCAGTACTAGTGCTTTTGTACAGAGTGGAGCTAGAACAACTCAGCCTCGCAGATCAGCACTAACTCCTCCTCCTACAGGAGCCAAACGGTGTTCCCGGTGGCGGCCAGGGAGAGAAGGGCACGACAGAGGTGCTGAGACTGCATGTCCACAGCTCTGAGCAGGTTTTGCTCGCAGGTGATGAGTTTGCTATTCCAGTCTGTATTACGGCTGTACTAGGAGAGCGTGGCTTAGGGCAGGCATGGCTTTTGGCCAACGGTTCACCAGCTTCACTGGTGCTGCACAGGTAACGCCAGCAAGAAGCAAGCTTTGAGGGGTTATGTCTGTGCTGTGCTCTGCCAGCCAGCCTGTAGCAGGCAAGGATCTTCTGCCTTTTGGTGCCTGTGGATTCAGAGGAGCCCTGCCTTTGAAAGTCAGGCACAACCCAGCAAATGCATTTACTCAGCAGCCCTCACTCAGAAAGAGGCACTCTGAAGAGCAGTGCAATCAGCACCAGGCATGGCTTTCAAGTAAGATCAACGCCTCTGCATCTCAGGAAAACAAAAGCCTCTCCTCACATTAGCAGCAGGGCTGGCATCTTCTGTTTGACCAGTATCTCTTCCCTGGGGATTTCTCAGAATAGCTAAATTGCCTACAAGAGCTGGAGGAAGCTCCCGCATAGACCAGAGTCATCACTGGATCAGAAATAGCAGCTAATGCTCTCCCCTAGCCCATAAGAAACAGACTTGGCTCTGTCAGCAGCCAAATGCGTCTGCCTGCCCTTTACCTCAGCTCGGATCTGGCGCATTGAGTCACGGTCTCTCAGGGTGGCAGTGTGAGGCGTCCGGTTAACGGTGTCAAAGTCGATCGTGATCCCAAAGGCCACGCCAATCTCGTCAGTCCTGGCATAGCGCCGGCCGATGGATCCAGAGGAATCATCCACCTTGTGAGAGATGCCATTCCTAGTGAGTGCTTCAGCTGCAAGAAGCAAGAAGGGGGGATCACCAGGACTCGTTACGTACTCAGCAGGCAACATAATCCTAGCAGCGACCTCCCACATCCTCATGGCACTACCTGAAGTGAGGCACCATGCGTCCTGGTTTCAAGCAGCATCGGGAGACCCTCATTTTTATTTTGACAGAAGATCCAGTGTTCTAGTCCCTGCCAAGACTACAAGCTCAAACCCACCCCTCAGGTACATCGCTAGTCTCACAGCTCTCCACATTGCATCACTCGACTCTCACCCAAAGAGCAAAGTCAACGACTTCTTCAACCTGTCATTGGAGTCCCACAACTCCGCTTTAACTCAAAAGCACGCCAGCCTTACATGTGTGCAGGGGCATGTCCAGCATGGGGAGGTGAGGTCCAGAGCAGAACTGATGCTGACAGCAAAAGGCACTGTCTGACATGCTCCTATCCTTCACGCATTCACTTTTAGATGGTACCAGTGAGCATTTTGACAGAACGCTTGGAGGATCAGCAGCTCTGGGACCGATTCAATAAATCAGCTGGCCAACAAGAGTGAAGAAAAGAACTTTATTCAAAAAAACAAAACCAAAAGCCCACTGCTCCTGACAGCTTATCCTAAGCAGTAGGAAAGATTTCTTTTTGACACAGAAGGAAAAAAAGAAATGTCTTTTACACTGCAAAACAACATGGGGAAGGGCACAGAGTTGGGTTTTTTGAGGCTAGACTGAAGAGTTTGATAGATACCCAAAGCTGACTAATACTAACCAACTCAGCTGTTTTAGTTCAACAGCTCTCCCTTTGCATGTGAGAGCCATGTGATCCCAGTACTATTTTCTCCCCATAGCTCTGAGGAAGAAACCTCTCTTCCCAATGCACATCTCTACTAGAGCCACAGCACTTAACACACTTACATAATTCCTTGACAAAAGGCATGAATTCCTGATTCTGGCTTAGAGGAAGAACGGAGCACTTGAACGGTGCTACAACTGCTGGGAAGCTGAAGAACTAAGGAAAAAAAGAAAAAGCACAAATAAATACAAATGTAATGGTTAGGCCAGATTCTTTGGAGGTGAGAATAAGCTCTGACTGAGGTTGGAGGCAGCATGACTGTTCCAGGGGAGTAGCTAGCCTCCTGCAAGACATTAGCATTTAGGGCTCCAGCAGTAACACCCCACACTGCTGAAGCAAGATTGATTTTCTCCAGCTGTCCTCCACTCCCCCTTCCCTCCCGACAGCTAAACATTACCTCCCACCAAAAGAGGTCTACCAGAGCCCTCCCTGAAGAAAGTGAACCTCATTTGAATTACAGAAAAATGAAGGGTAGAGGGGTCTTTCCAGGAGATTTAGTCTTATGCACAGTCTAAAGGGAAGAGTTCTCACAATCATCCCACTCCCTGTTTGGTTCCCACAGAGACTCCACACACAAATCAGACTCCACACACACATGGAGCATATGCAGCTCAAAGGTCTTTAGAATCCTCCACAGACACCCTCAGAAAAGAAAAATGTGCCAAAAGGGGGAGGGGGGAAATACCTTTCCTGGCAATCAGCAAGGCCTGTCAGGGTACAGAAGTAATACAACTGAGATGTACCACAATACAGAGCAGCCCAGGCTACATAAGAAGAAATGGGTACTAGAAGGAAGATAAGTCCAATGACTTCATGAACAGTTTGTGATTGAAAGTCAACTGTGTCCTAACTCTGGGCTCCTGAATCCTGTCCCCCTGACTCATAACTGTATCACATCCCGTGCCAACCATAGAATCATAGAATCATTTAGGTTGGAAAAGACCTTTAAGATCATCAAGTCCAACCGTTAACCTAACACTGCCAAGTCCACCACTAAACCATGTCACGAGCACCGAGTACAGGGCCACGATCACCTCCCTACTCCTGCTGGCCACACTCTTTCTGATACAGGCCAGGATGCCGTTGGCCTTCTTGGCCACCTGGGCACACTGCTGGCTCATCTTCAGCCGGCTGTCAACCAGCACCCCCAGGTCCTTTTCCGCCGAGCAGCTTTCCAGCCACTCGTCCCCAAGCCTGTAGCGTTGCATGGGGCTGTTGTGACCCAAGTGCATGACTTGGTACTTGGCCTTGTTGAACCTCATACAATTGGCCTGGGCCCATCGATCCAGCCTGTCCAGATACCTCTGCAGAGCCTTCCGACCCTCCAGCAGATCAACACTCCCACCCAACCTGGTGTCGTCTGCAAACTTGCTAAGGGAGCACTCGATCCCCTCATCCAGATCACTGGACCAGAGACACTGAGGAGCGCTGTTATTTTTCTTTCCTATAAACACAGTCTAGCAGCCAGAAACAAAGAACAGAAACCAGCATCAAGTTTGCAGCCAGCTTCCCATGGGCCACCAGCAATGGTGCACAGCATCACAGTTTGGGCACTGGCTGGAACAGGCTGGCAGTCTGTATGTAACACACACTTCCCTCTGGCCCTTGCTACAGCAAAGTTTCAGGCCAAGTTTTTAGGAATGCCCTGAATCAGGGAAGGTTGAATTTCATGAGGGACTGAGGAAACAGTTAGTCTATTGTCCATCTTGCTGCACAGAACTATGACTCCAGGAAAAGCAGCAAAGAGAGAGGAAATAAAACACTGAAGAGATGCCTTTCTCTGAGTGATGGGACATTGCCAAGTGTGAATCCAGAAGGAGGAATTTCTCACCCCCTTGCCAGTAATACAGTGAGAGCTTCATGTACACACAGCCCCAGAATGCTCTCAGTGTGCATGTATAAATGACACGTACGCTGGCAAAAATAGCAATTCAACAGCCCACCTGGGTTTTCCCATCTCTACTGTGTATTGTGGAGTCTTATTTTAGCCCTTCCCCTGGATGTTAGGGAAATGCAAATGCTTGCAGCTGGTTTTAAGCTGAGGCCTAGCCACAGGAAAGCTCACCGTTCTCTGCTCGTCTCCTTCCCGGATGTGGAATGTGTGTTCAAACACTGTGTACATGATCCTCCCAATACCAAATGAGGGTTCAATTACATTTGGGATGATTTCTTCCACTGGAATACAAAAGAACCCACATCATCATTAAAGAAGAATTTATACACAAAAAAAAAAGATGTGTTTACTGAAGCTGCCTTTCTGCTCAGAAGTTCTGATTACATGTAGCTGAGCAGATGGCAATAAAGGTTAAACATTTCTGCTCTAAATACAAATACCTGAAGTAGAGATTTGGACTCAGTCCACATACAGAATGTATTTAGGCTGTAAACAGCAAGTCAGGGCCCCTTCTCTGGCCCTGAGAGCACACAGCACAGCACAACTTGCATCCACGCAGATAAACCCTCTTCCACTTCACAACAGAAAAGCCTCATCCAAACTGTTTACTGGGAACAGTCCCTGCTCCACACCAAGCCACAAACTATGTCCAGGCATTGTCTGGGAGAGTGCTACTTGGCATAGACCAAAACTGTGCCAGGGAATATGCTAACAATTAAACAGCCTGGATGCTGGCATGGCAATGCTCAATCCCTGGCCCACTTTGGTTTAATGTGCAGACACAGCCTCAGCATCCAGCAGTTTGAGCAGAGAAGCATGGAGCTTCAGATCCAACTCAAATTCCAGCAAAAACTCCCTCCATATTCTTGAGTCGTTCAGCAGCCTACTTCAATGCTACTACCCTCCCTATTCTCCATCCCCCTGCAACGTATCATGACAGCGGGAAAGAACAAGGATCAACTAGTTAGCGTTTGCAAAAATTCTCAGAAGATGTCATGTGCTACGTTACTATATGCCCGTCATTCTCTCCAGTCCTTGCCACATGTCTGTCAAAGAGGCTTTTTCCTCCTTCTCCCCTCTGTGTATGAAAGCAGCTCAGTGGACAGCTGCCCTGCTCAGACAGTGCAGCTTTTTAGAAAAAGCCCAGATAGCAACTGGAGAAGAAACAACAATTATAGGCATCAGCTGCTTTAGAAAATCAAGGGTAGAATCCAGCTCTCCAGCACTGCACCTGGACTTGCCTCCCACTCTATGTGCCTAAAGAGTCAATCCTCCTCAATTAAGCACCGAATCCGGGGTGGGACTTCACCTTCCAAAAGGATGATCTTGTTTTATTTGTGCATTGACCAACCAGTTTTCAAGACAAGAGAGAGGGAAACCATAAGCTTTGCCTCCTGCTTGCAGACAGCAGCCCAACTGCCAAATGTACAAATTTAAAGGAAAACTTGCAACTGGGGTTCTACTTGCTTGCCCCCAGCAATACTACAATCACTAACGGTTACAACTCTGATTCCTTCTTTGAAGTTGTGACAAAGCAAAGCCTGGCACAACAGCAGCATGTGCTGAGTGAAAGACACCTGGACATCTCAAAGGCTCAACAGCTGCAAGAACAAATATATTCTGCACATGCTGTAAGTTGCTCTACTCCTTCCTAGGAGCATTTATCATGTTTCCAACCTAGGGCAGGATGGTCCACTAGTTACAGTATGAACTGGGAAAAAATCTACCTCAGTCTCCAGCTCTGTCAAAGACTTCCCAAGCAACCTTGGGTGACGCGCTTACAGAGCTGGCTGGAAGACAAGACTTCTCTGAGGAACTAAATCCATGCATTTTGGAAAGTTACCTTCTAGCCCCATTTCCCACAAAAGCTCTGTGGAGATGCAGTTGCTGACCAAAGCTGATGTAATTATGGGCTACCAGAGGAACTGACTGGACTTGTCAGCTTAAAGAGTCTGGTCAGCACTGCAGCCTGGCGAGCTGGCAGATGCCAAAAGACTTGACTCCAGGCAGTGGAGTAACAACAGGAGCTCTAAGCACAGGTATCTGCCATAGGGCTACCAACAGACTGCCACAACCCATCTGCTGCACTGCAACGGACTTGAAGATGAAAGCTCCCAAAGCTAGTGCACCTTCCCCAGCTCCTCCATCACTACAGCAGCTCGTTCTTAGCACCACGTGGGACCTTACAAAACCTAGTATATGCAACTGAAGCAGCATGAATATAATACACCACCTAAAGTCTATTAAATGGGTTACTGAACAGATCAGGCGAGAAGACAAGCCTGCATCAATGCTCACTGAAATCCCACTGTTGTGTGAAAGTTTTCCAACTCTCTTAAACTGTTGAGTTTCAAGAAAATAATATTTGGCATTTTTCCTGTGCCACTGCAGAATACTAACAGGACAATGCAACTGATAAAGTTCACATTCAAAGTGTATCCTGATCTGCCTCTTATTTTTGATGACGAAACAACAAAGATACATATTTACCATGTAATGTTTTCTGAAACCTCTTCACAGTAACCATGTCCTTTGTTAATTTAAAAGTTTTCCCTTCAGTTTCAACAGTGAATTCCCTGCAAAAGAAAAAGAAGTCACTTAAAAGCTACAGCAATAAATAAACAAGTTTTATTTCCTTAATTGCGCCAGTTGACTTTAAGAGTCGGATGACAGAAGCCAGGGCAAATCCCAGAGATCAGAGAAACATGTGGCATACTCATTAAAAGAAATGTACGTTAATAATAAAATTGCTACACGTACATTAAAAGCAACCATCTTCATAATCACAGTGAACTTACAGTGTGGTTAACAGCCTGAAGCAAACTTAATTAGGGAATGGAAGAATCTCAGGATGAAGCATATACACCAAAAGAAAAAAAAAGGGAAGCACACAAAACAGGCACTTGCTGCAGACTGTACATCTTGTCGAGTGCATGGACTTCTCATGAAAACTGAGCCGTGTCAGAAGGTACCGTGCATTTTCACAGATACCAAACAAAGGGGAGGATACAGCACAGTTATTTTATTGCTTATTTCTAAAGCTTTTGATATTATGGTCTTCTAACTACTTTCTCTTGCTCCTTGCTAACTTGCAACTAACACATACTCCTTGCTGAGGAGAACTTGGGCTGTATTGACCTATCCCACTTATCGGAAACAATGTCTTTATTATTATGCGTCCTAACAGAAAACTACTGCTGCTGTAAACCTGAGGGCTTCACGTCATGGATTTATACAAACCTGGTCATATGAAAGGCAGGTCTAACATAATGACACTGTCAACATGTACTGAGCAATGGTACCCTCCTTGCTGAAGCATTCAGATCGGCATAATACAAAAGCCAACATGTTTAAGAAAAGTGTATGCTAATCACCTGCATTTGGACCCAATACCAAATGGGCTGAAGTTTATAAAGGCTTTGCTCTGAATGCAGCTACAATTGGATGCTGAGTTTAAACAGTCATGATTTGCAGTCCACTATCAATTCAAACCTGGGATATTTCTTATAACTCATCTATTGAATCATTTCAGTGGGATTCTAGATGCACTAAGTTCACTTTCTTCTGGTTTTGATGTGTGTATACATCACCATATTCTGCAATAGTTTCTCTCCCCATTTTGAGTGCTACTGTTTTTTCTACAGTTTCACAATCATAGAAATGTAAAAGAAAGAAATCTTAGCTCAGGGGGGAAAAACCAACCAAACAAAAAAAGATGTAAATGTTACCATTCTGGAATGTATTCATTGATCCTACGCCTTGTACCTCTTCAAGCAGGAAATAAAGTTTATTTTTTATTATTGCACCATTAGCCTTCTCATAACATATACAGCTGTTGGCCTGCTTCAGCCAAATTTGACAACTGTAGATATCTCTTACATTTTCAGTTCCTGCATGTGTTAGAAATACAGGCAGACAGGTTGAAGAAAAACATACAAGTTGCTACCCCAATAAGTCAAAGGCTGTAACAGGTCCTAAAGCATATCACTGAACATTGGAGGATACTCACACAAGTTTGGTTCTCATTTAACTATTTTGTTCCATCACTCACAGAATTATTTGATTAATTTTAAAATTAAGTTCAAAACCATCTGCCAGCCCTGGTCAACTCTCAAACCAGAGTAGGGAAGCTGATAAACACTTCCCATTTCACTGAGGTGTCTCTCTTACAGGATGATCCTCCTAAAGACAGAAGCTGATTCCCATGCAAATAAACAAAGATTTGAATACCATGGTCACACATTTATGTGCATATATCAAGAGATATGTTGATAGATGACCAACAGTGACTTGGTAGAAGGGACAGCACTAAAACATTTCAGATGATCCACTCAGACTACTCTCACAAGGAAGCTGGTTTCAGGTGGCTCAAATTAATCCAGCAGCACTTTGGGAACCCTCATCAGAGGTGTCAGAGAAGGGTATCACGCACACACAGCCAGCTCACCCTTTCTCGTTGAGCAGCTGCTCCATCTCAGTGATGTAACACTCATCACACATGGAAAGGTATTCCATCACCACCTTTGCGTCCTTCTTATAAGCTTTGCCAATGGCTCCCTTATTTGCCTCAAACTGAACAACATTGACTGTTCTGTACGAGGCAGTTAAGGAGTTTGAGATGACAGAAAGCAGGGCCCGGTTCTTTTGTCAGAGCTAATTGTTACACAACATGAAGAAACCTCCTCTGCTACTGGACTAAGGAACTTCCCTCCAAGAGAGAAAAGGAACAATAAAAAATACTGAAGGTCACAAGGTCAAAAATTTTGAAAGAATACAATTTTTTTTTACAAGTACAGCTAGTAGCAGAACCATGGAATGACATGGAGTAACCTGGGATAGTAACCCCACATTCACATTTACACCATGCTTCACAGTCAAAATAGAGCCTAGCACTAAGTTAGAAAAAAACAAGCACAATAGTAAATTCCTTTTGCCCATCTGAGTAAAGTCACCCACATGCTCAATTTGTTGCAGGTTACTTCCCAAAGTCATGCTGGTCTGTAGCTCTATGTTTCCCTGTTAAATTTACAAATGTAACTTAAAATAGAGCTGCACAGCTCTCCAAGACATTACACTGTCAAATCACTTTTCACTTCAAGTGAATCTGGTTTATTCTGAAAGGATATAGGTTCTTTGAGAGGCTTCTCAGCTATAAGAGGAACTTTGGTGGCACGGGCATGGCAGGAGAGGTCATAGCAGGAACGATCAGCACAGCCAACGATCTCAATCCAACCCTGAAAAAACAAAAGTGGAAGCTTTCACCAACTCACTTTTTTGTCCACTTAACCATCAAATATGTTTATTCACCCTTAAGCCCTCCCTGCTCCCATGACTGTTTTTTCTACATAATTAGCTCTGTTACAATAAGCAGCCCTCACTCACTAGTTGCTCCTTCATTTGAATGATTCCATTTGTTTCCAGAGGAAATGATCAGTTATCTAACCAGCGCCTGTGTTCAGGGCCAGGTTTTCCACACGGTTTGGCAGAACACAGCACTGTGCCAACAGCTTGGGGCTGGGGCCAGAGCACACAGTCCTATCACTCACATACTATAGGCACACAAAGACACCATGCCTTCGGGGCTTTACTGCTCCGCAAGTACAGAATAGACAGCGGGCAACCAGCCACATTAGAACGGCCAAAAGCCCAGCTTGCGAGCTAGTTAAGACACAGATCATATGCAGGGGAAGCATTTCTTTCAACATTTCAGCATGTATGGCAAGGAGGAATCTCAAAACACCACTCACACACACAGAATTGATGAAGCCTTCCAACATTTGTAGCAAATACAACCACAACCTGGATTTTCAAAAAGACAATCCCATCTAAGAAAAGGCACATCAGCTGCTTTCCATTCACTCTGTCACATCAGTATGGATGTACAGGCAGCCAGATGCTGTGTGGTTTTCCAGTCTGCTGTGATATAGCAGGGTGTCAGGAAAGGTGTGTGAACAGAAGAAATCCCTGTGCTGGAAAAACCATGGTGTTCCAGAACGTCTTGGAGAATTTCTACACAAATTAAACCTAAACAAAATTAGGTTACTACAGCTACTTCTCAGAAGGTTTATGTAATAACTTTACAGAATGGATTTTAAACCATTCAGTGCAGTTAAATTCTTACTACTGAATGCTGTAAGTTGATATAAAAATTTTTTGGTCAGAGTTAAGTGACAAACCAAAGCGTCAGTCTAGCTCACGAGGTGGTTTTGTCATGCCCCTGGGATTGCTGTCTTCACCTCTGGATTAGGCTGTTGGACATGCTGCTCTGTGAGTGTTGTCCTGATCTATGACAAGGCTTGCAAAGTTTATTAATCTTATTTACATGGTGTGACCCAAGCATGTCTAGCCTGTTTTGGGTTGGCTGGGAAGAGAGGCTATGAACTTATGGAAGTCAGCTATCTTACATTCAGAGGAAGCCATTCCTTCAATCATTTCTACAGGTCTTTTCTGTATGAAGACAAATCACTCATCCAAGCTGCAAGAAATTTTTTTCTCATCTTAAGTTTGGTGGAATTTTACTGGCTGCTATTGCTCTAAACTAGCTGTAATGAAACATCACTAGTGATAAGCCTGTTTCAGCTCCTTAAAAGAAAAGAAGAAAGACAGAGGAAAAAAAAACAAAACAACCAAACTAAAACAAAAAACCCCACATGGACAAAAACTACCAAACACGCACAACCTCCTCAGCCCTAGGTTGTAGGAGGTTGTCCCTGCCCATAAATAAGGCTGTCTGAACCATCTGAAGCCTTGACCCTGTGTGGACACCTTTGGGCTGAGCATGCTACCAGTTTGGCTATCAAACTGGTCAAGTTCGTAGATGGGGTCTACTCATATAAGGGTGACTGCAATGTCACAGGCTAACCCCACAGACCTCAGCAAAACCCCTTCAATCTTTTGATCCTTTGTTGGGACTAGACCACAAAGAGTCCTCTAGGTATTTTCAGGAATCTGCACATATCCTAGACTTCTTGGAAAGACTAACCAGGCAGAAGAACATATGCTTCACTACACGAGGGAAAAATAATGAAATAACTTTTTCTTTTTTAAACTCAGACTCGACCTAAAAAGTAGATTCTGTACCCTTAAAGAGGGGAATGACTTCATAATCAATACAGTCTAGTTACTACGCCTTGTAACACATTTCTTTTGAAACTATCATTCCAACTGATATACTTGGCTGAGACTTAACTGAAGAGGCTGAAAGCTCTCCAAAAGAATCTAAAATCTGTCTAAGAGCCTTGCCCCTAGCTACCTACTGCTGGTTTACCTGATAAAGACACATTTTTCACAACCCACCCAAAAATATAAGAGAAAAACAAAGCACCCAACAAGGCCTGAACTGAAAAGCTCTTAGTGATTCACAGCAGGAAGATAAAAAATCCTTGAGAAATTTTTCTCCCAGCACCAGCTGTCTAAACTGTCAAGAGTGAACTCTCATTTCTCACAGCTTGGAAATGGGAAAGGAAGAGCAAGGATTCCAGCAGGAAGGAATCTGCCCTGGAATAACACCTACATCAAAACAAATCCTTCCCCACTGCTGTCACAGGAGTTCTAGTCTTTGAAAAGCACTGGGACCTTTCCTTTAATTCCAGATGAAATTCAACCAGCAAAATGTCCACAGGCAACTTCAGGCTCCACCAAAGGAGTCTGAGGCATTGACCTACAAACAAGCATGAACAGTTCATAAACTCTGTGCAAGACCACTGCACGGAGCTGACCTGTCCCCTCAGTCCCTGATTCAGAATATTTCCACTACCAGCGTGGGGCTGGACAGAAACATCAGACTCATAGGCCTAGTTTTAAAAAACAAGAAATAAAACGGAGCCCCTTCCTGCATTATCAACAGATCTGACAGGGAGTGCCATTTGCTGTTTCATTTTGCCACTTACATACGATGTTTTGGACTCTGCATCCCAGCAGTCACAGGCATAATGAGCCATCTCATTCTCCATATGCTGTCGGAAGCGCAGCTTCTCTGGGGATACACCGACCTTTGTAAGGAAGAGGTAGATTCTGCCAATGAAGTAACCGAGAACGGAGTTATTGATCACGCCCTGGAAAGGGAAAAAGCAGGAAGAAAAAAAAACACATAGACATTAATTCTGAAGGAAACAAAGGCATGATTTGTTGTCCTTCTGCAGACAACCTGACACGTTACAGACAGAACTTCTTGCAGCTGCCTGTGATAAAGTACTATGTCTCCCCCGAAACGATGACATCTTTTCAAATTCACTTAGTGCCACTGGCAGTATCTCCATCTGAACAAACTAGTACATTACTATTACTCCAGGACTCATCACTAACTGTCTCTGAAGATCACCTACTTGAAAATACCCTGCTGTATCCAGCAGCGCAGTCACTGGTATTACAACAGTGCACGGGAATTGCAGTTATAGCTCAGGATCCCGCAACAGCTGTACCCCACAGTTCACAGCCGCAATACAACAGGGGGGTGGTGTTCTTTTTTCATTGTTGTTGTTGTTTTGGTTTTTGGGGTTTTATGTTTGGGTTTGGGGGGGAGGTATTTTGTTATTTTTTTTATTTGGGGTTGGGGGGGGAGGGGCTTGGTAAACCCACTCATTCATAATTTGCATGCATGGAAAATCAGGTAGTGAAATGCCAACATGCAAGCCATATACTGACAGGATCGGCAGCTGAGTATTAGATTCCCAGCCACTGCTGAGCTTTTGGCAGATATTAGTATTCCTTACTGTTTCTCTCCCATCAGCTAAGCGTGAAGCTTAACCTCTAACGACTGTCCCAGCACCACCTGCAGCCTTTTGTTACTGATAACAAGTGCCAGGCTTGGATCTCAGTCACAGTGATTCACCAGAAAGGACTGACTCTTAAACCCAGGAGCAAACCCTAACTGGCACCAACACAACAGTTTGTAATTTTGCTCTCTTGAATATCGCTCTCAAGGCTAACTCCATGTGCTCGCAAGGGGAAAGTTACCTGTTGGACAGCATCTCCCAGCCGCATTACATGGGCGGACTGCCCGCTGACCTGGGCCTTGGAAGAGTACAGGAGAATGTTGAGATCTGCCACATTCTGAAACTTGGGGTGATTTTTCTCACTGGGATCCACAAAGTGCTCGATTTCTGCCATGGTGAATTCCCTAAGTGGGACACAAACAACCATGTGTATTAAATATTTTATGGGTCAGCCATAGTTCTTCTAATAAATGATTGTGCGTTATCCTCTCACAAGCAAGTCAGTAGTTTAAAAACATACAAACTCAGAGCCAAGGCAATGTATAGACTGGAACATGAACCAGTCTTGACACTAGATTTATTTTCAACTTCAAATTCCTAACAGAACTTTCTACAAATTCATCTAGAGATCTCCAGGCCATGGTTATCACCACTGTGATTCAGAGCAGAGAATACCACCTTTGGAAATACTTTCAGAGGTTCTCTGGAGTTTTTCCAGACTGCTGGGATGCCCGTATTAGAAGTATACATTTCCTACAGGGTCAATGAAGAGCAATCCACTGATTCATTCAGCAGCCTTAACTCATATCAGAAGTGCCTAAAATAGCCAGGTGAGGTGATAATTTCTTGAAGATAATTATACTGCTACATTCAGCACTGGTGTACATTCTGTTTTAAGAACTTGTCTTTAATACATTCATACTCATACATTGATTCTTAGCCTTCTTGCTTGAAATCACTTTACATTGAATTAGCTTGTTATCAAGAACCTTTAAAAAAGCTCCAGGTAATCATTAACTTTAAATCACAGGCAACAGGATGTAATTTGCTATGACAGCATAATAACAGTCTCCAATAAATGCGCCACAAGCATATAATTTATGTTTGACTGAAAATGCATTTCATGAGAAAAGTTCTCATTTCCAGATGCGCAAGAGAGAACAGGAGGGTTGAGAAAATTCCAAAGAGTTCCCTTAGTGCTAACAATGGTACTGCCTCTCACTGACATTTATAGCACCATGTTAATCAATTACCAAGTTTACAACACATACAGCGTGTGCATACGGCAGAACCACACTGAATGTGCATGGGAGCTCTCGTTCCAAATTAGACGGAAGAGACTTCTGTTCAGAACAGTCCAGTTAAAATACAGAGTTTATCCTTAATGAAATGCAATAACCACTTTTATCCTGAGACAGAAAGCTTCAAAAGTAATTCTCAATAACCCTGAGCTTTCCTGCTTGACTGATCTTGGGACACAAACACATGTCCCGAATCAGGTTATCTCCCAGCCTCCTCTCTGTAGTAAGCTGCAGAACTGCAGACTCTGAAGAACTGAGACAAGGAAATACTGCTGCAAGGTCAATCACGTTTTGATTGCAGATTTCACTTCCAAAGTAAATCACGTGAAAATAATGAAACAAGCAAAGCTGCATGTCCCATAGAGAACACAGCTACCTTTAATATGATTCATTTAGATTATGACGGAAGCCAAATTTTGTTAGTAAAATTGAGTTTAATCTAGGTGTTCCTACAACAACAGCTATTTCAGAGATCCTACTTCTCACCAGAATTAGATAGAATTCTGTAGTGAAAACCTTAACTAAATGTGTTCTTTGCCCGTGAACACTGAGACTCACTAGGCACATTATCAGGAGTCCTCTGGAAGAAAGCACTCATGTGAAACAATCACGTACAAACACTGGAACAAAAGGAAGGTGCTACCTGCTCCCAGGTACCCTTCTGCTGAAAGAGGAAATTTGCAGTACCTCACTCTGATAAGGCCGGAGCGGGGTGAGATTTCATTTCTGAAGGAATTTCCAATCTGGGCAGCAGCAAAAGGCAGTTTGCCTTGGTTAAACTCCAGAAGACGTTTGAAGTTGAGGAATATTCCCTGTGCAGTTTCTGGCCTCAGATAGCTGAAAGGAGACAGGGGAGAGGAAAATTCAGGAAGATAAAAGGGTGGGGAAAGCAGTAGGAAAAGAAAAACACAGTTACTGCAAAACTTAAAGGTGGTACTTTTTCTCTGGAGTCTTTTAACTCCAGACACAAAACAATGAAGCAATAGACTAAGGGGAAAACCACAAACATCAGCTGCAGCCCAAACACAGCACTCCATAGTTACTCCCAAAAGTAAGCTGGATGACTTGGCTGCTTTTGAGATGCAAGCATGGAATGGAAAGAGATGTTTGAATGAAATACAGTGGCCAGTTACATAACAGAGGTCAGAGGGAATGTACCCTCCTTGCCTTTCCTATATGGGCCTAAGCTGTACCAGGCCGCTTACAAACGCAATTTTGCAGGCAAACCATGACTGCAGGTCTGCTGTTACACGAACTGTGAAGTGGCTTTAGTGTAAGGCCTCTACAACCCCTACAGCAATTTGAGACTTTCACAGAGAATACTACCTACACAGACTATTTCATGTAGTACACTGAAGAATACGTATGACATGTATCTCTGATCCCATCCCAGAGCATATACAAGAATCATATTCTCCACTCTTCAATAGGGGTTTTAGTTTTGGTTTTGGAGACCCCAACTCAGGACAATAGCCTCCACGTTTTAACACACTAACTACAAACACCTAGTAAATGATGCTACCACTGGATCACTAAATAACTTCGTCCTGAAACAGGTACACTGAAGCAGGTTCTCTATAGCCATGAAGTCACTGACAACTGGGGACCCAACGTTAACTGGCTTTATGGAAACAACTCCAACCAGCAAGGGCATTGCTGTGATCCACATAGTCTGCTGCTTCAAATATTTTCGTGATTCTGCAACAGCTCCTTGTTTCTCCTACCTTTCACCAAGAGCACAAGGAATGCTAAACTGCCAGAGAAGACTGGGACTGAAAGGCAGGGGAAGGCTACTCAAGAAATTGCATATTTCAATTCTGTTCAGGCTTCATCTTTATTCCAAGTGATCTATGAAGAAGGCAGAGCGTAAGCAGAATAAGATTAGTACCTACCCAGGCATGTTTCCTCCAGGCCCAATGGAGGTCTTGAACATCAGATTGAAAGAAACAGGAGGGGACAAGTCATTCCCAGTGATAGGTGATTTCACGTTGTAGTTCACAAAGAGATCTGCCAGTTCTTGCTGGCCATAATTGTCCAACTAATATCAAAACACAGGAGAATTATTTTAATTACTAGACAAGATAACAGGAGTGAATTATGTCCTCTTCATCTTTTACTGAGCATGATCCACAGCTCTGAATCACCTGCCCAAAATATTCCCTTTTAACCTAAATTTTCAAGCAAGCTAAAGTCTGGACTGATAATAGAAGAATACACTGCATATTTGCAAACCCGTTTTAGTAATATAGGTCCACAACTCAGTCATACCACAGAAAGTCTGAAGTCTAGATAGAAATGCTAGCACTGAGCATAAGAGTGGGTGTAAAGCAGAAGAAAAGTCATTGGGACTGCATCACCACCCACCAGTAGCTTCTTTTGAACAGTTTCAGCTAAAACATGGGGAGCAGTGTGTTGGGAAGAAAAAAAATACAGCAGTGAAAAAGAAAGCTAAAATTTCTTCCATGCTTTGTTGGCGTTCATTCCTCTTTCTTCTGCTGCATGAAACAATATTCAAGCCACGCATCAGATGCTGCCTTTTAGAGCTGTTCTGCATTTTAGTCAAATAGAGCAAACCTGCAACACAGGGCTTCTTGGTGAAAGACTTTCCATTTGCTCTGAAAACAACTTGGTAATGACTGGATGCTTTCACAAGCAGGATAATGTCAGCCCCTTCCAGGGCCCTACCTTCCCCTTTCTCAGGAAGATGGGAATCAAGCAGCAGTAGAGCCACAGATCCAACTGCAACCTAACCACACAAGAGCAGCAATTTCTGGCATTGTTTTGTGCATTTATGTACTAGCCTTTTGCATATGTACATTTAAATGTAGCTTCTAGACTTAAGTACCATAAAGGATCTATATTGAACAGTACAGCAATGATTTAACACTCAAGTTTAAAATCAAATGAGCTGCTTCTAGCATTAATTGTTATGATCCTTTATATATCAGAAAAAACTCAAGACAGGAGAAAAAGAGTTTATTAATAGAGGAATTCCCCTAAAGGATGGTCAAAGCTCAGTGTTGTACTGTGGAAAACCTAATGACAGCTCTTCAGTGATGCAATACACTGAAAAAAAAAAGTTGCTCTTTCTGGAAGGAAACATTCATTCTATGCATGGCTCGGGAAGCATTTATCCTAGAAGTCATGAGAACAAACATTAAAAACAAAGTAAGAAAAACAAATGAAAAAAATAAAGGCAAACATCTGTACAGCTGCTCAGGAATGTCAGCCTGGAGCACCAACTATTCTCACGGTAAACACAGGAAAAATCTGTGCTAGAGACAGAGGAAGAAATCTCAAGTGCTTCAAAGCCGCGACAACTTTAAAGACATACCAATCTAGTGCTAAGGTGATTCAGAAAAACCCTGACAAAACTTCTCAACCATCTCTGTCCCTTTGTATCATAATCCTGCAGTCAGGGATTTACAAAGGTGAAGGGAGGACTCAGAAGAAATAGGCTCTTTGCCAGGGTGTAAAGTGGAACAGAGCAGACCAGCTCCAAGGACAGAGCTTCAGCCCTACCAATCCAACATTCAAGGGACTAATATAATAGCAAAAACTCTGCAAAATAGCAGGAGGGAGATGCGATTAATGAGCAAGTTTACAGTATTTGTTAACCTGTAAGTTTTCAGTATTTAGGAGCATGTATAGCCCGACATGTATCTCTGAGGTAAAGACTTCTGAGCATCTTCAGAGACACAGAAGGGACATTGCCTCTGGACTCGGTGCATCGCATTTCCTCTGTTACACGCACATCCCTGAAGCATTCACCTCCCCATGCAGGCACCCACCTGTGTTAGAACATTTTCCATTTCTGCCTTTTTCTCTGCTGTGCACTTCTTGTCAGACATAAGCTTTTGCAGGTGAGCTGTGAGCAAGAAAAGTACGTAGTGAGTTTATATTGCGACCCCATCACTGACCCCAATCTAAAGCTTGACAAATCAGGAGGATCCTCCAGCATGCACGTAGTGTTATGTCCACCTGTTGTCTTGCTAGTGTCTATCAGGGTAAT
Source organism: Gavia stellata (assembly GCF_030936135.1). Lineage (NCBI taxonomy): Eukaryota > Metazoa > Chordata > Aves > Gaviiformes > Gaviidae > Gavia > Gavia stellata. The sequence continues at coordinate 5,359,062 of NC_082599.1, forward strand.
TCCACTTATGTCATCAGGGCAATGCTGATCTACAGCTGAGGAGCTGCACCAGTTCACTGTACTGGTGTGCCACAGGGAAAACAACAGGTTCTTATCTAGTTTCTTTCCAATACTCATTCCTCTAAACCCAAGCAATGGCTTTGTAGTCCCTTTCTCCTTACTTCCTTTCTATACAGACTGGAAATTAAAAGCAACGTCTGATCCCGAGCCAACAAAGCTAATTTTATCCAAATGCACTCAGAGGCACGTACTGACTTCGTACAGTAGAGTTAGATGGCATTCCACTTTAAAGCACAATATCCTCCATGAGACACAAAGGCAGACAGTGATGCCAAAAGTTCCCACTCTCATTTGAAAAAAGTGATCTGACTTTTTAATGGCAGTAACAGCAGGTGGCTGTTCACCAGTGATAGGCTGCAGAAGCAACAGGGACACTCTTCTTTATGATGCTGCTCAGTGTGCAAAGTGGGCAGAGGTTAGATGGCTTCTTTTAGGTTTTTTTACTAAAACAAAAATTCTAACTGAATATTATGAAAATAGCTTTAATGCCAATATAGATTGTTCTACATACATAACTTCCAAGGAAAAGGCTGGAAAACAAGAGAGCACAACCCACTTAAATCGAGAGTGGAACAATCTTTCCTTTCACAATGGAGCTGTACATGAAGAAGTTTTCAAATAGGTTTCTTATTTCTAAGATTCCTTCATGTGATTTTTTTTAACAAATTTTAATCAATAACCGGAAAGAAGTGTGAGGACTTTGCAAACCTAAGAAATGTCTGAAGTCTATTTAGCATTTCCAAAAGCCAGCTGAGTTCTAAGGTATACAAAAGTCAGCAGCTGCCCTGTTATTGACCTTCGCATAGGGAAAGCATGCTCTGTCCCCTTATGTCACCATTAAATTATTTCTCAGTTCTGAACAAAAACCAACTGAAACTCAAGAAAACTAAGACCAGAACATGGTAGAGAACAGGAATCTTGTTATATAGGGAGTCCTCAGCTTAAACAACACAATGATCTTTTATGGCCTGATGACGCAGGATTTTATAAAAAGGGACCCAGCTATGTTTTTACTAGAGATCCTGTACCTCGTTAAATGAGGTGTCTTAAAGAAACTAACACACCATTTGGGTGGAACTGAGAACTTATGGGATCTTTGGTATGGTATGATTAATGAACTATAAACACAGGTATGAAAGATTGGCTACACCAGCTAGCCTTCCTTGAGAAAGATACTCTTTTCCCAGGTTTGTACCGCTACAAGAAATCCCCAAGCTCACCTAGCCCTGGAACAAAACCAAACCTTTTAAGAGATGATCAGCACGAAAACATTCTCCATTTTTCACATCTTTCACCATGAAGTCAGCAAACTTGTCTACATGGCCAGAAGTCCTAGAAAAGATGATACAAAAAAGGAACATGAAAGCTGCCACCAGACAGCCCCAGGTACTGTGTAATCCCAGTGGACAGACTATTATCAAAGAGAAGTCCTTCAAACTACGTGCCCAAAGTGCAGGCTCACTCTTGCTTCAGATTATAGACTCACATTAAGCAGTACCATCCCACGGAAAATATGATCTGTGAGAAAGTATCAATACATCTAAATCTTAAAATGTGTCACTAAGATGACACTTAGCACCTTTAGGAAGTCCATCGTGATCAAAGCAAGACATAGGTGCAGTTGTGAGGAGTAACCAGTAGTCCAGGTGGACAGATTCCCACTATTTTATACCAGTGATCCGCTAAAGCTTCTGCCCGTTATGCCGCGACACATACAAAGTAACACAGTTGACTCAGCTCAGACTCTCATTCCAAAAGCTCCTGACATATTTAGCAAACCTGTGGGTAGTCTTAGCGGAGATACTTGGAGATGAAAGGGTCCAGAGTCTGAACTATGCTCTCACCCTGGAAGGTGGTCCCTCTACCTGGTCTGTGGATAAAAAGAGGGCTTCAATCCCCAGAGCTACAGAAGCATCATTTGCATTCAGAGCTCAATTAACACATGGTGGTCAAGCAACACATGGATGGTCAAGCAACCTGGCCACTGTCCTGAAGTATGACCTAGGTGTCCCAGATTTAGGCAAGTCACCTAATCCTTTTTCTTGTCTTCTTGATCTTTTAGAAAAAGGGAGAATGGCAATTTCTTACCTAATGGGACTGCTAGGAGACATTAAGACATTAGACTCTCAGACACAAGTCCCACTGCTCTCCCTGATTTATGGAACAACAGCTTCTCACACTGACATCTAATTATTTTGCACTACAAAACAGTATGAAATTGGGTGACCCAGTCTCAAGATCCCTGTGGGTAATTTTACAGAAGACTGTAAAAAGTAACTATGACCAGAAATTTCATGCTGCAGAAAAAAAGACCCATATTTACTTCAGAACCGGCTCTGGCGTGAGCATGGTACAGTCAATCTCCAGGATTTGCTCTTCCTGAATAAAGTGCTGTCTCCATGCCTGGATGATGTTGTTCTTCAAAGCACACCCAACAGGCCCAAAGTCATACAGACCGCTGACACCTGCAAAGACAAAAATGTAACAAAACATGGTAGATGCGAGATTGTATGAACCTGCACTGTTTGGAGGAAATGTCCTCCCTTCTCAGCATTTCCATCAGTTGGTTTAAGTCTGAGGTCATTTTCTGAGCCTGAAGCATCAGCTTCTCTGTGCTAAACAGAATATAGAATGTGTCTCGCTGTAGAGAGCTTTTTACATAAATACCCATGAGATAAAGGCTGAAAGTAAACTCCGTGAAGCACCTGGACAGACACTGCCCTACACTAACCAGTACAGTTCAGTTGCAGAGTGCACTGGGGCATCAGGTAGTAGTAGAAGCTGAAACTGATAAATACCTGCAGCCAACAACTGTGAAAGCCACACTCCCTCCACCAATGGATTATACTTTGTGGAGAGTTTTGTGGGAGCAATCTATCTGAAGGAGAAATATGAATACAGAAGTGATAACGCACGTGCCAAAGCAATATGTTATTGTCAGTAATAAAACATAGCTGCCAATCACTAGTTCAGACACAAAGATGAAAAAAGAAATAAGCCAACAAAACAACCCAGAATATTTATTTTAGTATCTTAGCTGAAAGAGCAGTAACCATATAGGCACTGTGCTGCCCCCCGGCCCCAAGCTGCCTCAAATCAGCTATGTGAAGAGGTTTAACAGCCGTATTTGTTCACCTGTTCAATAAAGTTCACTGACAAAGTTCCGTAAAGTAACAGGTTCTAAAGTTCACAGTAGTTTTGAGCATTATCTTGCCAAGGAAAGCTCAGATAGAGACAAATGGTTAGGAGAAAACAAGCTGATCACTCCCTTAAACACCAAAACACCCTACCCCTCTGCAAAGAAACCATTTTCTACGATGTAATGCTCAGAACTTGCACCCTAAAGTCCACTCAATTGCATTCAGAAAGCAAAAGACATTTTGAGCCCCCTCCCCACCCAAAGACTTTAGGAAAGGGGAAACTTTTGAAAGGCTTACAGACTCAAGCAGGACAGTTTAAAACGAACTTTAAAAAAATTCTTTTTTGTTGCATTAATATAATGTCACGAGAGTACAGCATTTCACGCAGCTAGAAAGACCAGAACATTAGCCTAAAGGGATTAAAATGTAAATGTCTTCAAATCTGTACCTCCATAAATAGAAAAGGCTTGATCATAGAAAAACCTCCTTTTCAGGGTGTCTTCCATTTTAACTCTGTCCACAATGTCATCTTTGGGCTGTAAGGCCAGCTCCTGTAATTCAAGCAAACTGAAAATAGTTAATAGCTCCAGTTTCTGGCAGGAGGACAAATCCTTTTCATTCACCCCTATGAGTCAAAAGTCTGTAAAGACCATTTTGAAGCAAAGGTATCCTGCCAACAGGCTCATTTTCCAAAGAGGAATGGTCACACTGAGATTCAAGCGCTCAATTACAAATATGATTGTCTGAATGCAGCATTTTAGACACTCGAGGTGGACTCATCTGCCCTAACTTTCAAACAACTAAGTCTGTGCTAGTTATCCTCAGCTTTCTTTACAATCAGTGGAGAGAAATGGCAATTCCTAAAGCAATTCTTCTGACCTACTTCCCTCTCCCTACCTTAAAGTGACTAGCTTAGACTACAAACATCTAACTCTCAGTATATATGAAGCTTTCAATTAAGTGTTCCTCACTTGAATTTTGACTATGAGGATTACTAACATCATCATCCTTCTGCTCTGCCAAAGGTGTGTATTTAGCTATTTGTACAAAGAATATCTATTTGCAAAACGTAGGCTTTCACAAATATGGCCCCCTGCACTCAGAAAATTTAGTTACAGAGTACCTAAATGCCCTGACTAGATTCTGTGAAAATGTTTTACAGGAGACTCACTATTTTATCTGAAAACCTATGATTTTTGCAACCAACTCCATTAGTGAAGTCAACGGACTTAAACGATTTTCCTCAGCAAAGATGTTTTGATAATTAAAGCAGAGTTAAGCCAAGAGTTCAATAAATTAATTCAGATCCTCCTAAGTGGCTAACACTATCGTTTTGAACAGCCTTTTGGCAACAAAAAGTATTGTATGACCAATAATTTCAAACTTGCTCTTTTGTTTAGCATCTATAAAGACAAATAAACACGGTCTAATTTTAAAAGCACTGTACCTCTGCTGCTCCCATGAATTAGCATAAGCCAAGGAGTAACTTTGCACGAGAGACAGAAAGAGTCAAAGACAGACAGAGAGCACACATGAGAGCAAGCACCAGAACAGTACTTTTAAAGCATGGAAAGGGAATCCATTTGGCACTCTCTGCCTAAAAACACAGAATCGCATTTCACAACGACCAGTGTTTCTTAAGAGAAAGGATGGCTTTTGCCCAGAGATGGACAGGAGGAGAGCAACAGTGACACAGCCCAATTCTGAACTGGCAGGGAGAAACAGCCAGCAGCACAGGAGTAACTGGAGTAGGTACAGAATTCTGTAGAGACCCCCCCCGCTTCTACCACCTAAAGAGAACAGTTAATGAACTGGTGCAGAAGTCAAAGAAACAGTCTCTTCTATCCAGCTTACATTCATAAACATAAATATATTCCTAAGTAGAAGGCAGAAAAGTGCCTGTGTTAGCCTTCAAGGGGAAGAAAGACCCTGTATGGGAGCAGAATCATATACTGACGTAAGATACAGTTTGAGGACATAAAGCCAAGGAATTTTAAACACTCAACTGCCCTGCCCTGTTCAAAGCTTCAAATTTGGAGTCACTCTGCCATCTTTAAGTAGGAATCACAGGGCTTGAAAACTGTACTAGCAGCTGCTAAAGCTAACGAGCATTCACACTGCTGCCTTCTGCAAAAGTTGCAAACAACGGTGATGCACTGCTGGAAACGCTGTCAAGAGAGAAAGACTATACTGGAGTGCTGCATTCACAAGAGCAGATGCTGCATTTGCAAGGTCATTCTTGCACTGACAGGGACACAGCCTACACAAATTGTGTAACTGGCGAGCACGCCTCTACACTGCATCCTACAGGCACTCTTCCAACAGAAAGGTGGGGCCCACAGGGATACCAAGGCTCCTAACCTGCCTTGCTACATCCTTCTACGTCAAGCTTCCGACGGCTGGGAAACAGAATTGGGAAAACATTTAGAAACTATTTACTCCAGGACGACCTAGCTATCAATACAGGTTTCACGCAATGGTTTCAAAGCACAGTTCTATGCTGTATACTAAGTAAAAATGACACCTCTTTACTTGGGTTAAATGTATGCAAACAGGTAGCCGTAACGCCAGACCTGACAGAGAGCACCTCACATGACTCTGTAGGACAAAGAGGGTCAACTGGCTTCCATTCAGCTATATTCACATTCTCACAGTAAGTTAGCTGCAAGCAGTTCTTTATTAATTTATTCATTTATTATTAAGAGTACCACCAAAGCACAACTACAATCATTTTTATATGAAATACAAATTAGAAAGAACCTCGCAGTTTCCTGGATGAATCTGCACACGTGACTGTTGTTATGCTTCAGGAGTTTCTTTTTGTTGTTTAAGTCTGAGAAGGGGAGGGAAGTTTGCAGGATAAGGAAGTGTACTTTTACTTGTTTATTGATCTAGAGACAAAACAAACTTGAAGTTCCACCATTTCATTTGCAGAAAGACTTTTCAGAGCACAATCGCATTTAGAAAAGGGGCACAATTTCAATACATCCCTCTGTTTAAGGCTGAGGAAAACCATAGGTTATTTGAAACATCTCCAAAAACCTTGTTTAAACTGTAGCAAAGAAAACGGTTTCTAAACGGTTTCTAAAGAAACATGTTCTATGCTAGTCTGGGAATTTAAATGCTACACAAAGAGTCTGAAGATGAAACTCACTACAGTGAACAGCATGTCCTCTCACTGTGCACAAAAAAGACCTATACAGTAAGCAAAGATTAGTGACATATACAATGAATTTCAGCTTTGACTATGAACCTGAACTCCTATTTATTTGTTTGCACACTGTGATTTAATGCTAACAGGCATGAGCATAACAGATAAAGAACGAAATTGCCGCTAGTAGGAAACTTGCAAACTGTTTCAGCAGTGATTCAGTCAGTCTACCCTGCTATGACTGTTTAGTTCAAATCTATACTGTAAAAAAGCATTAAGCAGAGATTTCAAGGCTTTTCAGACAGAACTGTGGAACTCAAATTTAATTTCCAGACTCACCTTTGCTTCTAGGACCCTCTTCCGAGCTTTGAGCTCTGCTACAGCTTTGTCTATATCCACCTGGGGAGCTTTCTCTTCCTTCAGCTTCCTTACCAGTTCTCCCTAGAAGGAGAAAACACAAGATATAGGTTCTTTCTCTGAATGCCAAAGACGAGAACTCTCCTTCTTTCAGCTCCGCTGGCAATCCAAAAGGAGGGTTTTGTCCTGCCTCTCCGCTCTCCACGCAGGTCTCAAGAGGCTGCTTCAATTGGTAGAAGTGAGAAACACTTAGGCATTTGAGAGCTAGCAGAACTAGACATCATTACAGAAATTCAACCCCCCCACACTATTGTTAAATCCCAGATCTGTTATTAAATCTCAGTGTGCAAAAATACTCCTGTATGCACCACTCATGGCAGATTCCCACAAATCCTAGCTTTCCACCTTTGAGAATGAACTAAGTGGATTCTCAGATGGTTAATACAGGCTTTGTGCTCTCTTTCTCAGTAAGAAGTTTTCTCTTCCTTCTACCCCTTCCCTTTTCTTCAAAATTTATGACCATTTTAGACTGCTTTTCCTCTGTCAAATCTGTTCAAAACTGGCCAATAAGTACACAAATCTTTAGAAGAAGGCCTGATAAAAGACAGACATTTTTAGCCTAATGTCTAAGCAAAGAAAGCATTGCATTATCTGTAAAAACAGTTATTGTTTTTTAAAACCTGTCCAGTAACTTTGGGAAGGAATGGAGTGAGGAAAAAAAAAAATTAAAAAAAAAAAACCACAAAAAAACCCGCCAATGCCTAAATATTTCACAGCAGCAAAACCCTGCAGTGGGCTTACACCAAAGTCTTGACCCTAGTCAAACCAACATCACCTTGTTACGGTTCCACAAAGGCCTCTTTGCCCTGTGGGGGTGATTCTCCCCTTTCATCCCAGGGAAGTGCTCAGCCCCTAAATACCCAACAGCATGCTTTTCTGAACATGATCCTCAGCAGTCATGCCCAGTTTGCTCCTGGAGACAAATTAATTAAAAGTCTTCCTTTCAGTCCACTCTTCTTCAGCCAAAACCAAGGTCTATCTTGAATTACTGATAAGGACAAAGGAGCTGACCCAGGAGGAAAAAGCAGAGAGATGTCAATGCCTTCTCAAGTGGGATGTTCTAAGAACGGGATGCTCCAAGTTCAGCATTTTTCTTGCACCTTACAGTTCTTCATTAAACAAAAAGAAAAAAAAAAAAGAAAAAAGAAACAATCCAAGAAGATTACATTTCCACAATACCAGCTTTTTCATAAATTTTGAGCTTTTCTGACATTAATATTACAGGCAACTGAGAAACCAAAAAGAAGAGAATACACAGATTGCCATTTAGTAATCAGATTAGAAAAGCTAAAAGTACTTCAGAGACTAAGGGGTTCAAAGGCTAATTTTATTAATAAAAGGAGGAAGACTCAAAAGACTGCATTAAAACAAGCACACACAAAGAAAAGAAAGAAAAATAAGAATCCTGTCAGGCTCCCTAACCCCGTAGGCTACAAGAACAGACCAAATCTGCTGTTTCCTTCCTGTTAACCAGTTATACCCAAACGTGAAAGTTTCACTCCAGGGCTGAGGATTTCAACTGCCATTCCTGGGTAACGTGGCAGAGGGAGGGATCTGATCTTTTTTTTTTTCTTTTAAAGTAGTAAGTCCAAATTGCCTTTGTTGAGCTAGGGGGTCGGCAGTGGAAAAACATCAAGGCAGCAGCAAAGCAGCTACTGCTGACTCAACAGAGCTACCACCCTGCTCATTGCTGAGCATCTAAAAGCAGCATAGAGCGACTCTTTGTCCTGATCTATAAGTAAAAGAGCACTCAGACATATGCAAGGAGAAAAAAAATACAACTGAAGCAAATAATTATGTTTGCCGAGAGGACTCAATCTAATTAAAGCTATGAGCTCGAGCCCAACCCAGAGGGGGAGTGCACAGCAGCACTCGATGTGGCAAATTTTGCTGCAGCTTTGTCCCATAGACCAGTAGAGCAGAGAGGGATCCACCCCTGGATCACAGCAGCTTATTGCATCAGGCACTGCTGCAGGAAGATACGTTGCTCACTTTCGTCTCCATAGGTTAAGAGTCCCTTAGGTTTCATTGAATCGCTTCTCCACGAGCTGATAGACAGGGTCCTCCGCATCATAAGGTATCAACTACCCCAATCTTCATTACTCCCTCCCTTTCCTCTTGTGCAAACATCTCAGTGAATTACTACTGTCAGCTGTACGACACAACATCCGTTGTCCCAGCTACACAAATTTACCCACAAACCTTTCCTTGGCACCCCCCACTCCTGTTTCAATCCCACAGGCAGCCAGAAAGAAGGGGTGCATTGATACTTTAAAGGCAAATAACAGCATCCAAGATACAGGATTTAAAAATAAATAAATTGGCTAGTTCTAGAGATCATAATTTTATTTACAAGAAGCTCTCTTGCCAAGGCATTATGCTGTACAGTGATTCATAATAAAAACTCATTGAAGTGCTGGTATAATTACAGGGCCATAAATCCACTCATTTAATGGGAAAACACATGCACAAATCTACGAACGCATGGGACACACACGTAGCTATGTGTGCAGCTAAGCAGAAGACTATGGATTCAGCCACTTAAGAGAGGCATGTGGGGAACCCACACACATAGGTCTTGCTGCTAAAGCAGGGAGGAAGGGGAACTTCCACGAGCATCGAGCAGGCTCCGCTGCCAGTAACATACACAGCAAGGGAACCAAGACCAAGATTCACTTAGGAAATAAAAAGACTGGCAAATCCTTCATAGGTAAGAAGTAAGCTAAAGATAATAGCTTCATCTGCAAAAGAGATGGAAAGAGAATGCAATGCAGTCCCAGCTAATAGGAGACAGCTACGTATCTAGAATGATTAAATGGAAAATGTGCAAAGGAATTAATATCCCTTACTATATCAGGCAAATATGCAACTCTAAAAAATATCATTTACCTCCAACACCCAACACAAACTCAGCTTTAAAGGGAAATCATTGCTTGACGCTATGGGATGAGGAAACCTATGCAGGCTGTTTTATAAAGAAAACGTGAAGCTGCGGGGCCCTAAAAGCATGACAAAGTCAGCCCTAGCTTGGGCACGGAAGACACATCAAGCCCAGGAGAGGAAAGCCAGGTAGAATGACACACAGATCCAGTTCTGCAGGACAGCTCTAACACACACCGTCACTACGGGGAGGGGAAAGGGCAGTCTACGGGAAACCCCCACAGGCAGCCACCCACGCCTCCCCGCCACCCCACTTCTCTGGGGCACAGCGAGACCCACCCGAGGGGGGACACCTGCAGACCCCGCACCCAAGGGAACCGACGCCGGCCAGAAGCCCCGGGCAAACCCACGGGGACCCTCCGCTGTGGGCTCACCGCTGTGCCCCAGAGCGCGGAACCAGAGGGTCGCAAGCAGGGCCCTGGGGGGCTGAGGGGAAGCACGGCACTGACCCCGCAGGGGAGGGGGCAAACCCCCCCGGAGCACACCCCACGCAAGGCGGCAGGGCTCGGGGGGGAGGACGGGGGACACCTCCCCACGGACGCGAGCCGAGGCACCGGCGGGCCACCGCGGGCCCAGAGTTCCGGGCGGGTCTGTCACACACGCGGCCCCCTCAGCGAGACCCCCGGCCCCCGGCCCGCACCCCTCCCCAGGCGGGTCCTCCCCGGCGGGCGTCCCCCCTCAGGCGCCACCCGCCTCAGCGGGACTCCCCTCAGCCGGGGGTCCCCCCCTCAGCCGGGCCGAGGCGGGTTACCTGGTGCCGCACCGCCTGCCGGAGGGGCGCGAGCAGCGCCTCGGCTTGCGGACCGTCCATGGGGGTCGCGGCCGGGGCGGGCCGGGAGCGGAGCGGGGCGGCGGGCGGGCAGGCGAGGCGGCGCAGGCGGCGCAGCAGGGCGGGCAGGGCGCTACGGGGCGGCAGCGGCATGGAGAGGCGCGGCGCGCCGCCCTGCCCCCCCCCGCATGATGAAATCCCGCCCGGCGTAAAGCCGGCCCGCGCCCCGCCGCCGCACTTTCCGCACGGGCAGCGGCCGCCGCGACGCCGGCGGCGCCCGCCCCGCCGCAGATTCGGCACGCCGGCGGCCGCGGCGGGCCGGCAGGGGGCGCGCGGGAACGCCCGCCTCACACACACATCGCCGCCACCCCGCTCGCCTGAGCCGGGCTGCGCCTGCGCGGGAACACCGCCCGCCCCGGAGTGTGCGTGCGCGGGGGGGGCACGGCTGCACCCCCGCGGGCGGGCCCGGGGCCGGGCGGTACCGGCTGCCCCCCCCCGCCCCGGGCGGGCCCGGGGCAGGGGCGGTACCTGCTGTTCCGCCCGGGGGCCACTTGTCCCCCCCAGAAGTGTAGATGCCCGCGAGGGGCACACCCGCCCTGAGCGCCCCTGTCGCAGGGAGCACCCCCCCCCCCGGGCCCACACCGGGCTCTGCCCCGCCGGCCCCCACCCGGGCCACCTCTGCGCCGCGTCCCCGTGTCCCTGAGCCGCGTCCCCAGCACGTGTCCCTGCCCTGCGGGCAGGGAAGCGCGAGGGGCGGCGGGGGGGTGTGTTATTTTTGCCATCAGCTGCAGCGCTTGAGCGCCAAAGGCTTTGTAGCTTTTGGGCTCGGCTGGTCACGGAGCCGCGGCCTTCGCCCCGCGGCCTGGGGACTGCGCCAGCAGCGCGGCCCGAGCCGGGGGCTGGGCGGAGGGCAGGAGGCCAAATCCTGCCTTCCCCAGCAGACACGAGTGCGCTGGGTCTTCCCGGGGGGAACGAAGACGACCCCACGCCAGGAAGAGGAGCCGTGAGGAGCACCGGTGTTGCGGGAGAGCATCCCATCCCTGGGAGTTAAAGCCCTCCGTGAAGGCGAATCCAAACGCCGGTTGCATAAAGCAAAATTTAAGACCAATTAAAAAAAAAACCACCACACTTCCCACTTACGCTTTCCCCATTGCCCCCATCCTCCTCCTCCTCATCTCCCCCTCGCCCCCTCCCGCCGCCTGGGCCCAGAGCATCGGCGCTGATGCGACGTTGGCGTAATTGGAGCATTCAGGCTGCTGTTTTGTACCTGTCTGTTTATTTGAGAGACAGCCTCAACCTCGTAATGAACGCATCTGAATATTTATCTGCTTGTTCCGAATGGTATATTTGTATTTCAAATGCTTAATTGTTATTTTTATTTAGCTGCAAATTGCTGTTTTTATTTCGCTGGCGTACCTACTTGGAAACCGCTCTAGCGCGAGGTTAACGATGAGCTTTTCTCTATTCCTGAGCAGATTTTTTAATTAATCCATTGCTGATAAGAACTCTGCAGCCCCCTTCTAGCTTGTCACAGTAATAACGAGGATGTGAAGATACTGGAATCAGCCTCAGAAGAAACTGGCTGGTGTGGAGGAATCGGGAGAGGGCAAAGCAGCCGGGACCACAGAGGAAACGTGGGCAGAACTCAGAGAGACGGGAAAACCCAGTGACCGGGAGAAGTTCAGTTCTCCTGTGCTGAACCCAGAGGACCAGGTAGCAGTGCTTCTCCAAAATGCCTTTTTTTCCACTTTCTAGAAGAGTTCCTCCCTTCATCTGTGGCTGAGCGGGCTTGGCCCCCAGGGCAGCACCCTGCAGCCCTCCATCCGGAGCACGGAGACGGGTCAGGCTGCTGCCTCGAGCCTTCTTCCCTCAATGAAATCCTTCCTCGCACACTCTGCCGACTCCAGCAACGTCTCTTCTTGCAGATGAAACATGCCTGGGACCGGTTACCAGCGCCGTGGCCAGCTGGTACGGGACAACCTCAACACAAGGGCCAAAAAGACCTTCTCCCTGCCCGTTCCCATCTAGCTGGGGGTCCAGCTCTTCCCCCAAAGGACTTGAAAAAGCATCTGGCTGAGAGTACCTATGGAGCAAGACCAAGCCGTAGGACCTGGCCTTGTGAATAAATCCTTCATGACACATCTGATTGCCCATGCTCTGGGCTCACGCAAGGATTGGACTGTACCATCAACTTGGACTTCTAGAGTCATGTTGGGTTTTTTAGATAAAGGAATGAAGCAATAAAAGAAGAAAAAAGGGAAGAAAAAGGAGGGTGGACACGTTTCCTGAGGAAGGTTAGAGGCGGGTGGGTAGGGAGGGCACAAGGAAACCCTGACCGTCCCTTTTGCAATGGTAATGCTGAAGACTGAGAGCATGATTTTGGGTCCTAGGTTGTGCAGGGAGGGAGCAAAATTAGGCAATGTTTTGCACCAAACCATAGCTGCAAACACGAGACCGTGAGCAAGCTGGACCCCCAGAACTGGGTCACACCCGGGGTCAGCTGGACCCCAGCTCCAAGCTGATTTCAGTGGGAAGGGCCAAATATTTTTGGGAATTATCCAGAAGCTAATATTGGAGCTAAAAATAAAGCTTTATATCAGTGTGGAGCTGCATGGAAGGGCTTCATGCATCCACTGCCGATGGAGGGTCTGTTGACCTGGGCACAGACTCAGTACGTGCCCGTACCATCTCCCCCAACCCCTTGGGTCTCGGGGAGCAGACGCCCACCGGCGCAGAGGATCTCCGTTGATCTGATGCTGCAGAGAGCCCTGTGCCTCATACTAATCTGCTAGGAGGACCCAACGCTGGCTTCATTTTCGACACCCCGTGGGTGGGTGAACCACCAGCGCTCCCGGGCACACCATTGCCACTGGTTAACATCTCATGACTGTCCAGAGCTCAGCTTTTCCTCTGCTTTTAAATCTGATCCCAGATCTGTGCCGCTTTACATTTGATAAGCACCTTGGGGGGGGGCAATTTGAGGATACCCATGTTGGGTCTCTGCTCTGCAGCCCCCCCAAAAGGACCCCGCAGGGCTGTGGGGCAGAACAAGATTGTAGGGAGTGCGTTACTCCATCCTTTTCTGGGGTGGCCTTTGAAAAGCCATCTCCATTTCCTTCCCTGGGTATAAGGCTGCGCTGTGGGGATAAAATGTGACATGTCACCCCCGTGACACAGGAGAGCCCCCAGCACATGGGGGGGTTGGGGAGGGGTATTTATTGCAAGAGGGAATTTGCAGGAAGAGGCAAAGGAAGAGAGGGTTCAGGCATCCCCCCACACACACCTTCCGCTTGCAAACTTTTGGGTGCAGCGACGGGGATGTATCAGCACCCCCTGAAAGGTCTGGGGGGTGTTAAGGAGATATGGGGTCACCGAAGGGAGAACAGAAACGTGGCTGTGCCCCCTCTCTGCTCCTCCCTTCTGGGTCCCCATCGGGGCCGGCAGCAGGGTGGGAGCAAGGAGGCCACAGAACGGGAGGCAGGAGGGAGGCTGCAGGAGGATGGGAAGGGGTGGGGAGGAGGGGAGAGCCCTGCTCCAGCCACGGGGGATTTCTTTTAGGGGAGGGAAGGGAGGAACAAATCCTCTGTAGAGGCGTAAGGAGGGGGAAAGGAGCCGTGCAGGAGTCGGGGGGGGGAACAACACACACACACACACACGCAGGAGCACGCGGCTCCCTGGTGCAGCCCGGCTGTCGGTTTGCAAATGCATTTATGCCGCGCTGCACTTACGTCCCGGTGCATTTTCCTGGCAGACGCACAAGACCCCGCTGGCAGAACCCCCCTCCCACCCCCCCAACACAGAAACCGATCCCCCTGCGTGCAGAGGGGTGGGGGAAAGGGTGTCGGAGGGGTCTGGGCTTGGCTTTGGGGCCCTTCCCTCTGCCTGGGCGGCGGGGGCGGGCACCCCGGGCCCGGGGCCGCTAGATGGCAGGCGGCGCCTCGCCGGCCGCCCGCTCCGCTCCCCGCAGCCCGGACGCTCTTCCCGGCCCCGGCGCGGGGCCTCCCAGCTTTCCAGCGTTCCCGCTGGCTCTTTGGGAGGCGCAGCGTGGGCCAGAGTTTCCGTGCCGGGATGCCTTGCAAAACCGAGGGGCACCCGAGCCCCAAGCAATAGGGTCTTTCGCAATGCGGGGCGACGGCGAGGACGGTCCTCCGAGGCTCGGACGCCTCCGGGCTGCCTTTCCCCGAGACAAAATCCTCCTTTTCCCTTCCCTCCCGCCCCCGGGTTTGGTTTCTTTCTGGTTTTCTTCTCTGTTTTCCTTTTTTTCTCTCTCTCCAAAAGGCTGCCTGCTTTTCCCTAGCTCATTTCCAGCATCAAGGTAGCAAAATCAGCCAGATGCATCCCTCCGAACACAGGCTGAGCCGCAGCAATGTGCATACAAGGTTCAAGACGATTTCCCGGCACCGGGGGATTTTTAGGCTGCCAGTAAACTAAGCAGGGCCTGAGGCAGGCACATAAGTGCCTTAACCTGGCTTTCCTCTATAGGGCTGCATTTTTTTTGGCTCCAAAACAAGGTGGCTGCATCCAGCCTGCTTCTAGGGTACAGCCCCCAGCTCCTGGTTTGCCCCAAGCCGTGTTTGAGGGCTGTCTGGGGAGGGGAATAGCCAGCCCCATCCAAACCCATGGCAAAGAGCATACAAATCACCATGGGATAAATCTGTGCCCAGGCCCTGTTTTCATCTCTGGGTGTAAAGTTAGCTGCAACAACCATCTCTGCTCTTTTCGGTGCATCCCTCCTCCTATGAACCGTTCAAAGCGTGATGCTGCTCTGCCCCTGGGCCCCGGGATGCTGACTGCAGGGAAGGATGCTCGGAGGGTGCATCTGCATTGTGGGGCTTCCACGTGCTTTATTTTCATCACACCCATTCTGGATAGAAAGAACTGGGCTATCTGGGGGGGGGGGGCGGGGCAGACACATTGGATGTTACTGAAACTCACGCCTGCCTGGGACAGGGCTTTTTTTAGACTGAAATAGGAAGCACAAACCTCACCCTGAGCTTCCTCTAGGGTTTGGTTCTTCCTAGAGGTTTCTCCATGCCAGAAATTTCTTTTCTGCACCCCTGGCCCTGATCCAGCCAAATGCTTAAGCACACGCTTAGCTTCAAACCGCCTAGCCCCCTGCACTCCTGCAAGTGCCTTTGTGGATGGGGCCCCTTGTCCCTTCTCACCTTGGGAAAGCTCGTGCCTCTCCGTGCTCCTGCTCTGAGATGATGGGTCTCCTCCTCTTGCTGCCGGCAGCGGGAGGCAGGAGTATCAGCTTGCTTTGCAGTGCACCGGCCACAAAACTAGCCCTGTACCTATGCAGGGAGAGAGTTCTCAAATCTATGGCGTATGCCGTGAAGGCATGTGAATCTTCATGATCTGGGGTCCCCAAACATGAGCACCTGCAGCCCTGAGAGCTAATGTCTACAGCTCAGCCCATCCTCATCCTCTCCACTCTTCTAGCCAGGGGATGGTCAGGTAATGCTTAAATTGCCAATAGTGCCTGTGAATATTTGATACTGGCTGAGATGGCCAAGCAAAATGCTGTTGCTGTCACTGACAGGGACTCAAAAACTTGCCACCATGTCAATGATGTGCCCCAACACCTGTTCTCCAGGTGGGAGACCAACTGGGACCACTAGTTCATTTTGGCACAGGCCACCAATAAAGTCTGATCCATTTGTTCGCACCCGCCTGACAGCTTGGACCCAGGCAGTCTCCCCGGTTTGGCTGTGCAAGAGCTCTTGATAGAAATTCAGGTTGGTTTCCCAACCCTTCATCTGCTGTGAATTTAAATTCTGCAAACCCTAATGCAAGGAATTGAAATGCATATTGATTAAGGGCCTTTTATGGATGCCTTGCAGAGCATATTAAAAATAATTTAAAACTTGCATTCCAGTATTAATGACTCTCATCTCCGGCACTTTGCAGTGATTCAGTCTTGACTTTTAATTGAAACACTTTAGTTAAGACAAATTCCTTCAGCCAGAGAAGATGGAGTGCCCCTTCAGGTGTGCACTGCGGAGGGGCTTGCGACCTCAATGTTCCCAAATTGCAAAGCGGCTGTGACACTCCTGGAGAGGAGTCTCTGTCCTTCAAGTGGGTTGTCCTCCAAGGAGCCATTTCTTCAGACTTCCCCTCGGGCACTGCTGATTTGAGTGTGAGGGACTGCAGAACAAGTGTTCTGCTGCTCTGGCACTCAAGGCAATCACATGGGAAAGATTAATAACCTCCCTCAGCGACCAGTAACTGCACCCATGTGCCGCACCCAGAAAACGGTGGCACCTCAGCACTGGTGATGCTCTTACGTCCCACTTCGGACAGCACCGGTATGTATGCATGAGCTGAACAAATCTGAGCCAATTATTGCTGTTGCCAGGTTGAACACCTCACGCCTCCTTAATCATGTTTTCTTCTGCCTCTACATCTGATCCCAGGTGGCTTGTTCCTAGCCTCGAAGCTCGGGTCTGAAAGGGCACCTTGGCTTGACTGCATCCCCCAGAGAGGACGTGGCATTTTGTAGAAGGAGCAGCAAGAGATGGCACCTTGGGGCTGCCAGGATGAATACAGCCCAGTTTGGTGGAGACAGCAGCTTATTTAATAATTGATGACTCCACGGTGGCCGACATAGGAGACAGGGGTCTGCATTGTGGTTTGGTATAGAAAACCAAGATCTTGCATGTTATGAAGACTCATTTCAGTGTTACCCTCCTGCTCCATGACTGGAGCCTTCAGTGCAGCATGGGAGGGGATTTGTCTTTGTATTCCCTTTGCCTCCAAGGAGAGACAAGCCCACAATAAGTGCAAGGCCCCAGATGGGTGGTGTGATGTCTGGTCCGGTGCTCAGCCCACTGGGGTCAACACCTATGAGGGAAGCTTGAGCCCCAACAGTCCTCATTCTCACTGTTTTGTGAGGAGAGACAACTGCATCTGTGAATCCGCCTCCTCTCCTGAGCTCTTAAAAGAAATCAATATTTTCCATCCAGTCTCTGGTGGGACAGGGTATTGAACAGCAGTCAGTGCCTTCACCCCCATGCATGGGTCCAGAGCCAGGGGGAGCACTCCAAGACCACAGGGATTTCCAGGCTGTTGCCCGCCGTGTGGCATCAGCACAGGATAGGAGAGTCCCCCCGTGCATTGGAGGGGACCTCTGACCATGAGAGCTAGGGATGAGTGACTGGCCATGACCTATTTCAGTTCTGGTTTAAAAAACCTTACTCCATCTGCTAAATGATCGTTTGATTTTTTATGACTAGATGTAAAACGTGAAACAGCTGGGATCCAAAGGGCTTCTCTCCAATCTAAGTGGCTTTCCTATAGGTCTCATCAAAGCCACCAGTCACTGGACACTTCCCCAGGGACTGAGTTGTCTGTCCAGACAATCACACGTGCAGTACAGCAATGCCTCGTATGTACATCCTGAGAGGAGTCACAATCACCGGCGCAAATCAGGTGGTGAATAACCATTACCCCGTAGAAGGATATAAAGAGAAAATATTTTGCCAGATGCTGCAATTTTTTTTCCCCTTAAGTATTCATTTTGTTCCTTCTCTGTTTTTAGCTTCTTGGTAACTTCCTTGTCCCACCCATCACGAAGAAAGCAGCTCATCTTGTTAACCCAAAAATCAGTTTCTTGACAACAGCTGGGATGAGCTCCCACCTTCACTGTCCTGCTCCTTGAAGGGACTCTCCTGCGGCGATACAAACCCTTTGCTCCCTAAATGGACTCAATCTGATCTGGCAGAGAAGCTCTTGTGGGGCAGCAGGGAACCCCTAAATTTGAAGATAAGCTCCAAATCTATTTAGGCTGAATCTGCTAGAAATAAGCACTGGTTTAATTTCATACCCAAAGAGGGTCCATGGCTCCTTTCCTCCCAGGTGGTAAAAATACTGCTCCATATCTGTGCCATTGTGGCATTTTACAGGGCAATTGAGTCAGGCTGTGTTTATAACCAAGGCTTTTTGTTGTTGTCATTGATTTTACCTTGTGAGTCACACAGTAATGGGCTTGACTCTCTGGGTCAAACGCTTGGCTGGAAACCATGGGGTTCATCAGACAGCAAAGCAAGTGTTTGCCCAGTGTGATGTCAAGGAGTTAAAAATCGTGAGCTAAATCTCCAAACCTCAGGCTGAGGCATCCTCCAGACCCAATGTCCTCATATTTGCCTAATTCTCTCAGATTTTTAACCAACAGTAAGAGCTATAAACTCCAAGGGTAGGCAAGAGTGCATTCACATATGTCTTGACTACCTTAAGGAGCATATGTGGTGCTGTAGTTCATGTGTACAAATAGGACCTTGGCAAAGACTGCCCAGACTTTCCAAATTGTGATGCTTCATGCACATGGGTAGATCTGAATGTAGCCCTCATGAAAGAGCCCATCAAATGACTAAACGCATCCTACCCTCTCCTCCTCCCCAGGCTCCAGTGCTTACAGATGACAAAAGCATTACTGTGGGGCTTCCCGCGGGCAGTAAGTTATGATTAAAGTTGGTGGTTATTTATAATAAATGGAGCACTCAGGTGGAAAAGTTTGAGTTACTCCTCTAATCGTGCCCTAGGGTGGCTGTGTGCTTAGGGACACTCTCCCCTCACTGTTGTACCACAGCACTGTACGTCATCTTCCAAAGTGATTTCAAAATGCAGCAACTTCAGTTTGCTTTTGCTTGGAGTCAAAGAGTTTTGTTGTTCAAGGAGAAACTAAGACTTTGGCCTCTTTTTTTTTTTTTTTTTGAAGGTAACGTTGGGACTTGCCTTTCTATGCACAAAACGAGGATGCTGGTGGTAACCTTTGCAGAGACGGTACATATTATATCCCAGCAGTCAGTGTCCTCATGCCTCTTCCATCTCAGAAACACACTCCCACAGGCCAGGATGCTGCTTTCCTTCTCCTCATGGAAATGACCTGCAGGTGAAGGACCAGTTGGAGGACGCCATGCCTAAAGCTGAAGAACGGCCATGCAACAACACGTGATGTTTTCATCCTAGCGATTCTGAGATTTTTTTTCAAAGTCTGGTGAAAGTTTCCAGAGTGGACATACAGCTGCATTGCTATAACACTAGGCTTCTTCAAAACTGAGACCTACACGCAGATCCATGTTTGCTGGAGGATGTCACCTTCCTAATGACCCACGTGAAAGTACTCAACCCAGACACTCCTCACCACTTAGGGCAATTCAGAAGCCAGAAGTGAAGTGTTGTAGCTTGAACTCATCTTCAATTATCTGGAGTTTGTTCACGCTAAAATCAAACAATCAGAGTGAAATGTCCTACCAGCATAGCCCATAATTCATGACTGTGTTGATTTCTCTCCTAGGCTACAGTGACATCAGTAAATAACAAAAGACTGGATCCTGTCAAAGAAATCCAGGAGGAGATATCAGAGGTACTGGACAAATGTTCTCCAAGGGACATGGTAACTACAGCAGCCTGCCATCACCCTGCAAGAAAAATAGAGTGAAAACACGTGAGATTTAATTCATCAAAAATGTGAGTTTAATGCAGATTTGTGTTTATATATTGTAGCATCTGGAGTTTCAAATTAGTGTGACCACATCCTCCTTGAATTCAGTAAGCCTTTAAAAGTGAACCACAAAGGAAACACAGAACTGATTTATTTAGGGAGGAAGAAAAGCTTTTGTTTTCTGTTATTTTACAGAATGCCATTCTGACACAACCCTGCTTCTTCTGGGACCTGTGCTACGTAAGCAAATCCTTGTTGTCCCAAAGGACGTATCCCAGTCTCCCGTCTTTACAGCATAATTCACTCTCCTGTCTTTAAGACAAGGTAACAGTATTTTCCTGACCTACCAGACTAGAGAGGAAACATTAATAAATATTTGTGTTATTGTACTGCTAGAGCATGTGAATAGTGTGGCAGAATAAGGAAACCGGATCTCACCTGCTTTTTTCTCTTCAAACTAGTGACAGACGACATCAGGGCATCTTCTTTGATTTTCCATCTCTCAGCCTCCAGCAGCACCTGTCAACAGCCCATTTGTTGGAGAGAAAACCCATTTGGCTCCGCTCTGTAGTTATGTAAAGAAAGGAACCACAAATGCTTACATCATTCAGGAGTCAGAGTCCCGTGGGAAACCATCAGGTTTTGATTCTTAACTCACACCATAGACAGGTAAGTCACTGAGACCAAACTTGAGCATTACCTGGTGGTACAAAGCTGGTGGGATATAAATGTGTTCCCATGATTTTTTTTTGCCAAATCCAGAGCATGTGCTGCAGTGTTCATGGTCACTGGCAGTCCATCCATCCCACCAGCCACTGCAGCCAGCACAGCCACGTTCCCTGGCACACCAGGACATGTGGGTGCTCTTGCATGGTGGAAAGGTGTGTGGAGGCCATTGCTTTGAGGACAGGCTGATGTTTCTGGGTCACTACCTTAGCAAAAGCCTCAGGAAAAACGACGAGACAGGATGCCATTGCATTGCCAGGGCATGGCATGGCACCATCTCCACACCTCTACTTCCCAGACGCCACCTTCAGCAGTGCCATATAGGAACAGTGACCCCAGGAGTGGCCATTCCCCAGGTGACAGGGTGGTGGAGATAAACACCGAGTCTTTGTGCTGGGGATGGCTATCATGAACGGCAGATGGTGCAAGAGGAAGCATAGCTGGCAGGATCAGCCAGCATTTTTCCTAGATGATGGTGAATCAAAGCCAGAAAGCTGCTGGCTCCTGCCTTGCATGGTGTCCAGTCCAGGAGACCAGAGAAGACTGGTGGCGGAGGGTTGGGCCATAAATGTGGGAAGATCTCTGGAGGAGGGAGAACCTTGAAAGCAGGAAAGTGAAGCTCAGGGAGACGTGCTGAACTCACTCTAGACTGGGTGGAGCAGAAGACCAAAACATGAATCAGCTACTGAGCACTGGAACGAGGCTAGTGTTGGTCATTTGGAGTTGGCTGCCACTGACTCGCCTCATTGCCAGTCAGTTCAACACAAGCTGGACAGGATATGCCTGGCAAATAGCCTGCTGAGGTTGATTAAATCACCATGCTGTTGGTGCCTGAAACCCTTCTATACCCTTTTCTGGAGCGGCTTGTGCAGCAGTACACTAGCACCCTTGAGCATCTCCCAGACATCTTCTCATTCCTGCTGGACAGGTATAGGGCAGCAATGGAGTGTGTGCTTGGTTAGCGTAAAGGAAGGTGGACCATTGTATTGATCGTTGCTTCTGTACTGTGATCTTTTCTGTTTTGCCCTGCAGGATGTAAGAGCACGAAGGACTGGAGGAATGAACCACAGCTGAGGAGAACCAAAACCACCAAGGGCTTCAGTGGCTCTCTCACTGCTCCATGGGAACCAAGAAGGATGAATCATGAGGCATAATAATCTGCTTGCTCTTGGGACTGTGGCATACCTGATGCCCCTGAATAAAGCGATGTTCCAGGGAACCCCTGGCCATACTCTGGAGCTATACATCTAGCCTAACATTGTGCTCAAGA
This sequence comes from Gavia stellata, assembly GCF_030936135.1. Lineage (NCBI taxonomy): Eukaryota > Metazoa > Chordata > Aves > Gaviiformes > Gaviidae > Gavia > Gavia stellata. The sequence goes on from NC_082599.1 coordinate 5,380,977, forward strand.
GACCTCTCTGTGGTAGGGACAGGGCACCCCACTGGTGCCAGCAGATCTCCCAATGTCCTTGGCCTTCAGAGAGATCAGCCATGACTATACGCTCCTCCGTGTCTCTAGGTCTCCGCTGGAGTAGAGGTGGAGCAGCAGCCCCATGTTCCTAGCCTGCACCAGTGACCAGTGGAGAGATGGCCAGGAGGGACAGCTAGCTGAAGCCACATGAGCCAGCTGGCTCTGCCTAGCTCCTCATGGGAACCTGGAGAACATCAACGAACAAGATCTCCCTGCAAGACCTGTCCTATTGCTCCACAGGGACTGGCCTGGGCCTCTCGCTGAGACTTACCAGCTCTACCTCATTGTTCTTTGTGTAGGTGAGTTGAGTTGCTCAAGAGTCCAAGCGTGTGGGATGCTTTTCCAGTGAGTTTCATAGGAAGGAGCACAGTCCTGTCCTGAATATGGGCAGAACTTTATCATGGCTGGTGGTTACAAAAAGTGGGGGAAATATAGCAGTGGGTCAGGAAAGTTTGGGTGAGTATCCAGCAGAAAAGGGCAAACCCAAGGCAGTTTACAGGGAATGACAGAGTTATCTAGAGATTTGCAGTACAGACAGCAAAAAGGTAGGTGGAGGGCTTGGGGGAGATGAGTCTGGGCTAGCTGCAGGGTGTCCCAGCAGGGAGGTTAGCAGAGCAGCAGAGAGATCTTGTGTTTGCAGATCTTTTAAACCATGGAAAATCTTTCCAAACAGTACAACAGAGTCACTTTATATCGGGTTAAAGATCTGGTTCTTATGGCCATAGTGTGTAGATCTGGCCCTAAAACTCAAATTACTGCACTGCCTGATGATCATGGCTTTAGGTGCTTTGAAAATCTCATGTATATCCTACGGCATAATTGGTCTAAAATACGTTTTCCTCGTTCTTCTGGTGCCAGCATCAGAGTCAGACCTCCTAGGTTTTGTAACCTGCTTGTTTACACTGCTTCAAGCGAGATCAGAGTCAGGCCCCTGGATGTGGTGGTGCCTTTCACCGCATTCTTCCTTTAGTCTTTCTTTCTGCCTTTTCCGTCCCATCCCTGATAGGGGAAGCACTGTTCTTTCCGTGCTCCTTGTTTCTGTTTGAAGCAGTCATAGAAAAAGTGACAATTAGGAAATAAAGAACCTACAGTATCTGCTTTGGCAGGGACAGCACATCCCACTGCTGAGCAGCGCCGAGTCAAACCAGCGACTGCCTGCCTGGGTCAGACGGAGATATTACTGCCCTATATTCTTGGATCTGCCTGAGATAGCATGGTGCACTGTCACACTGCAGAACGAGTAATAATCCAACGTTAAAGTCGAGCAATATGCATTTATAGTAGTCCTGCGAGGAGTGGGGAGTTGGACTCAATGATCCTTGTGGGTTCCTTCCAACATGAGATATCCTATGATTCTATGATTTCAGGATGCTCAATTGCAATTCAAAAAATAAAACTGATTAGAAGCAAATGGCAAGGCCAGATAACTTACTATTTGGGAGATCAAGTAACCATCTGGGGCAGGGTAACATACAAACTTTGGCCTTCCCACATTATTTTTCTCTGCCAAAATGATTAGAGGTTGCTAAGCAGTGTCAGTGTATATCCCCCAAACTGAAGAAGCTAACAAAAGCAAATGAGTTCACTGCAGTTGAACTGAACTTATATCAAGCCTAAATATATATAATCATTGCTAATGATGATTTCTGTTCCTCAAAGCATGCTGGGCACCTGAAACATTTAATGAAAGCCAAGATCCTTTCTTCATGTCATTTATAGTGTGGAAGTCTTCCGGACCAGCCAAGGTGGACCTGCAACCCACTCTCCAGGTCTTGTCTGGTGGTTTTAAGGCCTTGGTTCAGTGTCCAGGGCTGTTGCTAAATGCTGCCTCAAGCCCCCTTTTCCTTCCCCTCCAAATCCAAGGAAAATGAAACCCAATCTCAGATCGTCCTGTGACTTCTACTTCCTCCACCCCAAATGATAAACCAGAAAATCTTATCAAAGCACAACTTTATGAAAGGGAAGGCAGACAAAGAGAGTGGGAAGAAAGAGAAGATAACATCCTAAACTGTGAAACAAGCCTCATTTTCCCAAGGATCCCACGCGATAGCCTCTCCCTCCTTATTTTACAAGGCAGCAACCAGCCCCTTCCTGTCAACACATCACCTTCATGTTTTGGTGGGACCTCCACCCCCTTGCCCGGGGGAGGGTGCTGGGTCTGAAGGTCCCCCGGTAGCTCCTGCTCTCTGCTAGTCCCTCCTGGTCACCTCTCTCATCTCCACAGGACACTTTCTGGTGCCTCCATAGGGCCACAAGCCTAGAGAGAACCCAAAAAACAGGATTTGCCGTGAGAGGAGGAATTTCCCAAAGAGGCTCTTGGGACTATGGTAGAGTGACAAAAGGAATCTGGGACTGCACATGGAGGTGACATGGCAAAACAGTGTTGTAATAGATGACGGAGGGTCTAGGATAATAGACGAGGACCTGAAATTGTCCCCTGTCACCACTCGCAGGAACACAAAAAGGAGTCTGAGGTGCACAGTGGAAAGTTATCAGTGGCACAGGGACCATCAACACTTGCTGGAGGTTCACCTGCCCCCGCCATGTGAGGAGCAGACGGCAGCGGAGATGTTGAGTAACGTGGGGCTGGTCTGCACTCCTCCGCTGCAGCCAGCTCCGTGCAGTTCATCTCTCCAGATTTCCTAGTATTTGTTCTCTTGTTCTGGGAAGAGGAGAGAGCTGCAAGAGGCCCATCTCACAGGGATGTTTAGAGAAAGGAAAGTCCATTGTGTGAAAGAATCTGGTATTTCAGGGTTTGTTTTCCTTCTGACACAGAACAAAACACCACCACGTCAAAACCCTCTGTAAGGCAAAACAGAACAAAAAAACCCCAAAAAACAACAAACAGTGGTGTTCAGTTTGGACATGGTCTGTGGAAGCATTTCTCTTTGCTTTTTGGCTTTTCGATCTCAGGATACCTACTACTGCAGCTATTTCAGGAAAAGAAAAAACAAACCACAATAAAATCCACACCAGAGCAGAGAAGGGGAGCCTTCCCCTGTGCCAGGGTCCAACCCCGCCTCTGTGGGTTTGCTGTGTGGTGGCACCGGGATCAAAGCAGCTCCCCTCTTTCTGCCCTAGGTGGGAAGCAGAGCTGCAAAGGAGCCTCCCAGTCTTAAGTGGGAAAACCAAGGAACGGGCAGTGCAGAGGCTCTGCAAGACATCAGCAGAGTTATTTTGCACCAGCTTTCCTCGAACAGAAGAACTGCTGCAAAGCAGTCAAGACATTTCAGAAAGGTTGGACATAAGGGTTGGCTCCCAGCAATGAAACTGGGGGAAAGCCACTGATCTGTGTGGTGCTTTGGGTCAGCCCCTGCGCGTGTCCGTCATGTCAAGAGCTCCCGAGCTCCCAGCCCAGCTTTCCCAGCCTCCCTGATGGCCCTGGGTGGGCTTGAGTCTCTCCTCATGCTTTCAGCCGCTGGGACGGTGATGTTTTGTGGGTAATGGTGCTTGGATGAGTTTCCCCCATGGGGCAATCCAGGGTGCCGATGCCTTCAGCGGCGGCAGAGAGCAGCTCGCCACCACCTCTCTCCGCGAGAGTTTTCCGAGCGCTTGGCATGGCGCCCGGCTGCCTTTCACTGCTGCCTTTTCATTCGCGTTAATTCACTGCGTTTCCTTTCTTGCTCCTTGCGAGGAACAGAGGGAGAGCTTGTTCCAGCAGACGGGCCCCATCCGCTCCACCCGGCTCTGCTGGAGCGAGGGCTGGAAAAGAGGGATGGAGGCGAAGGGCTATCTCCCACCCCTCCGGGGCCCCGCGTGCCGCCTGCGTGCTGCTTCTCAGCAAATACGGTAAGCGTTCAGCCTAAAAATGTAAGTCTGATCTCATGACACAGGGTGGCCCTGCATTCCTCACCTCTGACATAACCCGCTGGGAGTGTGCTCCGCAGAAAAACACAAACAAGATGTACTGGCGGGTTGGCGGCGGGGGCCAGGCGGCTGGCAGATGTGCTCCCGAGCCCCCGCGCAGCCCCCCGGGGGCCGCAGCGCTGCTCCGGCACAGCCTGTCCCCTCCTGGGGAGGGCGAAGCCGCAGCCCTCGCTGCCAGGATGGAGCCATCCATTGCTTCTTGCACCAGGCGACGGGCGGGTGCGTGCCCCAGGCTCCCCCCAGCCCTGCGCCCCGGGAAGGGGGGCGGTGGGAAGGTGGCTTGCTGGGGTTCAGTATTACCCAGGGAGGCAGCTGAGCTCCCCTGGGATTTTGCTTGGCGAATGCCTGAGGGCATTTTTAAGGACCTGCGGTGCTTTTGCGGTTGGTTGGTCACTTATTTTTTGCCTTGTTTTTGTTTCTTTCTGCATCTGAGTCTCTCTGGGACAAGCTCTGCGCTGGCTCTGCCATGGCCGTGGCCGGTGCAACTGCTCCAGCACCAGCCTCCCATCCCCTTTAGCCCCCCACTCTTCACAGCAGCTCCACAGCGATTCCCTGTTTAGCTCTGGGTGCATCATGCCCAGGTACAAACTGTGCTCCACAGAGCTTTGCACCCAAAGCCTTGGGTGTCACGGGGCAGTGATTCCTTCCTCTACCCAGACAGGGCACTAGGATTAAATGATTTGCCAGGGATCACGTGGAGAATCAGGGGAGGGTAACGATCCGAGTCCCGCTGCCATAAGGCTGACTTTCCTCCCAGGAAGAGCCAAACCCTCCTGCAAGTACAGCCTCGTCTCAAGCAAGGGGTAGATCCTGCTCGGCACAGAGCTGACCTTCCATCTCACCCAGCCACCCCGCACCACTTACTTTCTTTTGCAAATGCCCTAAAACTTGACAACGACCTATTTTCCCTTCTGTTGCGCAAAGCTTCTTTCCTAGAAAGAGGCTTTGCACCGCACAGTCCAACCAGCCCAGCTCTCCTCCGTGTCTGTAAAAGCAAACTTTTAAATCACCGGCAGGTTTAGCTTCGCTCAAACACACCCAAAACCCACACGTGGATGAGTTGGGAGACTCGGTCAGATGCTACCTGAAACTATCCTGTGAGACTGCCAGCCCAGTTTGCAGAGGAATCAAATAAGCTATAAGTCAGCTTTCAAATCCACTCCTCAAACTTACTTTTTCTTATCAGTGCTTTTCATCCGTTTGCTCCTGCCCCAACATTCAACAAAGGTAGGAGAAAGCTTTTCTTTTCTCCAGACATTTCTCCCCTGTTTCTGTCCTCACCTTTCACTGGCAGTGAAAACATACGCGTTTTTTAATTTCACATTTTTAAAAAGGGAATTTTTTTTAAAAAAAATTCTCTTCCTTCCTCCACAATACTTCCAAGTTCTCAGGACTGCTACTCCTCTGGCAGAGGATGGTTTGCAAGAGAAAACGAGAAACAATGGTAACAGGAAACAATGGTAACAAGAGAAACAATGGTTCAAATTTGCATCTTCAGAGCACACAATGTTTGATCCCAGAGCAGGAGACTGCCTTTGCTCATAGGTCCAAGCCTCTTTTCAGCCACCCCTTCACCTTGGGGCTCTCCATCCTTTCCTTTTTGTCAGGGAGATGCCCGACAGCTCAAGCTGTCAGCTGCATGGGGTTGTCTCCTTTTCCTCGCACTGGTGGTCACATACAGGTCTTTCTATGATTTCTTCTCCATCTCTAATCTACAGCCCAGCTTTTTAACTTAACCCAATGTCAGTGCTGGTTTATTTTAACGTGCCAGGCTGTAACCTGAAGCTAGAGAAATAAATTCAGCCTAACCAGTTCCCCTTGGCCAGCTGAGAGCACAGGTTAGAGATTAATCCAACAGCAGCTGATGGTCTGGGTTGCATGCTTGCTGCTTGCCCACGGCTGCTCCTTCCCATCCCCTTAGTACCTGCAGCCTGGCTTGGCATCTAACCGTGCTCTCGCCTGGATGGACGAACTGCTTTACGCAAAAACGTATCTTGAAGCCTGATATGCCGGGGACAGGGTCTGGTTGTGAAACAGGTCATGCACCCACTGACACCTACACGTGTGCACACACGCGTTTTCCAACAGCTGAAGTCACCAGACTTCAAATCACTGCCAGTGGCTCCTAACGTCTCAGTTGCCTTGTCCACACAGGACAAGAATGCTGGTGAGGACCAGGTTTAAGCCAGAGAGGCTCTTCTCCAGGTCTTATCCCCAGTTCAAATGAGCCTGAGATGATACAGTGAGTGGAGACACTGGGGTAGGTAACAGATCCCCTTGCTCCTTGGGAAGCCACGTGACTGGTGTTTAGAGGAATGAGTGGTCCTGTAAGTGACCTGGTCTTCCCTGGATGTAAGACTTCAGGAAAGACATGGACCTGTTGAAGTGGGACAAATATTTTAGCAGGGCCTGTTGCAATAGGAGAAGGGGTAACAGTTTTAAACTAAAGGAGGGTAGTTTTAGACTAGATATAAGGAAGAATTTTTTTACTATGAGGATGGTGAAACACTGGCACAGACTGCCCAGGGAGGTGGTAGATGCCCCATCCCTGGAAACAGTCAAGGTCAGGCTTTGAGCAACCTGATCTAGTTGAAGATGTCCCTGCTCATTGCAGGGGGGGTGGACTAAATGACCTTTAAATGTCCCTTCTAGCCCAAACTATTCTATGATTCTGTGATTATAGGTGGAACCCCTGAATGGGTTCAACAAGTGTGTCCCCATCTTTCTTATAAACCCCCTTTAAATATTGAAAGGCCGCAATAAGGTCTCCCCGGAGCCTTCTTTTCTCCAGGCTGAACAGCCCCAACTCTCTCGTAGGAGAGGTGTTCCAACCCTCTGACCATTTTCATGGCCCTCCTCTGGACCTGCTCCAACAGGTCCATGTCTTTCCTGTGCTGAGGACCCCAGAGCTGGAGGCAGTATTGCAGGTGGGGTCTCACCAGAGTGGAGTAGAGGGGCAGAATCACCTCCCTCGACCTCCTGTCCACGCTTCTTTTGATGCGTGGCCAGCTCTTGACCGTCTCTGTGATCAAGAAGATGCAATAGGCTCCTTGTATTTTTACATAGGGACCCAGGGGAAAATGCCACCATCCTGCCTGGTTCCTGGTGGTAGGACACAAAACTGCTTTCAGTGTCCACCAGTTTTCCTCTCTGAAAGTCTTCCCTGAAAAAATAACATGATCCCTATGTTAACTACGTAAGCCCTGCCTGGAAAACCCAAGGAATAAAGGGCCCTCAACTGGAGTTATTCTTTGAGCTTCCTTAGCCCTACAAATAATTTTCCCAGGTTTGCTGGCAAGTTTTGAATGTGGCATTAGGCTGAGGTGATATGAAATATAAGTGGTCTTCAAGGAAGTGTTATCCAATCACGGTATTTTATTTTTTGCCTGATTCTAAATGCGCATTGAATGCAAACAAGTAAGGAGCTGGCTGGTGGGCTGATGTCTGTGCTTGCTTATACAGGGATTATTGGTCACCTGGGATTTTCAGTGGCATGACACTGATAGGGATAACAGACAGGGAGCATCTTTGGGGATCTTGGCTGTGAGCAGAATCAGGGTCCTGAGCTCCTGGCAATGGACTACTTCAGTGTCCCCATCACATGCTGAAATCAAGCATCTCTACAGCCAGTCAGCTGTACTGCAGCGGTATCTATTTTTTGTAGTCAATGTGCTGTATATGGTACTTTTGCCCATAACAATGAATAGTCAGTCCCAGCAGTCCATCTGCAGAGGCAGAAGCTAAAATTCGGGTGCTATGAACAGACCAGGGCTGGGATGTTGGCAGGTACCTTTAGCACTGAGACAACACTAATATATTTCCAGTTTCATTAGTTTTCTCCATTTTAAAGCTGAAATTCTTGGAGTCAGCAAGTAGGGGAACACCAATCTTAGAATTAAAAAAAAAAAAAGAAAAGGAAAAAGCCGCCTTTTGAGCACACAAAAGGCACAGCAACCAGAGGGAAATAAACCACGTCCCAGGGTTATTATCTTGCTGTAATTCCGTGCACAGCTACAGGATAAATAGCCTATTCCTGGAAGTGCTTTTTCTGTGATTGCGTCTATGGGCTTAGATTTAAGGTCAGACTACCTGACTTAACAAATTGAGGAGTATCAGCTGATCCATGGTAACTAACCAAGTTCGTGCAGGAGTACTGCCATGCCTCCTAGCCTTCTGCCTCAGTTTCTGAAATCATCTCCCTTAAACCAGTAATTCTCAAACCCCAATGCCTGGGCTGTGACCCAGCGGTATAAGGAGCATCCTAAAAGACAGCCCCTAAAATATACAGGCATAAGCTAACAACCTATGCTTGGTCTCCGTACCAAGCTTGACATTTCCTTTCACATTGATTTCAAGGGTGGGAGAGAGAAAACACAACCCTGTCTACAGTTGCTGCTGGACAGAAAAGTCCCGTTGTTGCCTCCTCCATCAGGCAGGAAGGACCTTCAGATTGGTGCTGGAAGGTCACATATTTCATTGCTATCTTGTTTTCCGTGAAACTGCAGCCCGCTGCTTCCCAAGGCTGAGGACCCAGCCCCTCTGGGCTCACTTAGGAGATGTCACAGACTGGCTGCCATCCGCAGGTTTCTCTCATGAGAAGTCAGCTGGCAAGCTGCTGGTCCTCACACCGCTCGTGTGTTTTGAAATCTGTTCAGCTTTATTAGGAGCAGGAAACCAGCACAGCATCATGAGCCGAGGATGAAAACAGTGGCACTGCAAAGGTCTGGCATTTTTAATTTTTCACTCTGATTTCCTCTTTCTAAACCCAAAACTTACAATGATTGGGGTTTTTTCTCCCTAGGTTTTTTCAGGGTGGGAGGCATGCAGCAGTGCGTATGGCAATCAATGAGGTTTGTGCTGTTAGTTGATCCAGGAAAGGACCGATGTGGATAGCAAGGCAATTTTCAAGATCTGCACAGAGAATTGCATGGCCATTATCATTGTGTTCAAATAGTAATTTGGTTTCTAAGCCCCCTATAGAGTCCTAAAATACTACCCCGGCCATCAGATGACCTGGGATGTATGACACGGAGGAGACCTGGAGCCAGCAGTCCTGACACCCTCAGCTCGCTTGTGCCAGATGAGAGGTAGGAGGTTGGAAAACCTCAGGTAATCGCTTGGACCACATTCAAACCACTTCCTATGGAGTCTGATAAAGCCTTAAACATCAGCGGCACTGGGGGACGGGTGTGAACAGTATCATCCAGAACAGCAACAGACTCAGCATGCTCTGCAGCCAGTGGGGAGCTGCAGGACCCCGTTCAAACAACCCTTAAATGGTGCTTTTATTTTTTCCCACTGATGGTGTACAGAACTAGAGGTCTGGCAGCCCTGGCAATGCAAAGTCCTGAAGTAACCATGGTTTTCATGATAGCAGTAGGTACCCAAGTCTGGAATGAGCTCCACAGCTGGCAGTTTGAGGAGAGCCCTTGGTTTTACAGTGCTGTATCTGGTGGGCAAATTTTTCCCAGCCCCACACCGTGACCCTGATGTTTGCAGCTGGAAAACCACAAAGGAAAAAGCCTCATAGTGCAACATCCTAAGCCATTTACTACAAAATAAAGCAATTAAGGACCGGAAACACTTCCAAACAAAGTGCTACAGAGACATGACGATGTTAGTTTTGTCTGGACCTGAGCCCGGGACCTGTGACTAGACCTGTTGTATACCCACACCTTCAAAGACAGAGCCTGGGCTGTACTCCTGTTCTCCTATCGCAGGGTGAGAGCTTCCCTGGAGCCGCCGAAAGAGCCCAAACACTTTCTTCTGTAATCTGTCATGACTGTCAGGATGCCAAGAGACATGCCAGACCCAGACCCTGGGCCAAAATAACTATGTAGGCATGCCCAGAAAGGAGAGCTGGCACAAGGTATTGTATAAAGTGAGATATGTGAAGCCGCAGGCAAATAGTTTGGTAATCACACGGGTAGGTTAGGCTTGGCAGAAGGCAGAGTACGTCTGCTCATCAAGAAAGGAAGAGGTAAAACTTTATCAGCTTGGAAAAGGCTTGGAGCCTGTCTTAGTGGGAGCTCAGGAGAGCTTCAAGGGGTTAAACAAAAATAATTGCCCCAGAAAGGTTGAGGCGAACAGACTGAGTGATGTCCCAGTGAGGCCACAAACACCTTTTCAAAAGAGGTTGTCCCAGAAAAAAGGATTGCATTCCCAATAATGAATCCCGTTTCATGATAAGGTTCAGGAGTAACTGGAGGAAGGAGCATGCACCTTGCTCAGTGCTTGTGCAGGGGGATCTTCCACGTGTCTCTTCATCTCAGTATTGAAAGTTAAACCCCAAAGGATGGGAGAGGACAATTCGGTCCCCGCAGCTGGGGATAACTATGGCACAGTGCGTCAGCGAGGCAGACCACGGAGACACTGCACAAAAGCGTTGCACCTGATCAGCTTTGGCAACTTGGGGTTATATTCCCAAAGAGGTTGTTAGCCGTGCTTACAGCCATCCAGTCCCGTGCTGAACATTTTTGATCAAAGTCTTTCCAAGCTGATCTATTTTCAGCCCAACCCACTCAATACCTTGAGTGCTACACAGCTCTTTTAGCTGCTCTTAGGTAAACATGCTGTCGCTCTTTGGCATTTTGCCTCGCTAAGCCCAAAAATACAAGTGGCACAGAAAATAAGAGAAGCTGTTCTCCTTCGCCAGGAAAAATGATGCTATTTCTGAAATAAACTGTTTTTAATACACCTTACCAGCCATGCACGTATACACGCATGTATAAATATACTTGAACTGGAGGTCCAGCTGTCGGCATCATGTATGCCTATATGGAGGCAGAAACAGAGAGGGAATTATGTACATATAAACCTGGACACAACTTCAGTCCAGTCTGTGTCCGAATGCAGAGTCTTGGTTATGCTGAGATATCAGGGTCTGACTCCTATTAAAACAGGTTCACATATACTGGTCCAAGCTCAAAGCAGTGGGTTATAGTCTGTCCTAGAGAGCTGCTTCTGCTGTGGCTGTCCTGAGGGAGGGTGACCACCATGATGCCCATGCTGGGAAGTGCTTTGCACCCCATGGTGGAGCGGGGGGTAAGGAACAGATGCTCTAGGGACCCCTCTGAGCTAAGATCCATACTTCGCTGCTGGTGGCTGTGCACGCCAAATAGGTGTTGTCCATTCCTGGCTCGCATCCTTGTTTCTCCACGGGCTGAGGTGGCCCCACGCAAGCACTGCACAGGAAACATTTCATGGGTCTTCCCTCTGTCAGCATCCCTGGGGCTGAACCAGAGCAGGCTGGAGCAGATCAAAATCAGAGCTCAATCCATGGCAGACCTTGTTTTTGAGGAATGACAGTGACACTGGCCAGATCTTGAAGTCATGTTTTCAGTTTTCCCCTTACTAAGTAAACACATAGAAGTCAACAACAGATGGAGCATCACATGGAGTTACGCAGGTCAGCACAGACTTCAGAGACCCTGCGAATCTGAAGAAGAAATCATTTGGAGGGGGAAGCAGCTGGGAGATAATTCTGAGAGATTGAGAAAGAAAGCAAAAAATATGGGCGTGAGCTGCCTCCTCTGTCATATGCAGCTGAAAGTTTTGGTTTCATGGAAGATGACAAAGATGGGCAGATAACAAAGCAAGCCAACAGCTCCTGCGTAGGAAAGTTTTTTGGTTTTTTCTTTGGCTGGAGACTAAAGAATGCAAGCAAAAAGGTGTTAAACAGATAATGAAACGGGCAGGAGTAAAGCAGGCAAATGCAAAACAAAACCAGATTCTGTGTTACAAGAGCAGATTGAAGCGATGTGACAGAGAAGGAGAGCTTTTTCAGTTGTTTATATAGTACTGCGGGGAGTCTGGGGTGACAGACGAGGGATTCAGGCGAGTGGAGTGCTGCAGTAATGGGCTGTTACGTGTGGAGGAAGGCGGAAGGGAGGAAAGGGAGCAGAGGACACCTATTAATAAAAAATCCACATTCCAGTTAAGATTTATTGATAGCTCAGAGCCAGAGAGTCTTTCATGCCTTTGCATCTTTGAGCTAACATTACCCAAGAGTGGGTAGTGGTGGGGATCTGTTATGAACCATTGAATTCAAGTGGAGAAGAGCTTCAGCCTTTAATATGCAGAAACGAAAAGACTTTGGTTAATAGAGATTTCAGTCCAAGAAACCTGCGCTGTAATAGCAGAATAGCATTAGTGTTTCTAAAAACACAGCTGGTCATTTCTGAACATGCAATATCACGCATCGAAAATGAAGTCACTCAGTTGAGGACCTCAGTATGGTGGCTATGGTTGAATTCAAAGCTGGACGAAAAATTAATGCTTGCCTTGGGACCGGTGTTTACTAGCTAGTGACATTCAAGGAAAGGACAGTCCCATCTGGTCATGGGGAGAGCAGTGACAGTGCAAAAAGACAGAGTGATCACCGTGGCAAGCAGCAGGCCAAAGGAGGGTCAGAAGGGACTGGTTCCATCTTGGAGGTGGAGGGCTGAGTCAATACGAGAGGGATACAGAGGTAAGGTTGCTTCCACGCAGGGTGTTAATGAAACAGGTACCGGGAAGTTCCCGTTAAAAACAATGCTGGGAAGTTGGGGATGGTGAGTCACCATGTCGTGGTCTAACCCCAGCCGGCAACTAAGCACCACAGCCGCTCGCTCACTCCCCCCAGGTGGGATGAAAATAATCTGAGAGCTGGAGGTAATTATCACAGGGAGAGGGTTAACAAACACAAGCTAAAATTGGAAGTGGACTTGATTACAGCTAAGGATTGCCTCCGAGGGGTGAGAATATGGGGCTGCTAATCTAGCAGAGAAAAAAGTGACAATAGCAGAGAGCTGGAAAGCTGAGGTCCTGCATTAGAAAGGAGGCAGTTTTTTTAACGTAGATGGTGATGAATGATTAGAACACACTTAAAGGGCAGCAGTATATGTTCCCCCACGCCAAACCTTGTGTGCAGCTAGCAGACACTTTGGCAGGCCATGGAGGGAAAGAGGCACCTTGGAGGCACCATAACTCGTTTGGTCCATTTTGGATTTCTGCTGGAAGATGGGATGAGTGTGTCCTGGCCTCCATCAACTGTTCCATCCGAATTTCAACAGATGTAGGTAGATAAATCCAGCACCTGATACTTTCAAATCAAGGCTACTCACACGGCAAGTTGAGCTTTAAGCCAGAAGACGGACTCCCCAGGGGTAACTGGTATCTTTAATAGCCTGTGAACAGTCAGAGGTTGGGATTTTCCTGCCTCCAGCCTGTGCATCCCCACTCATGCTGTGTGAGATATGCTGGAGATGCCAGGCAATTTACCTATCGACAGCTCTTCATGTTGAGCAAATATTTGTCTTATCACGGTTTTAATGTGCCAATCTCAGTGATAGCTAAATGTCAACCACAAAATAAAGCAGCGCCGCCTGGGAAAGACCCAGCTCTCTGCCGCACGTTGCTTGTGTAGCTTGAGGTTTTATCAGTATGTCGGGTGCAAAGTCCGACCGTGAAGAAACATGAAGAAACCTTCTATTTCTAAAGGTGGTGTTTGAGGGGAATTGGGGGCATTTTGGCCCATTGTGGCTGTTGTAGCAGTCCACGGAGTATTAGTACTGGGTATGGTGATCAGTAATGACCACTGAGACCAAGCCCCCAGCTTTGCACCCCCTCTCCCTCTTGTTCCTGGTGGCTCTGTCGTTTCTGACACCGATTTCTCTCTGGTGTTTGAAGCCAAGTTTCTCCTCCAGTGACGGAGTGTCCCCCCGTCCGGAAGGGGCTGCAGCGGGGAGCCATGGCTCCGCGGTGACATTTGGAGTGACCGGGAGGTCGCTCAGATGGAAGAAAACAAAGGCAGCGACCGTCCTGCGGTGCAGGGCAGCCACAGAGCTGCCCCTGCGGAGAGGAAAACACAAGCAGGACATTTAAGACCTGCATTTTGCTTCAGACCACATTCCTTCTACTTTCTGTAAAATATTTTTTAAAATCACTGGCAAACCTTTAGTTTTCTTTCTTTTCTCTTTTCTCTTTTCTCTTTTCTCTTTTCTCTTTTTTCTTTTCTTTTCTTTTCTTTTCTTTTCTTTTCTTTTCTTTTCTTTTCTTTTCTTTTCTTTTCTTTTCTTTTCTTTTCTTTTCTTTTCTTTTCTTTTCTTTTCTTTTCTTTTCTTCTTTTCCTTTTCTTTTCTTCTCCTTTTCATTTTTCTCTTTTATCTTTTCTTTTCTTTTCTTTTCTTTTCTTTTGTTTTCCTTTTTTTTTCTTTTCCTTTTCTTTTCTTCTCCTTTTCATTTTTCTCTTTTCTTTTCTTTTCTTTTGTTTTCCTTTTTTCTTTTCTTTTCCTTTTCTCTTTTATTTTATTTTATTTTCTCTTTTCTTTCCTATTTTATTTTATTTTATTTTATTTTATTTTATTTTATTTTATTTTATTTTATTTTATTTTCCTCTCCTCTCCTCTCCTCTCCTCTCCTCTCCTCTCCTCTCCTCTCCTCTCCTCTCCCTTTCCTTTTCTCATCCTTTCTCCTTCCCAGTCCTCTCCTTTCTTCTTTCTCTCTCACAGTGAAAAATGAGGACCATGAGGACTCTGCCTCCGTGGACCTGGGTATGTGCTGTGGACGGAGGAGCCAGGGCAGCAGCAGGGAGGGCTGACCTTGCAGCACAGGGGGAAGCGGCTGCCAGCTCCGGTTTGATGGCAGTCGGTGTTTGTGTTACAGTAAGGAGGGGGAGAGGAGTTCTGGGAAAGGGCTGGGGAGGGCTGGGCGGTGAAGGAAAACAAAATGGCAAAGAGCTTGAGAGCGACGCAGCAGGGCTGAGATCTCTTGTGCATCTGCCTCTCTCTCAACTGGGTGTAAAGTCCCCATTTCTCCAGCCAGTTGTAACTCTCTGGGGAGAGGAGGGAGGGAGAATCCATGGAGATGTCCTGGGACATCCCCAAAATGAAGCCAGATTCTTCTGGAACTGTCTGTAGAAACCCAGCGCTGTAAGGGGGACTGAGCCCCTGCTGTAGGATCCTTGGGGCTGTATGAAAAGTCTGTAGGAAGATACTCACCATGGACTGAATTAATTCCAATCTTTCCTTGCCACATCCTTATCATCATCCTTAATGCAATACGTGCAAGGACCCTGGTGAGCACATTGACTTGTGCTTATAGGGTCAGAGAATAAATCGGGTTGGAAGGGACTTCAGGAGGTCACCTAGCCAAGTCTTCTGCCCAGAGTAGGAAGTCACCAAGCACTCATCAGGTGGGTTTCCCCCTCTCAGGTGGCAAAAACTGCTGTACGAGTGCTCTTTCTATTTGTCAGGCTGTATCTAGAGCTGTACAGACTCTGGCCTTGACACCTTGCAAGCTGCTGTGAAAATTCTGCATAATTGGGTGACTTCAAGACAGGACTATATCGTGCCCCATTCTTGCATTAGTGACTTGCCATGTCCCACGCCAGCCTGCTCAGTGAGGTGGCTTTCCCACCCTTGCTGCCTCTGCTCCTGCCCCCTTCCATGCTGCCCTGAAGCTCCCTCTCAGGGCTGGTGATCATTCCCTTTCCCTGGACTCCTAACTCAAACTGCACGTCTTTCTCCTCCTGCCCTGGGCTACCTGCTCCTCAACTTCTGCTTTGGTTTAAAAATGGTTTAAAAATATATCCAAGTATATACAATGTGTTTGCAACATCCTTTGAGTCAGAATATTGTTTGTTGTTGCAACCTCTCTCCACGTTACCTTCCTCTTCCTTTGCCTCCTCTGATGCTCTCTCCCTGACATACTTCACCTTGGAAAGGGCTTTTCTTTGCAACTGCTCAAAATAAGAAGAAGGGAAAAAGCTTTGGTAGGTTTTACTGTTGGTTTTTTCTCCAGAGTATTTGGAAAGGTTTGTGGTGGTTGTTGCCTTTTAAAACCTTAAAGGTAAATTTCAATCCTGAAGCTTTCCATCCTGGTAATGGGGTTTTTGCCAGAAAAATAAGGGGAAGGGAAGCCTGAAGGAGCAGTGGAATTTTGTTTTCCAACTTCATTGCATAAAGAAACATGGACAGCTTTTACCAACATTTTCACTTGCAGAAAGACAATTTGTTAGTGATTTATGGGGTCCATTTTTACTTTAGATGAAGACGAATAAAAGCAAAGTCTTTGCTACAACACAGTGTGCTTATCTTTTCCACTACAGGCTGGAGGACACACTCCAGCGCAGAGGACAAGGAGCACACGCAGGCCTGCTCCTTAGCAGTGGAGCAAGGTATTGCTTTAATGCCAACGGTACTCTGAATGCAGGTCTGTACTCCACATCTTCCTTTGCTAAGTCTAACAAAGACTACAGGCTGCCAGGAAGGAAGTAGGCACACAACAGTAGAGAGAGAAAACAGAGTTCAGGGCTTCCAGCTCCAAACTTGTCAACCCAGGACCTCAACTCCTGGCTCTTGGGCTTGTGTGAGGATGCTCTTCCCAATGTCTGATCCATCCCTGTGCTGTACATTAAAAGACTTCCACCACTTTCAGCAGACTCTGGATTAGCTCCATAGCACACTACCCAGGAGAGATGTGCTGCAGCTGACACCGAAACCCTGCCAGGAGCTGCTGGATGATTATGGGCATTGCCTTGAGGGACGCGAAGTTCACCATGGCTCCAGCTTTTGAAATCCTAACTGTGCTCTCGCTGGGAGGTTACTTAGGCTGTGGTTTCACAGATGTCTCATGGAATCACAGAAAACAGGGTGCCTAAAGTGATACCAGATGTCTGTGACAAGCAGCTGAACCCCGCCTCTGGCTGGGAGGGTGGTGAAGCACTGGAGTCACCCCAGGGAAGATGATGGATCTCCATCACCAGAGGTTTCTAAGGTTAAGGAGAAGAAATGTCCATCAGGAGTGACACAGGCTGAGTCAATCCTGCATGAGGACAGAAACCGAGTCCTGCCCGTGCAGAGTCCAAAGGGCTGTACGTAAGCTCAGGCTCTGCCTTCCTATGATGGTCACTGGGGACCTTGGCAGGATTCAGGGTCCCATGCATAGGCATTGGGGTCTGTTGGAGGTGCCATCAGGGATCCTGCCATGACTCATCATGGTTGGACTTGATCTTACAGGTCTTTTCCAACCTTAATGATTCTGTGATTCTGTGACTCTAAACTGTACCCCTCTGGCCTCGGGGGACACTTATCTCAGCCTCGCAGGGTGACTATGCCAGTCAGCACTTGACTGTCAGGGGCTGTGGAGGAGTTTCCTGACCTGGGGCTCTTGGAGGGATAAACTGGACAAGCTAACATACACCATCAGCAATCCACTTACTCCAGTTCAGAGGGAGATGGGAAAGAGGAGGTGGCATAGGAGATGCCCAGGAGGAAAGCCCACCCAGGAACCACAGGCGAGGGCACCCACATAAGCAGGGGGGTAGCTGGAGAAGCAGCACCCTTTTATATGTCAGTGCGGCTGTGTAGAATCACCAACAGCATTGTACAAGCTACTCTTGGCCTGACCCAAAGCCCTTTGGAGCAAATAAGGAAAAGCATTGCTTCCAAGAACAACCTGGATGGGGTGCAATCAGGGAGAAGGGCAAGAAGAGTTGTGCAACCATCTGCCAAGCATTTGTCTGGGAGAAAATAAATGCCAAGCAGTGCTTGTTCCCTCCCCTGTATCCATTCCCTCCTTCAGGTAGATCTGCCCCAAAGGGAAAATCTGATAGTTTTGGATTGGGTCTTCTGCATGGAGACTGGGCTTAGCGGCAAGGCAGCCAGCCCTCTGTGTGATGCCCGTGCTGGGAACGCTGCACGTGGCTAGGTTCAATTAAAATGTTTCACAGCAGTGAGACCGACGGGGATCAGAGGCACAAGAAGCAGGCTGACCTATTCGCAGACAAATTAGTCTTATAAATAAAATGAATGTGTGCAGGACAAACAGTGAGCCTGTCAACCGAGCAAGTCCTGCTGGAGCACTGGGAAATATTTTATTGGGAAATAAAGTCTTAAATGCCATTCTCCATGCATGGATGGGGACTGTGTGGCTTTTCATCCACGAGCCCTTGCCTGCCCGCTCTCCCCGCTGCCTGCTCCTGCATATTGATTCATGGCTGAACGGAAACCTTCAATTCCCTTTGGTGGCTTCGGAGAGTGTGATTGACACCTGCAGGACTTCAGCTCCTCCGGTGCCCAGAAACACAGCGAGCAGAGCTCGGGGCCATAGGGACATCACCGACAGGAGTCATGTCCTCACCAGGCCAGGCTGCAAGAGCCCTGGTGCTTCCCATACCTCCATCACACCATCTTCTCGCCACTGATGCCATTAGCATGGGGTCAGAGGGGACAAACTGTTCCCAGACACGTTTTTCCCAGGTCCGTCCTCATATCCTTCCCTCCTTGGCCAGAATTAGCCAAAAAAAAAAAAAAAAGAAAAGCTGAATTCCCATCTCTTTCCCATCAAGTTGACTCATCCTGCAAAGGGCTCAGCCCCTCTCACCCTTTCTGAGGACACGGGGACTGGGGGTGTTCAGCAGCATCAGCCCCAACCTCCTGAAACCCCAACATAGGCCAGGTGGGTGTAAAAGAAGCTTTGCTGACGCCTCCAACCCCAGTAGACATTTAATGGCACTTGTACCAGTGCTAATTACATCTTCACATTTTCCCTCTGTATTTTGGTATTTATTTTGGAAAAGCTCCTCCCTGGAGTCATTTTCTTCCTCAGCTTTAAAACAACAACAATAACACCACCGCGCTTGCTTTTCCCTTGGCTGTTTCCCTCATTATTATAACTCTGCCATTCTGCTCCTGTACAGTCAGCAGAGGAGTTCAATCAGGCTGATGAGTAAAAGTGCATAATTTTATGGCTGCATATCAACTGCCTGTTATTAAACTAATCAATCAGCTTCAGTGCTGCTACCAGTACAGCGCAGGAGAGGAGAAGGCAGAGGAATTGCTATGCTGTTATTTTTCCAAAAGGACAAAAAAAATAATAAAAAATCCAATCCGGTCTATCAAATTCTTCAGCTTGCCCTTCTTTGCAGGGACAAATGACTCCAGTGAGTTATGGAGTAGGTGACATGCAGCAAGGTAGCAAGGAGTTTGCACTGGACTTTTCACTGCCCTTCTGCTCAGCTGCAGTGCTAAGCTGTAAAGCTCAGCAATTGCCATGCTCCAAAGCCCAGGAAAGTCATCAGGTACTCTCTTATCACATCTCACAGTGACCCACTATAGATGCCTCAGACCTCCTCCAGCAAAACATTTAGGCATATGTTAAGTTAATCTCATTGAAACCAGTAAGATCATCACTTGTACCCATTTTTGCTGCACAGCACTCAATTTTGGCCTTAGGGTCAGCAGCCATTGAAGAAGTTAGGGAACCGATTTCCAGTGGCCTTACCCCCTGTAGTCACCTCCCGTGATGATTCTGGTGAGACTTATGGTGTGGCAGAAGGAAGAAAAAGATGCATGCATCTCCTCTCCAGGAAGAAAGCAGACTCCTTCATGTATTCACTACCTGGAAATGCAGAAGTGCCTTTGTGGCCAAGAAGGCCAGTGGCATCCCGGGGTGCATCAAGAAGTGTGGCAAGCGGGTCGAGGGAGGTTATCCTCCCCCTCTACTCTGCCCTGGTGAGGCCGCATCTGGAGTACTGTGTCCAGTTCTGGGCTCCCCGGTTCAAGAAGGACAGGGAGCTGCTGGAGAGGGTACAGCAAAGGGCTACAAAGACGATTAGGGGACTGGAACATCTTTCTTATGAGGAAAGGCTGAGGGACTTGGGTCTTTTAGTCTAGAGAAGAGAAGACTGAGGGGGGATCTTATCAATGCTTCTAAATCCTTAAGGGGTGGGTGCCAGGAGGATGGGGCCAGTCTTTTTTCAGTGGTGCCCAGTGACAGGACGAGAGGTAACGGGCACAAACTTGGTCATAGGAAGTTCCACCTAAACATGAGGAGGAACTTCTTTCCTTTGAGGGTGGCAGAGCACTGGAACAAGCTGCCCAGAGAGGTTGTGGAGTCTCCTTCTCTGGAGATATTCAAAACTCGCCTGGACATATTCCTGTGCAATCTGCTCTGGGTGAACCTGCTCTGGTGGGGGGTTGGACTAGATGATCTCCAGAGGTCCCTCCAAACCCCTGTAATTCTGTGATTCTCTGATTCTGTGAACTGACTTCATCATCCTGTTTGAGGCACAGCATACGGGCCAAGGTCTGCTCCTGAAAGGCTGCTGAGGGACTAAGGGACAGTCTGTTCTCCATGTCCCTTTAGGACAAGTGAGGGGCTACATTGCACCAACAGAAATCTAGTCTACGCATCAGGCAAAGCTGCCTGCTGGAGAGGGGTGAGCAGTCACCTGGACACAAGCCGGGACATTGTGGAGGTCTCAGAGCAAGCCCTAGATGTTGCTCCTTCTATAGCAATATCTGTAAGGGCTGGTCTTGGTGAGGTTCTGCTTGAAGCCACAGATGGACATGATGGCCTTGGAGGTCCCTTGCAGCTCTGAGTCCATGGGAGAGGACATCCCATCTTTCTTTGCCTTCCAAGAGAAGGAGGAGAAGCTGTAACAGGACTTTGAACCTCAGAGCAAGTCAGTGGGATCTTCTGTGCTAATAAAGATGACCAGTGGGAAGGAAGGAAGGAAGGAAGGAAGGAAGGGAGGGAGGGAGGGAGGGAGGGAGGGAAGGAGGAAGTTAGGTCAAGGACAAGCAGATCACTTGCCACTTTGTCCCTCTCTCGCTGCAGCTGGCACACCTTGTGCTTCCCACTCTCAGCCATGCTCCTCCATCTCCTACAGACAAATTGAAGAAGTCAAGCGGAGGAAAATGGAGCAGGAAAGGCTCTCTGTGATGTATCCTCTAAATGCTGCAAGGCTTTAGCCTGGACGTGCATCCTCAAACCCACAGAGGAAAGGAAGGACGTCCTCAGCCAGCCTGAGCATCCTTCCCCAGTTAACTGTATGCACTTACAGAGATTAAATTGCATTGGCTCCTTCTTGGCTTATTATTTATCACTTGTTTTACTGTCACATCCACAGGTGCAGGCTGTTCTGTGCTGGACACTGTGGAAGCATACAAATAAATATGGTCCCTGCGCTGGAGCTTGCAGCACCCGCTGACCGAGAGTAACTCGGTGTGGACCCGACCCAAAGGCTCTTCCTGGGCAGGGAAGGCAGCCCTGCAAGCCCCCACGCCGTCCCGCCGGCCGGGGCTTGGCAGCGGGGGCTGTGGGCTGACAGCTGACGTCCTCCCGAGCCCATTTCCTCTGGCTGCTGCCAAGCCATTCGCAGAGCACTTCTCAAAATGAATTTTCTGGAAAACAAATTAAAGGAGGGGTTACATCACGCAGCAGACAGCCCAACCGGCGCTCGGCTGCGCTGACAAATCCTGCCTGTATTTTGGGCTGCGCCACACGCACCACATTGCTCGCAGCTGCTGCTGCTGTGCTGGAATTTGCAGCTCGCCATCTAAATATACTGTAACAATAAACTGATCAAAGCGGCTAAATATTATTGTCTGCTCTCTGAGTATGGTCTCTCGGAAACCTCCGGTTACTTCGGTTTTTCCCTGTGCAAAACCACAGACAAACAAAATTGGGGGGGTGGGGAGGGGGAAGCAAAGGAGACTTCAGTGGGTGTTAATGCAGCGGAGTCGAGGTCTCCAGAGTCAGGAAATTCCAGTCCCTGCAGCCTGCTGGTCGGAGCACGTGGAGGGCAGCGGTGGGCAGGAGGGGACAGGACAAGCTGCCTGCTGGGAAAGGGTCCTGCGTTAGGCTGGGACCTCAGTGATCTGGGCTCCCTCCCCAGCACTGCCACATCCTCCTTGTGCAGCCTTGGGCATACTTCTTCAGGTTGTTTTGGCAGAAATCATCACACGCACACCCCCCCATCAGGTGTGCCCATCCATCGAGACCTTCCTTAGGAAATCCAGTTTGCCCCCAAACCCTTCCCTGATGGGGACACTGGTAAATAAAAGAAGCAGGGATGAGTTCGCGGTGCCCACTGGCACAGCACAGCCGTGTGAGGGCATGGCGGGGGCAGGACCAGACGGGCACTGGGATGGGCATGGGGTCTCCGGTCAAGCAGGGTGCACCCAGTGCCCGGTGCAAAGGGACCATGCCAGCCCACACCTTTGCTTGTGCAAAACCTTCAGCCCTCCATTCCCCCGCCCATAAATCTCTATGCAGGTGAGCTCATCGGCGCTGCCATGGAAAACAAGCACTGCTGCAAATGAGTAGTCATGAATAATCATGCTGGCTGTTTTGAAAAGCTTTTTATCCTTTGCATAAGAGATCCAGAGAAGTGCTGGTTTTAAACAGAAGACTACTCCTTTTAAACGCTTAGTTTACTCTCCAATCAAGAGATCATCTATAGCATCTCACCCCGGTGACAGCCGAGTCCCCTGCCACGCACTGCTGCGGGGTCAGTCGGGGAAGAGGGAGGATGGTGCAGCGCTTACAGCACCGACTTTTGATCATGCATCTCCCTGCCATCCACTGTCCGTGGGACGCTGGGCTTAACCTGCCCTGTCTCAGCTCCCCAGCTGTAAATGGAAAAAAGAGCAATGTGCGCAGATGTTATGATTTTACAACCATTAAAAGAGGATGAACTTCGCTGGTATCATGGGGAAGAAGCTCTATAAATGGCTGAAATTGAGGAATACAAATAACTTTTTCATGAAGAAAACCCTAAACCCCAACCTCTACTTGTGCATTTAACAAGGATCTGGTGAGAGGTTTCTTGTTGCCTGTTTCCATTCAAGCTGGGTACACCCTGCCTATTATTTATATAGCGAATTTCCTTTTTTCCCCCTCTAGTTCCTCCTCTCACTGTCCCATACACCCAACCAGGAATTAAGGATACAAACGCAAAACCTCCCCTTCTTTAATTTCCTTCTTACGAGCACTCACTCCAGCTCTCCAGCCTGCCTTTGAGTCAAACCTGGGGAAACCCTCAAAAAAGACCTGCTAGCTGAGAAAAGGAGAAAAATGAAAATGGAGAAAGTGCTCGCCTTGCTGTAGTTAAGCCTGTAGCAAAATATTTCCTCTGCTACCTATTTATTAGTATTCTGGTACACCAGGGAAAGGGTTATCAAAACAGTTACTGGACCATGGGAAAACTTTTTTTTTTTCCTGAGCATAAGGGATTTTTGGAGAGCTGCCTCCGGTAGCTTTATGCACTTCTTCTGTTTTGAGGAATATTTTCATATTCTCATTTTCATTGCAGGACGACCGTCGCATTGGGCCACGCGGTGCATGTCTGGTCTACACAGCGCACAGACGTGCAGGGCATGTTCTCAGTGTGATCCTCTTTCATTACACCCCCCCTCGAAGCCAAACATCTGCCATCGTGTCCTGTGATTTGAGCCAAACGAGCCACCTTTAGAAAACAAAACCAGACCCGACTGATGTTGGCGAAAAGGAGCAAAAGCACAGGCGGTGAAATGCAAGCTGAGAGAAAGTGGGAGGAAGAAAAATGCGAAAAGCAAATAGCTGGAGTATGATCCAATAACCACAAAGCAGCAGCCCCTTATTTGCGAATGGCAAAAAAAAAGAAAACCCAGAGAGCTGGTAAAATTTGCAGACGGTATGAAAACGAGATGGGTGGTAAGTAGCAATGGGCGCAGGCTGGTTGTGCAGGCAGGTGCTGATGGCTGAAGAGGGAACCACTGAACAACTTATTTCAGTGTGGCCATGGGAAAAGTCAGATGTTTTGGACCAAGGGATGTGGGTCACACCTAGGAGATGGGGGGATATATCCCGGAAAGCGGTGACTCAGAACCGAATCGAAAAGTCCTGGTAGACAATTGCTCATGTATGAACTCCCAGCAAAGGCTTAGCCAAGAAGGTTGGAGTAATCCTTGGCTGCACAGCCAGCAAATATGAAGTGGGAGTGCTGAAGTGATATTATCTCTGTAAACAGCATTAGTGAGACCATTTCTGAAAAGTTATGTCTAGTCCTGATATTCACATGTCCAAAAAAAGATCTTAAGGAAACAGCAGAGATTTGGAGAAATCCTGCCAGAGTGATTTTAGGTTTTGAAAACCTGCTTTAGAGTGAAAAAAACATATCCAAGAAAAAAATGAAGAAGTGACCTTACTCCAGGTTACCAACATCTGCACAGGTATGAATGCTGGAAATGACATCAAGAAAGGTTGTAATGAGATGGAGTCTGAGAAACTCAGATGAAATCCAGGTGGGAGATCTGAACCAATCGTGCTGAGGTCAGGCTTCCCCCACCGAGTCCAGATGACTACCCATCATCCAACATGGCTAAAGGTTGGCAGGTTTTTGGTGCCAGCTGCTCATCAAGGTGTCTAAGATCATGTCTGATTGCCTTTGACTCGGTAGTTTGCTGACCCCGTGTTTAGACAAGTAAATAGAACTGGCTTTTGGTGCAAAAGCTTGAGGCTACGCTATTGGTGTGATCCAGACATGTGGATGGACCTACTGCTAATGCTGTATGTCATCGGTTTTGGGAGATACGGTGGGACTGCATGAATCACAGCACACAAAGTCACTTTGTGTGTTGAACAGAAGGCTGACTGAGGGAGACTTTTCTTAGATTACTCAGCCAAAAAGGTAGCAACCAAGGTAATTGGGCAGGAAAGCTCTTTTTTTGCTAACTGTTAAAAAACATGGAGTAAAACAGATGGACCAAAAGCTTGTTGACATTGATGGGGATCTTTCCAAGCGACTTCAGTGGGGTTTTGGCTTAGGTACATATGCTCTTGGATATCAGTAGGCTGATCTCAACAGCAAATGAAATGGCCCCTGGATGTCACTGCTGTGCTACAGTAGAGCAGCACAAGAGTCTTATTCTATGGGATGTAAAGAAGATGGAGTTAAGACCCAGAGAAAAGGCCTGGATAACTCGAAGCATTGGCTCAGGCCTTTGGTCTGCCTCCAGCACAGATTGCAAATGACTGCAAGTTATCGTCTAACAGATGCTCCGTCATGGCTCCAGTCCATTTCCTACTGCACAAGTCTATACATCACAACCCGCGCTGTCGTCAAGCCTGCGTGGTCAAACTGGCCTTGGCTGCTGATTTTTTTGCAGTTTCTCCTCTTTCCTTTTTCAAACCCCTCCCTTCTCCAGGAAAAAACAAAACAATCCACTAGCCACCATAAATTTAATTGATGATTGAAGTATAAACTCCGAGCCTTATGGTCGCATAGAAGACGGAGGAAATCAATTCATTGATGTCTCCTTCAGTCTGTAAATTTCAGTGTGAGTGATGCTGCTATTCTTAACAGGTTGATAACAATGAAACCTAATGATGGCATTTAAACATTATTTCTATCAACAGTTTGCTTGGAGTTCAAGTTGATGACATTTAAACATATCGTTTTATCAACAATTTGCCTGGCGTTCAATTTGATGGAAAACCTTCAGATGAGTTGTTTGCTCTTGGGAAGGCATAGGACTTGATTGTTTGGGGTGGAGGAGAGATAAGAACCCAAATTCCTCCCATTACCCCCACAACAATTCTCATAAGGGAAATATGTGTAGTCAGCAGAAGAACTTGTGGGAAGTGCAGACTGTCAGGGTGGAATACAATAGTTTGAATTTAATCTCAGAATAAGCAAGACAAGGAACAGTGGGCCAATTGCATCACTCGTTTTCCTGTTGGCTGCACTAAACCCCTTTAATTTAGCTCCGAAATTTCTGCTGAATTCTTGTCCACTGCACTAAAGTAAAACAGCCTTGCTTCAAAATTGACTTTGACTTTGCAAACAAGTCTGCAGGAATTTCTACCCAGCTGACCGCTGTCATTTCTTTAAGAAGCTCAGTACAGGATTAAGTAGCCCTGGAGCCTGGGACAGCCTTTTATCTTGAAAAGTGACTGTTCCAGGTAAGAAACAGAGTTGAAGCAGTGGGACATGTGGGATTTCTCTCACCTGGCTTCATGTATCCACAGTGCAGATATTTCCAGCGGAGCCGGTCACCGCAGGCTCCCTTTGTAGTCAGCAGAAACAGGCACTTTTAGGGCATGATTCATCTGCCCTATTTTCAACATCTGTGCTGGGCTGTGATAAATTGCAACCAGGACTCCAGAGCCTGTACAATTAAAGGGCTCATCCAGCTGTCCCCAAATATACTGTACTTGGAGATGTCCTGGGTCACTCCCGTCCTCCAGCTTCTGATCCCACGTGGCTCCTCCCCAGACCCACCATTGTCCCCGCTGGGGGAACGTTTCTGGTCCTCGAGCGGTCCAAGAGGGCACAAAATGCCTGTGAGCCTGCATGGCTTCTCATTTTTGACTTATTAAAGTTGTGACCCCTAAAATCTCTGAGCTTTATCACCTAATACCAGTTATGAATTCTCCAAGGTGGTCAAGATTCAGCTCAGGATTGATAGAGGGGGGTATTTGGCTGCTTGTCCCCACTGTGTCTTAACCCTCTTTAGGTCAAGGGGAGGCTGTTGCTTAAGTGCTGTGGTGCTTTATTCTGTATTGAGACTCCAGGAAAAGTTTAGGAATATGCAGGACACTTTCAGGTTGACACTCAAATCAGGTCATTTGGCAGAAGGAGAGGGAGAAGCATCACTTTGTAGGAGAATCTATAACTTGATTATTTGGCTCTAAATGAGCCGTGGAGCCAAACTCATCCATGGAAAGTTTTGTGGGAATTAATAATTAGAAATCCACCTCAGCCTATTCTATGGATTTTGCTCAACCAGCAGGTACCATCTGTTTTCAGGCTCAAGTACCTACTCCTTAATGAATCTGAAGTGTGCCCTGGCCCGTCTCCGATGAGTTTTCAGTCTCCTCCTCATACATATTCTCTGAGCAACCTGATCTAGTTTAAGATGTCCCTGCTCATGGCAAGAGGGTTGGACTAGACAATCTTTAAAGGTCCCTTCCAACCCAAACCATTCTATGATTCTATGATATTCCTGCCCTGATTCTTTGGCTTTCCAACCACACTGAAACTCAAACAAAAAAGAGAAACCCCACACAACCACACACAGTGTTTCTTAGCCTTTTTGCCCTAAATGTGGACTGCCTGCCTCACGGCACTCCCTGGACCTTCACCGCTGCAGGAACAGTTGGTGTGTGGTCTGCCCTACACCGGGGCACCTTCATCTACTCCTTTTTCCAACCCCCCTCCTGGGGGACCTTCCATGACTCAGGTCTTCTCCTCCAGCAGTGGGTTCATGGGTGCTTCCAGCATCCTGTTGCACTAATGCTTCTGAAAACCCCATCGTGCATCCTACACCCTGAGGTGGGTTTTTCCATTCGTTTGCTGCTGCTGCATTTCGCCTTCCCCTGCTCCACCACCTGGGGATGAAGCATGCACTCCAGAGAAGACACAGGGGCAGGAGAGGAGCTTTCTAAATGGCCAGCTTCGTCTGTGACAGAACTGTAATTAGAGTGTAGTTATATTGCAGTTGCTATGCAAACAGCCTCTCGTTTTGCTTTTCAATATGTAATTATCACTAAATCACTGAGGTGGAGGTTTAACTACCTAATTCGTTTACTTTCTTTGCCCCATGGCGCTCTCACTACATCAGCTCTTGGGACCCGACCATCCGGAGGAGGCTGTATGCACGGTGCAACGTGTGAGGCGTGCCCCAGGTCTGCGAATAACCAGGTGTCAAAGGAGATAACCACAGTCAGATGCCATTAATTGCCCTATCTTAAAACTACCCTGGCTCAAAATTAAAAATGCTGTTGCTCAAAAACCCAGCCTATTTCTTCCCCTTACAAAAGCAACAGAGCTGGTGCACTCCCCAGCCCTCAGTCCTCTTGCTAACAAAGCGCGAAGGCAGCATTTCATCTTAAGAAGAGGCTAAGCAGCGGTCAATGATCCACAGCAGTCGTTGGACGGACAACGGAAGGTCGGATTCCCCCGGGGCTGCATTAGCTGTAAGAAAACGCTTCTCCAGAGGAGACAGGGTCATCCATCACCTGCATGTAGCTGCACCCGTCTGGGCTCTCCGTGGGGTTTGGACCTGCAATCCCCACACGCCTCTGCTGTGCATGTTAATAACAAAGTCCCCTACCCCGGGGGTAAGGCAGAGGAGCTAAATAATTAACTTTTGCAGTGAGCTGGACGGTGGACAACGACAAAGATCCCCTTAAGCAAGGCCTTTTAGCCTGCATCTTCTCTCTCTGGGAAGGCTTCAGGTTTGTCCATTAACAAGGACACCCAAGCATCCGCAGCAGTGTTCCTCAGCTACGCGGGGCCGAGAAACCGTCACCTCGTGCCCCGCGCGTGTCCTCTTCCGGCAGCGCTTTAGCGCGGCATCTACTGCGGCAGTTATTTTTGTGACACAGACACATGTTGAGCTGGCACCAAACCACTGGCTCGGAGCTGAACGAGCTCCAGCTCCATTAACAACCTCTGGAGTCACGCAGCCTCCTTGCCGCCTGCCTTTTACGACCCCTTAAATTGTCAGCTAACAAGATGGCGGGGACAACGTCAGTTTAATGATGCTCTCGTCATTGGCAAGACCCAATTAGCAGGGAAGCCTAATGAATCCTCAAATGCAAGCTTGCTATTTTAAATACAGATAATTCATGGCACCAGTTGAGTGCTTAAACAAAGATTTCAAAGGCCTTTCTCTGTGTCAATAATATCAACACAGGCCTGATCGATCTTTGCGAACGACAATGGATTGGACTCTTTGGCGTGTTTGTGAGAAATTTAACACAAATTTATCTGCAGCAGCAAAACCTTCAATAAAGCTCCAGTTAGGAAACAGTCAAACTTTCACAACCATTTATCAGATTATCATGCATGAGGAAGGGGAAAAAAACAGAGAGAGAGAGAGAGAGAGACACACCTAAGCACAGCTGTAAAATTTACTATCTTTTTTTCCCTGAAACAGTATTTCTTCCTCCTATTATGCATGTGATTAGATTATTTTACCAACCAATTCCTGCATCTCAGAAGCACTCAGTATCACAAGGCAATGGGACTTGGAGTCCAGGCTGTCAGCTGAACTCGGGAAGTTAATGGGCCAGGCAGCTTGCGTTGGCGGGAAACATTCCCAGAGAAAACATCTTGATAAAAGAAAAAACATCCAAAGAGTGACAAATGGCCATATGAGGCCAGAGAGAGAGCAAAAACAAGACAGTAGAAAGAAAATAGCACTGGGAGGAAAAGAAAGGCACATAAAATATATGTATTTATGTATACTTATGTATGTCTAACAGAAAGCACGCAATAAAAACAGGCACCCAGGCATGAGGGATGCAGAAGCAGCTGTGGTTTTAGACAGATTTATCGCAGAGTGGGGTTGGGCAGTTTGAAACTTGCAGGAGAAAAAAGAGAGAAGAAGAAGTTGATTTGATGAAATAATTATGAGCGGGAGAATGTGATGGAGAAGGAAAGAGCAGGCTTTACAGCTGGCAGGCAAATGAAAGGGCTGAGCAGATCCTCTTGAAAAGGATGGAGATTTTAGCTCCCTTTTTTCAGCTCTTCCCATCTCTCTCATGACCTGAGTGCTGCCAGGGACTTTGCCCCCACATCTCTTTTGCTCAGATTGGCAGGCATGTCCCGTCAAAGTGCTCCAAACCTTAGGAGGACAGCAGCTGTATCAGACATGCATGTTGCAGATCCACTGGCTATTTGGGGTGAATTGGAGCTCTTTTGCCTCTGTGCTTAGCCCCATCTGCTTTCCAGCACTGCCCTGGATGCCACACACACCCTCCCCTCTCAAGCTGCCCTGCTGCCACCCAGCTGAGGCTGCAGATGTACTGGGGACCTCCCCAAGCCCCTCCTGGAGAGCACAGGAGCATGAGGGTGCAGCTTGTGAACTATGGGATGAGAGCATTTGGGATGAAATGCCTGTTATCCACAGGAGACAGTCATCATTTGGCTCACAGAGCCCTGTCAGGACCGCTGCTGAGCTCTTGGTTTCCCTCTCACATCTGACTGTCAAGGAAAGCTAGGCATGTCCTTCATTGCTCACATCCAGTGAATTATTGATCAAAGAGGCAAGATCTAGAGATTCCTTAGTTGTTCGCACTCAGTCTTGAAAGGCTGGCTGGGCACAGCAAGACAAAGGATAGAGGATTGTCCCTACTAGCTGCAGGCAGCACATCAAGAACAGAATCACAGAATCACAGAATCACAGAATCACAGAATCACTATGGTTAGAAAAAACCTGTAAGATCATCAAGTCCAACCATCAACACAACACCACCATGCCCACTAAACCATGTCCCGCAGTGCCACATCCACACGTTCCTTGAACACCTCCAGGGATGGTGACTCCACCACCTCCCTGGGCAGCTTATTCCAGTGTTTCACCACTCTCTCAGTAAAGAATTTTTTCCTAATATCCAGCCTAAACCTCCCCTGGTGCAACTTGAGGCCATTTCCTCTTGTCCTGTCACTCGTCACTTGGGAGAAGAGACCAACACCCACCTCTCTGCAACCCCCTTTCAGGTAGTTGTAGAGAGCGATAAGGTCTCCCCTCAGCCTCCTCTTCTCCAGACTGAACAACCCCAGCTCCCTCAGCCGCTCCTCATCAGACTTGTGCTCCAGACCCCTCACCAGCTTCGTCGCCCTTCTCTGGACACGATCCAGCACCTCAATGTCCTTCTTGTAGTGAGGGGCCCAAAACTGAACACAGCATTCGAGGTGCGGCCTCACCAGCGCCGAGTACAGGGGCACGATCACCTCCCTACTCCTGCTGGCCACACCATTTCTGATACAAGCCAGGATGCCGTTGGCCTTCTTGGCCACCTGGGCACACTGCTGGCTCATATTCAGCCGGCTGTCGATCAACACCCCCAGGTCCTTTTCCGCCGAGCAGCTTTCCAGCCACTCGTCCCCAAGCCTGTAGCATTGCATGGGGTTGTTGTGACCCAAGTGCAGGACCCAGCACTTCGCCTTGTTGAACCTCATACAATTGGCCTGGGCCCATCGATCCAGCCTGTCCAGATACCTCTGCAGAGCCTTCTGACCCTCCAGCAGATCAACACTCCTGCCCAACCTGGTGTCGTCTGCAAACTTGCTGAGGGAGCACTCAATCCCCTCATCCAGATCATTGATAAATATATTAAACAAGACCAGGTTGACATGGGAGTATGATTCAGTACCCAAACACAAGCAGCCAATGCTTTTGAGAAGCTCCAGAGCATTCCAGGCAAGGGGCTGACAAGTCTGGCATAGGACCTGCAGAAGACCCATGCCATTCTGGCCCAGTTGGAGGCCAGACGGGACACCCTGGGGCACCTCAAATGGCACCAGACACCTAGGAGTGGGTTGTGGCCCTATCTCACATACAAGCATTTATATCATAGACATACAGCTAGATGACAAGTGAACCAGCTGAATCCTACCTCACATCTCCTGACTATTAGAACATTCCACAGAGAGGTTAAAAATTAACTTCCCTCAGCAGTTTTGCTGACCTTGAACAGACAAAAATCAAGGGCCAGTCCTCAGTCCCACTCCACCTCCTTCTGTAAAAAAGGCTGAGATATTAAATTAGTAATTGTGAGTTCTTATTAGCATCTATTCCTGCATATACAAAAGTCACATTTAGAGCCTTTTAGCCAAAAATGGAAAGCTGGGATTCTCACATTCTCATAGGACTCCTATGGCTGGAGATTTGTAAAAACATTCAAGAAAAAAAGTGTGACCTTCATGAAAGTCAAAGATAAAATTCCCATTGCCTTCCAGGGGACCACCATTGACTTTCCACCACCACAGTAGCATGAGACTCCAGACAAAATCAGGAGAAATGGAAGAGCCAAATTGCAGCATCTTATGTAGCCTTGCCCCAGAACTGAGCCAAATAAAGCTCTCTCTTAAGGGTTTTGGGTATCAAGAAAATTCCATATTTTCTCCTTCCAGAGAAAGTCACACTCACTTAGTTTTCACTGACTTTGTTGGTACTTCGTTGGTCCTGTTGGCAGATCAAGCTTGGGGGTCTCTGGGTTGGATTTATTCTCTGCAGTAGCACAGGTCTGTAAAAAGTGTTTTCAGACTTTTGGGGGATCAGCTGAGTTGTTCCCAGAAGCGAAGGTCTCTCATTTTCTCTAGGGACATATGTACTCTTGCCCATTTGGAGAGCTTTTAGTTGGTCAGAGGAGCAGTAAATAAGGTTTTAGTGACAACACCAGTCCTGTGAGCAGTGATGTATTGTCACCGCAAGAGTGTAACTTCTCAATGAAATAAGCTACTATTTTGTAAAGAAATGCTTCTAAGAGTGACCATCCGCAGCTGATCCCAAGCCGTGGGTAATCTCTTTGAAAAGGTTGGTTAAATGACAGAGCCGAACAGCATATTAATTGCCAATATCTTTATATGTACCTACTTTGAAAAACACTTGATAATCTAATTAAAATTAAACTCTCTGCTTTTGAGTAGTTGTACAGCCTTGTTGGTCAGAAAGCAGAAAGCTGATGCTGAAATTTAGTATCCTGGCATGTGATTTATTGGTAGAGGTGCTCAAATATGGAAACTGTGACTTTGATCTTTTCATGAGAAATAGTTTTCCCATCTGTAATCCAGGGGCATTTCTATCAGCTACTTTATAACTATGTAATAGCTGTAAAATATGAAATGGTCTGAATAGCTATTAAGGAGGTGGGATTTTCCTCTAATCAATTAACTTTTGAAAGCCCTCATCCTCCAGCAGCTCTTTTAGCACCAGTCCACAAATGGGACTGCTCATGCAAAAAAAGAACACATAGGGGTTTTTTCCACAAGCCTTGATATCGTGATGGATCTTCCTTTTCAATTAATTTGAAAAAGAACCATTTATTTATTTATGTGTGTGTGTTTGGCATCCCCAGGACTAAGGACATTCCATTATTTTTTTCCTCTCGTGAGCTATGTTAATAACATCAAGACAAATCTGCTCTTAGGAAAAATCGCTTGATGCAAATGAAAGCAAAGCCTTTGATCCATGAACTTTCTGCCCCACAAAAATAGCTCCCCAAGCTTGCTTAGTCTACCGAAATGGGAGCCGAGATGGGATACAGCTGCCGTCTGCACATTCATCTCAGGGGTAAACATGAAAGATCAAGCAGAGCAAAATTCAGGGCAAAAGAACTGAAAGTGAGTCAATGAAATGGAGTAGTTACAAGAAGGTTTCTGACTACCAGAGCAGTGATGTTATGGGACAGCCTCTTGGGAAAGGAGAAGGGGCCAAAAAACCTTTGCTGACTTAACACAGAGCCTGGATGTCTCTGCAAGTCCCTTCCAGCATCCTAGCCCTGTGGTTTTCCCTTGCTGGCTCATCTGGAGGTTGGTGAATTAATTACAGCATCACTGTCCCTCTCAGTCACCTTAGGCCCTTGCAGAGGGAGCCGTCTCCCCCGGCTGGCACCTGGGAGCAGATTTCCCTCTGCGAGTGTCTGAGTACTGAGCGGTTCGGTGCATGGGGAGCAGGAGCGAGGAGGATTTCTTGCCAGCAGTTTATCTTGCCAGTTGGCCCTGTCTTCTCCTCTCCCGTCCTTACTGCTTCCTGCACCGAGCAACGGCCTTGGCCACTGAATAATGAAAGAGGGAGGAAACCTCAGAGGAATCAAAGAGAGCAGACTGAAGAGATTAAAAAGGACAGCACAAGTCATTGAGAGCCTCAGCATCTCTGGGGAGGGGGGTCCCGCATGGTGCTAGGGGTTGCAGGGCTGGCTGGCTGGCTGGGGCGGGGATGGCTGTCACAGTGCGGCTGGACAGAGAAGAACCTATTTGGGTACAACACCCCAAAATACCGTGACAGTCCGCCAGCAGCAACAATACACTTTCCCATTGGTACCCCACAGCTATACGTTTCTCCCCTCCCAACAGCCTTGGCACTTCTTCCCCCGAGTCCGGCATTGCC
This sequence comes from Gavia stellata, assembly GCF_030936135.1. Lineage (NCBI taxonomy): Eukaryota > Metazoa > Chordata > Aves > Gaviiformes > Gaviidae > Gavia > Gavia stellata. Next base: position 5,414,552 of record NC_082599.1, read on the forward strand.
CCTCCATTCGGAGGGTGGTCCTGCAGCTTTCAGAGCCGAAGCCCCTCACGTCAGCAGCATCGCCTCGAAAGCGGAACATGCCTGTGAAAGCGATCAGAGATGCTCTTTGAAGAGTCGGCAGAATTTTTCGTTGCAGATTTCCAGCTGCATATTCCTGCTAACCTTGCATTCCTGAGGATGCAAAGGGAGACGGGAACGTATGTACAGAGAACATGTTACCCATCGCACTGGCTACCCCCACAGCCAGGAAAATATTTCCTGCGAGTTTTCTCCCTTAAGAAGGCCAAAATTCAAACCAGTTTTTCCCCCTGAATTTTCCAAACACTCTCTGAGCTGTTCCTGACTGTGTAGAAAGCTCACGTTTCATCCCACAGCTCACGAAGTGTCCAGCATGGTTATACATCACGATAACATTGCCGTCATCGTCTCCACTGCAGTTAACATTATTTAAGTCTTATTTATAGGACTCAACTCAGATAGGAGCAGCTGGCATTAGCACACACACAGAACAACTATAAACAACGAGTGATAATCAGCAAGTTAAAAGTCCCTGGCAAGACTCACCACTCTCGTATTTGAGGGAAGAAACTGTCATCTTTTTCCACGTTCTTGCAGTGCCCGACACAAGGTGCACAGCAATGGATAAGGGTGGTTTTCCAGTTTTTGTTGTCAAGTTTCTCTAGCCTCTACTGGAGGGAGCACAGGAGAAGATGTGTGTTTGGGCATGATGAGGGATGGGACAAAGGGAACCAGCCCTCGGCAGCGAACAGGAGAAGGTGCAGGAGCTCTGGAAGATACCACCCCCTGTTACTCCTAAGCCGTGATACCACCTCCTGCTCCCAACACATGCTGTGCCCAAACCAGAAGCTCTCACAACTCCATGGTCCTTGAAGGTGTTGCCAAGGCAAAGACGGCAAAGAAAGGCTGGATGCGGTGTTGGGAAGGTTTCCCTGGGTTGGTGCCCCACCGCCTCTGGGCTGACCAACCCTCCTCAGGCACAGCCAGGACTGATCAGCTCCTGCAGCCATCCCCAGAGCATAGTCCTAATCACAGTGGTGAAAGCACTGTTACTGCCTCTCAAAATACAATCCATTGTTAATTATTGTTCATTAGCAATAATATTATCATGACTATTATTGTATGAACATATATAATTCATTATTCACTTTCTTAATTAAATACTCAATGATATTAATGGTTTAAATTGGGCCACTGATTCACAAGCACTTTTAGCTAGTATAAAACTCTCCAGCACTGAAAGCAGTCCTCATCCCCACCAAGGCCTGTCCATTTGCTTCTGGCCTGATCCTGCCTCTTGACTTGTGCCAGCCCGGGCATTTATGTAGCCGCAGCAGGAACAGAATCAGAGAAATTATTTGGGTTAAAACCAGTGTGTTAGACTCACCACAACATTGTCTCATCACTGAGGCTTCTGTCCTGATGTGCGAAGTCATACAAACTGAAGAAAAAAAGATGAGATTAACAAATGCGTTGGGGGGCACATGTTCGGGGGCACAGCTGGAGCTATCGCAGCATCCCGCCAGCCTGCGCACATCTGATGGGGAGTGGGCACACTCCGGCTCCTGCACAGTGATGGTTCCACAAGGTTACAGTTGATAGAGGAATTCACTCCATCGTCAAACTGGCCAAGTGACCTGTAACGTGTAGATTTTTGCCTCGCACCTGGGTAAGCCAGGACACGCCATGTTCATAAGTCAGGCAGCAGATCCAAAGCAACCAGCAGTCACCAAAGTGGCAAGAAGACCCGAATCCTGCTGACCTCATCTGCTGCTCCTGTGCTAATCCTCTCCCCAGATTTAGGGGCTCAATTCTGCTGCTTAAGCACAGGGGTGCAGTTGAGATGCCACCAGGGATCTGCAACATCCATGTCAGTGCGATGCAAGAACTACAGGACATCTCCAGCATCCTGGAGTTCCGGAGGGAAGTCAGGAGAGATACTCCAGGGCACCACAGCAATAAGAGATATGCGTATGTTTGTGTGTACAGGCAACTGTGTCCCATACATGATGTCCAAATCTGGAGCTGAAACCTGACTTGAACATACTGTAACTAATATGCCAGAGAGACTAGAAGCAGGTGGGAATGCATCCCACCATTTTATCACTGTTTTCTTCCCTCTCTCTGCACATTGCAGAGGAACTTGGTTCACTCAGGACAGAAGTCAATCATCCGGCACCTGCTGAAGAGTGAGAGCTGGCTCCATGACCCATCTTTGTACCTCTTCAGCACTGGATTTCCACGCTGCTAGCATAAATCTGGGGATGACACCATCTATACTCTTGACTGCTTGTGCTGTCTCCTGTGTTCCTGCCTTCCTGACCTGTTCAGTATCGGTTTCTGTACTGACCGATTTCTGTACCGAATTCCATTCAGTGTTTTAAAAAATGCCATGCCAAGCCACGGTGGCTGATAGGGCAGATGTGGCTGAAAATTGCAGGCTTTTTAAAGACAGTGGCATGAAGGGGAATGACCTGCTTGCTACCCTGTGCTGATAGATTTAACTCTCCAGCCTACGCTGACCTCAGCTCAGGCTCATGCATCTGCACATGCAATAAAATGCCTTAATATCTTTGCACCTGCAACTTGTACTGCCTCTGTCAGATGGCAGTGCTTTTTTATCAGAGAGTGAATGCAGAAGGTTTATATGGGTTGAAAACAATGCTCAGCTAATTAACGGGAGAGAAATTCCTGAAGGGCTATTAAATGCAGGAGCAGCACTTCTGGAAGTCTAAGAGCCACAAAATGCGACTAGGAACTAGTGTTCAAGGCAATACCACTGTATGTTTGCCCTGCTCTCATACTCTTCTCCGAGCTCTTGATCCTTTGATCTTCATCCCTTGACTCTTGATCTCTTGACTCTTGATCCCTTGGCAGAGACAGGACCTGAGCTAGATGGGCCATGAGACCAACGTGTATGGATGTTCTTCACTCTCCATTGACTTCCGTAGCTGTCCTTTTGTGAAGTATTTCAGCTTGCCCCAAAACATCTGATCCCTTTGAAGTCAATGTGACTTCAGGGTGCAAGAAGCAGCCTCAAGGCACGACTGATCTCCTCTTTCATGTATCTATCTGTGCTATCTGGACTGCACAAACCACGGTGTGGTGGAGATGATTGGGAAATGCACCAAGACAGAAAGTGCCATTGTACATGGGTTGGTGTCAATTAACTCTAGGAATGTTCTGAATAAATTAAATTATGCTGCAATCTGAAGCTAAACTGATTCTTAATTAAAAGATAAGATATTTTTTAATCCTCAGCTGATTTAAAGAAAAGAATAATAAAGTATGGGAATCACAGTCAACCTCCTCAGTGGCTGAACAGTTTCACAGTTAAGGCCCTGAGCAATGCAGTATAACTTCAAAGTTGTCCACTGCTATAGCCCTGCTTTGAGGACGGGGTTGGACAAGGTGACCTCCAGAGATCTCCTCCAACCCAAAATCATTACAGGAGTTTATGATACAGCTGTATTACGCCTCGTATTGTGAACCCAGCTTTTGGATGCCGGAGGATCAGGATCTGGTATGCAGATCTCGGTGATGAACAAAGGCAACAAGCAAGTGTGAAGAAGCAGGGTGCAATGCGTCAATAAAAAACCTTGAATATTTCCTTTTTTATTGATAAGGTTCATTCTGGAGAACAGTAAGTAGCACACTCTAGTACCTTCAGAGTGGTCTCCATGTACAGAGGAGCCCTGGTTCCTGAGACCAGGAGTTTCTGGTTCTGTTTACGGCTGAACCTGAGGACTTGGAAACCAGCCCTCAATAAATTCTGGGAAATATGGAGAAAAGCCTTATTACAATCACTACAGACAAAAATAGGTCTCTACATCCCTTGAGTTCCTGATTTGTCTCATTGTTTACCAGGGGATGCATCCTGCCCAGAGATCATATAGCACAAAGGTATAATTTATGGCTAAATACCACACTGCAAATAAACATACATCACTACAAAAAGCCAAGAAGGAAAGTCTTACACAGGCACAATCTAACCCGTGGGAAGCAGTGGGTTTTGAGGCTGGGAGGAATGAAATCTCAGGCCTGATACTTTCTTAGAATGATTTAGTCCCACTATCACCTCATTCACTTCACCTGTACAACTCCCCCTTTATATCAGTTGTGCAAGCGAAGAATAAGGCTGAATAGAGTAATTTTCCCTTGACAGTCCCAATACAGCCTGTCTTTTTGTTGACTCAAACTCAGATCTTTTTTCCCCATTATTAAAATGATTCTTTTCAGTCAAGGCCTTTTATAGGATGTTCTGCTGCAGTACAATAAAGCACATATTTTAAAACATTCCCAGAAAGCCTAAAGCACTGCCAGGGTCTGTGGCTGGGTCTAATCCTTTGCTTCTATGCACTGTGTGGAGGAAGCCCTAACATCCCGGACGTCAGCAGACCTGCACCTGATTTACGCTGGTGCAAACAAGTAAAGAAGCATGCCTGCCCACTTTATGGCTCATCATCTTGAGCGCCTACCGGTTTCGTTGCTTCAACATGAGAATTAAGGCTTCTGCGGGACATTGACTTGGACGCTTGCCTCAGCTAAGGTCCTAAAAAAGGCTGTCTCCATAAATACGCTGTAACAAACTGCCCCATCGTGTTTCACATATTCCTCTTTGCTGGAAGTGGCTGACTGTCATCCTGCAATGAACTACATATTGTATTTCACAGGACTGAGTTACCCATCTCTGCTTCATCTGAAAACCTGGGGATAATAATTTTAAGACAACTTCCCTTGTAAACAGCAAACATTTATGTATTTCATAAGGGCTGTCCTATTATAGCCTAAAACCATAACTATTTTTCAAATTTTTTTCCTCTCAAGTCTATAACATGGTGCGATAAACAAAATTCAGTGATTAAAGAGGCTGTATTCTTTCCTTCACTAAGAATTTTTTTCAGCATTTTTATTTAAAGGCCTATCTTTCCCCAGCTGTTAGGATTTTATGGGTGTACTCATAGGGAGAATCAGGATAGACTATTCAAAGTTAAAGCTTTATCAGCTCACATGTACGTTTTTATTTTCAAACTTCTACTCTGGAAATTGGAAGTCATACCATTTTCTCACAGATATGGTTAAGAATTTCTTTTTCCTTTCAGTGTGTCAGAAATTTCAAAAGGAAAATTACAAAGCTGGCCCAAAAAGTCGTAAGGAACCTATTTTATATACAGTACTCTTCCTGAGAATGCTGTAGATTTAGGGTAATTACTTGTTCTTGCAGTTTTGTGGGTTAAAAAAAACCGATTGCAGTAGTTTGTTTGCCTTATGGCCCAATGTTAAGGTCTTTGCATATTTGATTTTAACTGGAGTTTGGCCTGAGAAAAAGATGAAGGATTAAGAGTTTAACATTGTTTAATCTCTTCAAATTATTTTAACAGGAGACTGTGTGGTTCGCAGACGCTTTTTTTTAGGTTTTGTGGTTTAAGCCTGGGGCTGGAAGCTGGAGCTGGGAGCCCAAATCCTGATCTTGTATCGCCACTTATTTCCTGGGTGGTCCTGGAGAAAACCGTCTTGAATTTCTTGTCTTGACGATTGGGTAGTGATGCTCCCCTCCCCTCGCCAACCTTCCCGCCCTGCGGAGCACTGAGCAGAGCAGCTAGCTAGCGTTGGTACTGGCTGGGAGCAGCCTGGGGGGCTCAGGGGGCTCAGGCTCTTGTAGCTTGGGCAGGGCTGGAGTCACTATGAAATGACTTCGATGCACGGCATGGGTTAATTGGGAGGGTAAAGCTGGAACCTCCAGCTCAGGAGGAGTTTATTAGCAACTAACAGCGGGTTGGAGGATGCGGACAAAGACACCCTCCAAAGAGATGGTAGGGTGGCTTGTTTATCACAGTTGTCTTTGGTGAGCCAGACCCCTACACAGTGGGCTGGAGGTGTGGTAGATAGGAGCTTTGCAATGCACCCCAGCTGGTAATGACTTCAGGATGATCACCAATGGGTGCTAATGGCAGGATTCATTTCACCTGATTTTAGCTACCTAAAAACATCCTAGCAGGTCAGTTAGGACACGCTATATAAGTACTACATATGCTAAGGGCTATTTTCTGATCTTTTGGTGTTTTTTTTTTTTAACTCTGTGTCCAGAAATGGCAGTATGGCTCTTGCCCTTACATCCAACCCAGTGGATACTCGCAATCACCTGTGTTGGGGATGTTCCCTGTCCATTCTGGCCCCTCAACCCATGCCCAAGGTCTGTCTGGGAGATGCCGGCGATGCAGACCAGAGCTGCACCAGGGCCACGACCAACGCTATGGCTGATTGAATGTAGCTCCCAGGAACATTTCCTGGCACTGCTTAATTATAAGCATGTCCATTGCCTCAGCATCTGCTTAGCGGAGGATGACTGATCTTAGAAGAGGTATTTAAGAGGCCACTTGTGTGATGAGGTCTTCCTCCTGCCTGGAAGAGTCAGCAAAGACCCCAAGGTAGGGACACACTGAGCTTTGTGTCACCCAGAACCTCCCATCCGGGTGCTGCCTGGAGAAATGGCCTCACCCCAGTGCAGTTACAGCAAAACCAGTGTTTTTCCTCTCCTGGGAAAGCTCTAATGGACTGTGGAGAAGCTGAATGAGGAGATGGTCCTTGTCGCGGGGGAGAGAAAGACTTGTAAGAGAACAGGCAGGTAGGACTAAACTTGACCTTAAATGGAGAAATGGGGGTAGTTTCCTCACTCCTGGACATCAGAGCAGTCTCATGAGAAGGCCAAGGGGCCAGCAGCACAATCACCATGTGCATGGCCTGGCTGACTCAGGGGGAAAGCAGCTGTAAAACCCGTCCTCTCTTCTCTGCCCACAGCCACAACCTGGGAGTCGTGCTTCGTACACCCTCACAATGAGCAAATCGCTAGAATGTGCTGACGTGCAAAGCCCACCAAGCTATCAAAGTGGCAATTTATTATTATTCAGTTTGACAATGGACAACGTCTGCCCTTTGCTAGTTGTGGTGTTACCGAAATGATGTCCATCGCTGATCCACTCGAATTGCTTTTGAGGTGCAAAATCCCCTCTGAGCACAGTGCACCCCACTTGGGTACACCCCAAGGGTGACCTTGCAAGTTGTTTGTAGCCATCCCACGTTATGGAGGATGGTGTCCCTGGCAATGACAACACTGTCCCTAGGGAATGCTGGGACTATGACTGCAGAAGCCAGGGAACCAGGGCAGCCTGGGAAAGCTTTGCAAGCTGATCATGATGCCTTCCCTTCCCCCTCACCTCCCCAAGCATTTTATATCCCTCAAGCCCTTCCTCTTCTAAGATAATTAAGGGCACAGGAGAAATTAAGCTAATTCTGTTGGGGCTGTTGCGTCTCTCTTATCATCAGTTCTTACTCCCCTGCTTCATACACTAATTAAAGCAGGTTTGTCTACTATAAGATGAAGTGCCTTGTTCTTCAAGATCAGTTTCGGTTACGGTGGTGCTTGGCCTGAGCCTTTGGTGCCTCTCACTTACCCGCAGGAAACTCCTCCGAACCTCAGCCAAAATACTCGACTCTCCGCAGATGCAGGCAGACATGAGTCCCCCTGCCCGGTCACCTCCCGCGACGTTCCTGCTGAAAAGGGCTGCCAATCCGTCACGGGTCATGCTGGGTCACTGACCGACCTTCCCTGCAATCCCTACCCAGCTGGCATTAAATGACGGCCTGTGCCATTTTTAAATGCTGCCATCACAGTCACCGCAGCAACCTTAAAACAGACCCTGGTGCCAAGCCGTGTAGCTGCTACAGCCACGCCGAGCCCTGGGGACAGATTTAGTAGAGGCATAAAGCGAAACAGCACCAGAGGACACAAGGACAGAACAAGGCCTTTCTTTCCCCTGCAAGAGAGGGATGAGCCTCATGAGATCCCCAGCGCCTTTGTGCAAGAGCCTGATATTACAGGAAAAGGGAAAGGAGGGGGAGAGAAAGCTCTCTGCCTCCTCTGCCTGCAGGTAGCCTGAAAACAGAAGAGGCAGATCTGGCAGGGAGCAGGGAAATGTGCTGGCCACCACCAAACAGTCGCTATTGCCAGTGTTCTGGGGAGTCAAAACGTTGGGTCACCAGCTCAAAGACCAGGAGGGACCTCAACTGGGTGCAGGCTTGCTGCAGGTCTTAGAATTGCCCTTGCAAACTCCCCAACCAGACCCTGCCATCTGGAAGGGCATCGAGCATTGATGTACCTGCAAGTGACAGTAATCCATCCAAGAGCTAGGATTACCTTCCCCACACCTTCTTGCCTTTTAGGACTCTGCATCCCTGCTGGATTTACAAGACTCCAAACAGGCAGCGCTACTCTCCCTTCCATTGTACCCTGTTGTCTCAGGTTCAAGGATACAGTTATCATGGTGTAAAGAGGTACGGAGTGCTAGCTGTGCCATGGTTACTATCTTTTTTAGTGCTAGGTGTTCCTCACAAACGCAAGGTAACATATTCACTTAATTTTTTTTTTATTACAGCTACAGTTGCCCACGCTTTTTGTCTTTAAGGCCTATATAATTTTGAGGATGAAGACCAAACTCAAGGGCTCTGTGGTGGGTTAACCCTGGCTGAACGCCGGGTGCCCACCAAAGCCGCTCTATCACTCCCCCTCCTCAGCTGGACAGAGGAGAGAAGATATAACGAAAGGCTCATGGGTCGAGGTAAGGACAGGGAGATCACTCACCAATTACCATCACGGGCAAAACAGACTCGACTTGGGGAAAAAGTAGTTTAATTTATTACTAATTAAATCAGGGTAGGATAATGAGAAATAAAAACTGAATCTTAAAACACCTTCCCCCCACCTTTCCCTTCTTCCCAGGCTCAACTTCACTCCCGATTTTCTACCTCTTCCCCCCCGAGCGGCACAGGGGGACAGGGAATGGGGGTTGCGGTCAGTTCATCACACGTTGTTTCTGTCGCTCCTTCCTCCTCACACTCTTCCCCTGCTCCAGCGTGGGGTCCCTCCTATGGGAGACAGTTCTCCATGAACTTCTCCAACGTGGGTCCTTCCCACGGGCTGCAGTTCTTCATGAACTGCTCCAGCATGGGTCCTTTCCACGGCGTGCAGTCCTTCAGGAACAGACTGCTCCAGCGTGGGTCCCCCGCGGGATTGCAAGTCCTGCCAGCAAACCTGCTCCAGCGTGGGCTCCTCTCTCCATGGGGCCACAGGTCCTGCCAGGATCCTGCTCCAGCGTGGGCTCTCCCCGGGGTCACAACCTCCTTCGGGCATCCACCTGCTCCAGCGTGGTGTCCTCCATGTGCTGCAGGTGGATATCTGCTCTGCCGTGGACCCCCATGGGCTGCAGGGGCACAGCCTGCCTCACCGTGGTCTTCACCATGGGCTGCCGGGGAATCTCTGCTCCGGCGCCTGGAGCACCTCCTCCCCCTCCTTCTTCACTGACCTTGGTGTCTGCAGAGTTGCTTCTCTCACATATCCTCTCTTCTAACCACTGCTGGTGTTGCGCAGTTTTTTTTCCCCTTCTTAAATATGTTATCCCAGAGGTGCTACCACCATCGTTGATGGGCTCAGCCTTGGCCAGTGGTGGGTCCATCTTGGAGCCGACTGGCATTGGCTCTATCAGTCATAGGGGAAGCTTCTAGCAACTTCTCACAGAAGCCACCCCTGTAATCCCCCCACTACCAAAACTTTGCCACACAAACCCAGTACAGGGTCATGTGAAAGGGGAGCTCTCAGCATAAGGTGCAGTCACTAGCTCCTGTAGAAATAAAAGTTGCAGTGATGACATTAACACTAAATCCCAAACCTGTGCTAAAACCAGGATCACCCAAGTGCCCTTAAGTCAGCAGTTTGGAAAAAAAAGAAGTGTTCTCCTAAGTGGGTTTTTATTACTTGAAAGTTCAGGTTCATCAGGAGTGTGTGCCTCTCCTGAAGATACTGTGTCAGGTTAGGCCAGGTCTGAAGTTGTTCCTGCAGTTGGCTTTTTTGACCATGCTCCCATAAACAGGAGATGTGCAACAATTGCAGGGAATATTGTGGTTGCCTCTGCCAGCACCTTGGGGCTTTACTACAAGGTGGTTATTGATCCCAGTAGATAAAAACCTTACAAACATCCTTTAGAAACCCATAGTATCTCCCACAGTTGATTAGGCTGTAAATTAATGGTGATTATTTTCATAACTTTGGACTTGGCTTTAGATTATTGTCTTTTTTTTAAAGGAGAGAAATAATCATGGCTTATTTTCATAAGAAAGTTCTTAGGGCTTCTTGATGGGAGTGAATTTCAGGGCTCATTTAAATGAAACATGTCTCAAAGTCTTTGGTGAATCAAAGCTTAGGGCTCTCCCAGCACATCCTGCATTTTTTTTTTTTTTGCCTTTTTTTTTTCCCCCATTCACCTTTTAGTTATGAGATCCTCAGGGCAGAGATTGCTTGATATGAGTTTCGTCTGTGAGGCTGGGGGTGCTGTGATGCCAACAGGATACAGCCTTGCGATAAGGCACAGCTCTACGTGATGCGATACGTGCTGCCAGTATTTGATGCATTTGATCCTGAACCATGCAAAACAAGAAGAACATCGCACTCCTTTACCTTCTATTCACATATTTCACCACAAGGGCTGTTATGTGGCCATTCGGCAGTGGGCGTGAAAGATGAACATTTATGATAGCAGAGCCAAACCCTGACTGGAGATAATTGTGTAGAAGGTATCTCATCCTCCCTGGGGTCACTCTTCTACCAAGTGCTTTTACTCAACCTGCCAGTTTTTGGCGGGGGGGGGGTGGGGGTGGGGGTGGGGGTGGGGAGATTAACTCGCTTGAACATGCCTCCTGAGTTGCAGAGCTGTTAATATTGAATAGAGCTGACTGCTCATTTCCTCTTCTACCTGCTATCTTTTGTGCTTTTGACAATGAGCAGAAATACATGCCTCATGCTTCTAAAACCGGGGTGAGGATGTTCCCATTGACTCATGACCTGAAAGCACCAGGGCAAAGAGAAGCTCAGCCATTAAAGCATGGTTTGGAAAGTGAAGAGATGCCAAATCCAGTCTCTGCTGTCTCCAGTATTTGTCGGTCGATTAGGAGATCGAGGGAGTAATGATAAAGTCTAATGGCCTCTTCTTTGGGCTTGCCCCCTTTACACAGTCCATAAAGGGAACTAAAGTACATATTCAGATCCCTCCAATAAAGGGGTGAGATCCATCTCAGCTAATATTTTCACAGTATTTATCTACAGCTATGCCCCAGGCTCCCTTTAGAGCCAGTGGTGAGAAAATGGCAGTCCCAGAGGGGGATTCATCTGACCTATTTTAAACGTCAGTTTTAGGATGAAATTAATCATGTTCCAGCAGTTCCTATTGATCTCCACTGTTATAAGCAGAGTCTTGAACATCCCAGAGGCAGAAAACCACCACCAGTGCCTGCTTTGGGTGTTGTGGTCCCCCCACATCAGTGAGATATAGGCTGTGTTCATGTGTAGGTTTCTGGCATGTGAGGTGCAACAGGTGATGGGGTTAGGCTGGGTAAAAGTAAGGGTATTTTCTTTTTCCCTCACTGTTACTGAAGGCAGCTAAGATCATCTGTTCCTCTGAGGATTTTTGGCTTTGCCTTTTAACTGCTTCGTTTATTAACTGATCAAATAGAGCAGCAGAAGAGGTCTTAGGTTGGGTGGCTCTACTATCCCAGCTGGTGAGCTGGGCAGACCGAAAGCAGAAAACAGGTCCTTCTCCTGCAAAGTACCCCCCTAAGACTGCCTAAAGCTGCACGGACCAACTGTTCTGTATTAAGATGATTGGGCACAGTTTGCTCTGTTGCCTCTTTTGCAGAGAACAGCAGCCTTCCTCCGGAGCCTAGGCTGAAAAACATTTGCATTTTCTAGAACTGTGAAATAAAAAAGAACATGGAAGTAGACAACCAACCATTTCATTATCTTTTTAAAATAGTAGATGAAAGACACATCGTACAACTTTTGGGGAACTCGCCCAAATCCTGACATGCTCTAGTCACCAGAGGTGAAAATGGAAATGTAGAAACTGTGGTGCGAAATTGTAGGACCCTGTTTGTTCTGCAGCCTGCACCTGAAGAGCGTCTTGGCATATATCTGAAGAGCCAATATGGCATAGCATCCTAGGAGAGCGCGTTTCAGTTACTGCATTTCATTCATTTTTATGCCTTTCTAATGCAGATGCAGCTGAACTATACCATTGATTCATGCACACACCTCTTTTCCATATAGATGATGACTGCATCAAAGAAGCCAGCGCTCTGAAATAGCACACAGTGAAATACCACAGCAATTCTCATTTGAAGTCTATAGTGGGAGAGCAATTTCCAGAAATGAAGGGCAAAGTTCCTAATCCATAGCAGCTTTTTGCCAGAGAGATGTGGGAGAGAAGAAACAGGATGCATCCTGCATGAATCATCACTGTAACCACCCTGGATTTATTAAGTGAAATTATGAAGAACACCAAAAATTATTAAAACCTCAAAATGTCTGTTGGAAGGCGTCGTCTCAAGGACTGGCTATTGTGAGATAGTGCCATAGTCTTCCTGTTGATTTTAAAGAATCGAAAGCTAAAATGGTCAAGTTTTCAAGACCAAATAATTAATTTTAAAAAATTTTTGGACAGGTGTTGTCAACACCCATAACAGAAAGAGGTGAAGACATCCCCAGGGCCTGGGAACCTCCCTCCCTCCCCAAAACAGCGTGACTACAACAACCCCTCTTCCTTTATACTCACCTGACTCATCAGTATTTGCACGACTGCTGCCTCCCAGTCCTGTGTTAGAGACCCCAAACTCACCCCATTGCTATTACCACTCATCTCTGTAGATTTGCCCTCACCAAGGTGTTGAACTATGTCCTTTCTATAACATGGAGAATGTCCAGGTTTGGTGCTCAGGTTTCAGCAGCAGCTGTGACAATACCTCCCTGGGATTCTTCGTCCACGCTACGCTTTATGGCCCCATCCCAGTCTGCCTGGCTGGAAGAAGAGGGGCAGGAGCCACCCCCATGCTGGAAGTGGCTCTGCTGTGCCCCACCAAGCCCAGTCCTCATGTAATGATCTGCCTAGCTGGTGCCTTTGACCTTCCCCCAAAACATCACTGAGATCCCAGTAGCTGGGAACTCTGCAAGCTGGGAGGGTGTGAGGGACCCATGATTTTGTGGGGTGATTCAGTAGGAAGGAGCGGGACTTTTCTTGTCCTTTAAGGCATATCACTTCCAGTGTCCTCGCTCCATATTTTACAAGCTTATTCTTACATTCAAATTCAGCTCAGTTGTGTCCTGTCTTTCATGGACCCCAAACCAAAACACCTGTGCTACTCAAAGGCCGGTCCTGGTTCTGCAGGGCTGTCCTTGGCAGCCGGCTCTTGCAGGCTCCCAGAGGGAAGCAATCTCCTAGGCTGCTGCTTTCCTTTGCGAATTCTCTGTGAGTATCTGCTGCAGAGCTCTCTCTTCTCCAGGCTCCTCTTTTCCCTGCCCTTGGACACCTTCTTTGTCCATGGACCCGAGTGTTCCTCTTGCAGTGGTTCAGCCCCATGAGCTCCCTTTGGGGTCATGGTGTGCAGCCGTTGTGTTGCCCTTCATTTGCAATGTCCTGGCCTGGGTTTCTGCCCACTCTCAGACCTGTCCAAATCTTCTGGGAGGGAGAGATTTGAGCTTTATGGTTCTCAATGGAGAAAGCATCACTACAGAAGTCCTGTGGAGTGAGAGCCCAGAGCATCTCTTCAGTGCAGGAAACTGAGCTGGAACAAGCTGGAGGAAAAGCTTCTCTCGGTAGCACATCAAGGACTCACGGTGGAAGGTGGGGTGTAAGCACAGTATACAGCCCTCGCCTCTCTGTGCTCACTTAACAGCTAAGTCTTTTCCCACACCATTTTTTGCCAGCTCTCCTCGCTGGTGGAGAAGAGAAGAGAGAAGCAGAGATGAAAATGTGCCTCCCAGAGGGGTCTTGGGCAGCCATCGGTATCCGGAGATAACAGTATGGTTCCTCCGCATTTTAGAGAGGCCAAGAGAGGCTCAGGCAGGGAAGCTCAAAACTAAATTACCATCCAGGTCATTTCCACTTCAAGCTGTCAGAGCTCAAGCAGAGGGAGGAGAAGGGCTGTTTGTTGGTTTTTCCTTCCCAGCTCAACAGGCACACTGACACTGCAGCAAGCCTGGAAAACACGTCAGATGCAGGTTGCTCTATCCGGGAGCGAAACAGCCTAAACCATAGCACTCCTTTAAAGATAAAGACCTCCTCTCAGCATGGTGTTTCTGTATAAGCCAGCCAGGGGTTGCAAAGCCTGGAAGTGATGGGCATGAATTTACCAGGGAGAAGAAAAGAGGGTGAGGAGGTCCTAGAAACAAAGACTGGGAAGGACGTTGAGAGACCAAGTAGTCTCTCCACCCTCCGTGTGGTTCGATTCTGGGCTCTGCTCCGTTGCAGGCTCTCCCCATGTTCAGGGGTGTTTATCTGGGGAGGCTGGATACCCACTCCTCGCTATTTTTAAAGATGAATGTTAATATGTTTAATTGCCAGTATTCTAGGAACAGAGCCAGGGCTAAAATGTATCTACTAAGAAACTGCCAAGAAATACTGTTAAACAGGATCTAGGAAAAAAGCCAGACACAAAAATTTATGATCTTTATCTCTGCAATAATAATTTCACAGTGGTCAACTGAGGAGCAGAACAAAGGTCATTGGTTTCGTATCAGCTGGAGTTTGTGAAATCCTTTGTTTCCTTTAGTGTGAGCTTGCCCTGCAGGTCTCATGCAGAAAACCCTACAAATGAATGCAAAACCCTGGCAGTCCAGACTGACCCACTTGCCCCCACTCTTTGCTTAAGTTCAAAGAACTGTGCAATTCCAAATCAGAAACCTCCCTAGCAGTGGTCGAAGCCCAAGCCAGATCCTCATCCAGGGAAGAAGCATGTTTCACCTGGTTTATTAAATGAGTTATCCATAGGAATGGTCCAGTGAACTTCTGTGTTACTAAAACCGCTTTGGGTAACGTCAACAGTCATGAGAGGCTATTTAAGAATTTTGCGTTTGCACAAACGCAAGAACCAACCTCATCTTAGGTTTCCTCCCTTCCAGAAGGATGGGGGACAAGCAAGGGACCGATGAAGACCTCTGAAAATAAATTAAAGGAGAAGAGGCTCCTTTTTTATTATTACTTCCTCGTTGTATAGTAGAAACAATTCTAGGCAAAATATACACAGTTTGCTTCTTGACACTGCTGCCAAGATTCCCAACTTTACAGCGAGGATCAGGTTTCAGAATATTTCCAAACCAGCCCCCACAAAATTAATTGACTATCCAAGAATCTTGGCTTTGGATGTTATTTATTTTTAAGGTAAAGTTCTGGTCCCAATGACTGCAGAGAAAAACCTTGAAAACATGATCTCTGCGAGCCTTAATGACTCAGAGGGTGGGATTCGGTTGCCTACGCACAGGAGCCTGGTGCCATCTGAGATGCCCTTGTATATCTGAGACATCCCACGGTGTTGGCAAAGTGACACGGAGCCGAGGGAAGACGAGCACTCCTCAGTTGCAAGAGCTGGAGTCTGGGGCTGGATACCCTATAGCATCTAACTTGGCTCTAGGAAACAATGTTTAGACAGCTGAATCAAGCCCTAACGCACACATATAAAATATATATAATCAAATCAATCAGTCACTCAATCAATCACAGGAGATATTTCCAAATCTTCAGATTTCACATCAGTTATGGAGGCAATTTAAGCACTATTTCAATGCTCAGGACCGTGTTAGAAACACGCTATTCGCTTCACTGGCACTTCCAAGCATACTGAAGCATTCATCTGGCCCAGGCTCTTTGCTCCCCACCCTTTCTGCTAGTGTCTTCTTCTCCATCCTCTGTCCCTTCTGCAGCTCTACCACAGCCATGGGGGACATAGTTCCCTGCCTGATCTCCAGGCTGCAGGAGAAACGACAGAGGTTGTTTTTTTCCAAAGGAGAGGTATGCAAAATGCAGGAGGTAAAGACTTTCCACCGGGTGAAGGGGAAAGACCTGCAACATGGTTTATGGAGCCCTGAGGGGTAGTAGAAGGGGCTGGCACATGAACCATCAGCAGCTCTGGGGCAGCATTACCTCAGAAAGTCAGCACCTTCACGGAAAAGCAGGATATTTTTAGTTTACCCAGTGTATTTAAATCATCTTGGAGTACATTAAAATTATAGTAATTATCCCACCTTCTCATGTGGGATTCTGGGATGTGATGGATTGGTGGATCGTGTGCTGGTGGAGTCATCTTCGGCGAGGTCCTTCTGCAAAACAGAATTATTTTGTTTCCACATTTTACAGCTGCAGCATTCCTGGCCCATTAATACGTGACAGTTGAATACTGGGATCTGTTCACATCACACCCTTCTCTCTCCAGCAGCCGCCTCTCGCAGCACCCCGGAGCTGCGACAAACGTGACACAAACTCCTTCAAAACAAAAATGCATTTACACACTCCTGGAGTTGTGAGCTTACACATGCAGGCGAGGCTGATGTTTTCTTCACGGCAACCTTTCTTCATTTAACCTCTGAATCATTTCTGCTTTCCCCTGCATGGCTGCACTGTGGGGCAATGCAGGGAAACCCAATGTCTCACAGCCCCTACTCTTGCCTCGCTGCCCCACCAGTGCTGGGACGAGAAAGGGTTTTATTTCACTGCAACAGCACTGTTGAAACAGAGCTGTTAAAAGAATGCAACTTTTTACACAAAAAAAAAAAAAGCACATTCTTTTTCAGATCAGAAACTTCATGTTTCTGATTGAAAAAAAAAATAATAATGGGGGGCTGAACGGAACAATCTTTTTTTCTTGACAAAGAAGCTGTTTCCCTTATAAATGAAGTCATCACCAAATTCTGGGTTATCTCTGTTTTTAACTTCACTTTTGAACTACACTGTTTCTGATCTCAAGGTAAGGTCTCTTCCCCTATCTATGTTTCTTTTCATCAAAATAAGAATTTTATCAACATCTGAAAAAATGGTTCCTGGCTCTAGTTGATGCATCAAAGTCAGGGATAAGTTCCCAGATTCCCTCCTGGTGAAGTGGCACATGTTTCTGACAAGCCTTGAACTATCCCCCAGCCCAATGTGACCTTGGAGGTCCCCCAGCCCTGTGTCACCTTGGAGGTCCCCCCAGCCCAGCGTGACCTTGGAGGTCCCATGCTCAGTGTCACCTTGGAGGTCCCAAACAGCCATGACAACAGGCTCTTTGAAGCCCTGCGGGGTGTGATTCCTCCTCAGTGAGCCTGCGCAGTCCAAACACTTGCAAGGAGAAATTAACAGGGATCCTTTGAGGGAGGCAAGTGGTTCCCGTCCTGGCTGCCCACACTTGGAGCATCACAGCAAACCACTGGGAGGGGATCCAGGCTATCGCCTTGTCCCAAGGCAGGATCCACGTGCAGACAGGCTGCAAACCTCCGCCCCCTCCTCTCCTCCAGCTCAGATGGAGAAGTCCCCATCACCCTCCTCTGCACATGGGAAACCTTGCCAGCATCTGGCCATCCCCCTGCCTCACACCCATGTTCTCTGGCCCATTCCCAGCTCTTCCAGCAGCATGTTCCTGATTATTTACTCTCTTCAAATGCTGCAGAAAAATGCTGCTTTTCCTGAATACTAAGTAAGGAAGAAAAAAAAAAAAAAGCACATTCCCTTCCTGGACTGTGTTTCTTCCCTGGTTTGAAGTTCGCTGTTACTGCTGAAAGCTTTTGTGACTCTTGGAGATACTTGATCCAAGTGACCTCTGATGTTTGGGACACTGATACAGTCCCACACTGAGTTTGTTCTTGCACAGGTCTTATACATCTATCCATCCATCTATCCATACGTACAACTATCTTACTCTTTCTTTCATTCCAGTGCTGTCTGATCAGTTCTTGGCTTTCCTTACACTTCTTTCATCGAATTAATATCTTTTCCCCGAGGATGTTTTCTCCCTCTCCCGGATTTTCTCTTTTTACACTCTGTCATTTCCCTCTCCATCTTGCCTTCTCCAGACCCGCTCCCCTTCTCTCCGTGCTGCCAATTTACAGTTGCGTTATGTATTCAGCATAACATATATATTTGAATGGGATGATTTCCACTAACGTAAACAGTCTGGCCCATTAATTTCAATAGTGGAGCTGACAGCTCGGGCCTGGAGTCTCATTGCCTGGTGACACATGAGTACAGCTGCTTGAACTTGACGGGTAACTGTTTCCAGTGCCTAGCTGCACATCTGCAGGAGGAAGGAAATACTTTCTGTAACATTGGAAAAAATAAAGCCGCCTAGATTTCCCTCCCCCCCACCCCCAGATGATGATACTCATCATTCAAACGTTTCAGCTGAGTGGGTGTTTAATTCAGAGTTTGGAGGGGGACATTTATGGTGTGTTACTAGCTTTGCTGTTGATCCTTTGTTCCAACCGCTGCGGTGTTGCCTTTACCAAGGGCTTTTCCTACACCACTCAGAGCACCGCCATATATCCAGCAGCACTGGGTACCCTGATACCTTCAGAACCAGTTGCTGACGTAAAACTGAGAACGATCTCTCCTCAGTGAGGCTGCTGTATTGATAAATTATAGCAGAGGGGAACGAGCAGCGGGATGTCTTTGAGATGGGTCTAGCACAACCTTGAACAGACCATGCTGAGTATGGGCCAAGTCCTGACCTGAGACATCAGCTTTGCTGATGGGACCCAGAAGACAAAGTTAGCAAAGCTTCAGGAATTGACTCAAACTTTTCAGGGTTTCAGGGTTTCACTTCCAGTTTCCAGGATAATGTGTGATAAACACCATAAACCCCTCCAGCTTTGCTTCCTCAAAGTAACTCAAGTATTCTCGTCCACCACATCATTAGCTCCCCGGAAAGACTGAGATACCTGTAGGAAACGCTTTGTGCTGCAGTCTGTTGGCGAGCTGCGCTCCCATGTGTCACCCTGTGTATGATCTTCGCTTGGCAGCTGGACAGGAGGAAGCAATGGGCCATGAGTGCCATTCGTGGGATGCAGCCATGGGGAATAATCACTAGCTCAAATCTGAGTAAGTGTGGAAGAAAAGGAAGTGTTGTGGAAGCAGAGCTGTTACTTCCAGTGGGACAGCAAGAGAAACCAAGTCTGCTGGACTACATGCTACTGTCCCCCTGAGTATAAACCACAGTCTGCAATCTCTAATGTTTTTTTCTCTTTCTGAGCAAAAATCAGGTTCTGGGGATATCAGCCTGTTGCTACTTATATAATTCTTGCCGCAGCATGCACCAGCTTTGCCTGGAAATGGAGAATGAATACAGGCCTAAACATGTCAAAAAGTGTCAGAAAGTGTCCTCCTGCCTCCATGACAATCTCCCAGCAGCCCTGTCCTTTGAGTGTTGAAATACATTCTTCGAAAACTCTTTCATTATCTCCTTGCAACGCACCGGGCAGTGTTGTCTTCTTTTGTGTCTTAACTCCTAGCAACTTAAGGTGAGATACTGAGAGCTTTGGGCTGGTTTTGGAGGGTAATCAGCTATTTTAACATGGAGAAAAAGGAAACAGGTCCCACTGAAGTCTAAGTCATGGGGCTGGACTTCAGATGATGCCTAGAGCACTAGCAAGGAAATCTATGGGGAAAAGTCACCCAGTCTGCTGTACTGCCAAGATCTCCCTAGTAAAGGTCTTGGAAAGCCCAATTTTTACACAGTTCCTGCTAAAGAAGAGCAGACTCACTCACAGACCTTATTTCTGAACACAAGCTGAAGAAGTGTAAAGATATGAGCAACTGTTGAAGTTGGCCCTGCTTTGAGCAGGGGGTGGACTGGATTATCTCCAGAGGTCCCTTCCAATCAATTTTTTTCTATGATTCTGTGGTTCTATGATATAATTTGCTGTATCTAGGTGGAAGCTGAATTGTGGAGCTCTTAAAATGCAGTAGGCTGCAGAGTTTTGACCTTTAGGTCTTGTGAGATACCTCATCAATTCAGTGTCCTGCCAGGCTCTGGTCCCCTCTCCTCAAAAGGTGTGATGGAGGTGGGAATCCGTGCAAAATAGGTTTGGCAGTGCTATGTACCATAGACACTATGGGCTTTTTTTCCTAAAAAGAGACAAATCTGGTCTGGATTAAAAAAAACCAAGACCTTTTTGAAGTCTGTTGAAAAGGCAACAGCAAGCAACATTGTTCTGTAACTAATTAACCAAACTCAAAGAGCCATTCAACTGATCCAGAGTACATACTTGCATTCAATAATATGGTCATTTATTGCACCTTGTCACTTACTGAAACATGAATAAGGCTTTTCCCTTCCCTGTACTTCACTGAGTTTCCTTTTAGCACAATAGTTGTCTCCAGGCCCAGAGTTTGTCCTCATGAGCCTGGATTTTCCAGCAGAAACTCCTATTCTGCAGAAACTCCAGCAGAAAGCCACCTATTCTGTGGCTTTCATTTTTTATCTTTTCTAGAGCAGAAAATTTCATAGGCCAGGTGGTGAGACAGAAGTGGGAGGGAAGGGGCTTTGTTTTCCTTAATATAGTTAAGAAAAGCTTAGGTTTTGTGAACATTGATGCTGAGACACCATGGGGAGGTGATGGGCAATTTTACACACGTATCAAGGCTGAGCCAAACTCTGCATTAACAGCTTTAAGGGTGTATGTCCAAGCATCTCTTCCTTCTTGATTTGGTTCAGAGTAGGAAATTAGACGTTTCTTGTATGTGATCATGTCTCATGATTGGTTTGGGGCTGAAAACATGCAACGCCAGCTTGTAGTGGTGATGAACTGAACGCAAGTTGGGAACTCTGTTGACTAATCTAGATGGAGATGACAGTGTGTAGCTGACTGAATCCCAGGTCTAGTCCCAGGAGGAAAAGACCAAGTGATCTAACAAAAGTCTACTCAGACATGTTTTCAAGTTGTGTGTCCATTCTCACAACCTTTAAAAGCATCTTTAGAGATCTTGCTTTTTTGGTTGGCTTCTTGCACAAATCTAGCACCACCTGGGTGTGCTGAAATATAATGTCCTTAAATTTGCTGTCCCCAGGGGTCCACTGTGATTTTGGAGCCATCTGATAACAAGCAGAAGCCTGTCCTCTCCTCTGAGCCTCCTGGTCTCAGTCCACAAGTGCTGCCAGTCCATCTCCTTGCTGCAGCACTTCTCCCAGAAGACAGAGGATGATGCTTATCTGACTAACTGTCTAAAATAGTTCAGACAAGATCAGATGACTCATGCTGTAGAAATGACCCATCCTCTCCATAAAGGGAGCCTTCCATGATCAGTCCTTTAGGAGACATCCATAATGTGGACATCTAAAGGCTGGTGAGATGAACCCTAGTCCAAGAAATACAGAGAGACTACTCCCGGGACCTAGGAGAGGAGAATGGCCGCATTCTTTCCCATCCTCACTTTCAACTAATTTGAGCTTGTTTGCTTTTTGCAGAGCAATAAAAAAAAGGTATAGCTGTTCCCTTGCCTGTCTCTGACTTTGAATAGGGCTCTCAAAGACACAGCAGGAAAGGATTTGGGCTGCCTTAAAGCATGGACCACATGGTAAATTATTTATTTGCCTGTTTATATCCTGTAATAAAAAATACACAAAAAAACCCTTCCTTCTTCCCATCTTAAAACTCTCAATTTATGTGCGTAGATAGTTTATACAATACCCAGTTCAGTTTGTTTGGATCATACATGGTGTCTGAACAATCTGCAAGCACTTGGAGAGCTTCAGTGGCACAGACAAGTACTGGTGCCCTTGTTACTGCAGAGAGGGAACTGAGGCACGTTCAGATCCAACCACTTGCCAAGGTCACAGCCAGAGCAGGATTTCAGAGGAGCAAACTTGGGAAGATCTTCAGAGGATTTGAACTTGGGAGGACCAAAGTCCAGGGGCCGTGTCCTGCCTTGCATGTTGCTTGTTTCTCCGTCTCATCTACCCTCCTTTTGTCCAGACAGAGAGTTCCCTGGGTCAGGAGAAGTTTTGCTTTACAAATTTGCACCCAGCACAAGATAATGAGCTCTTGCTCTTGAGTAATAGTCATCTTTACAACACCCTTCCTAACCTAAATGCTATATCTGAGGGGAAGAAAATGTAGCCATAGGTTTCCTGCACTGGCACTGATTGTGAACTGAGACGCCCCAGGATGCAACCAGTGAGTGATAGATTTTACAGTGATGTGTAGGGCGAGCTAAACTCCACCAGGCCAGAGAGAGTATTGAAAATGGGAATTGCCCATGAGTCTCCCAGGGTAGAATTTGTCCCAGAATGAATATAGCTTGCAGACACCGCCTTGATCTAGAAAAGCAGGCTGGAAGTTTTACTTGCATCCTTGTCCTGCTGGCCAGCTGGCAGATGGATCTGTGCATCAGATGTGTCTGTGCCATGATGAAATGTTGCAGCGTAACTTCTCTCTTAATCACCTAACATGAGCTATCAGGATATCCAGCTGAGACCGAGAGCTGAGCTTCATACGAGGAAGGACTGGAATCAGCTTTCCAAGCTAAAAGGAGGATAAAACAGTGTTTTGGTGAAGGACCATATTAAAAAGCAGGTCAATTGATGATCTTACAGGTCTTTTCCAACCGTAGTGATTATGTGATTCTGTGATTCTGTGAAAGAGGACAGTCAGTCTGTTGATAGTCAACCTACTCATCTTGCTTTGAGTGCTTTCCAGAGCACCTGGCTTTCCAGAGCACCTGACAGTATGCAATGTGTTTGCCCTCACAACTCACTATGGGGGTGTCACAGGCAAGGAGCCAAGGCGCAGTGACTGTCTTCCTCAGGTCTGCCCTCACCCATATTTCCCCAGCTCAAACCTGACCTTTTCTTCCCCTTAAGTCAGCTATCTCTATGGACCTGCTGAGTGATGGGGGGACAGGATGCTGATTTGGGCGGTGCTGGTCCAGAATTACCAACTCCACCATTTAAGATGATAATTCAAATCCCATGCACCCTCAAGAAAGCTAGGTGTTTACATTGATAAAAACTGATCCTTCTAAATCTTCAATGTTGATCATTTTCTTCGTCATTATAGGAGCTTGAAACATACTTCCCCCCCAAAAAAAATGAAAACTGAAAGGTCCTGGTAATTGCCTGACTCCAGGAAAATGCAACAAACCTCATGGCTCTACCAAGGACAGCTGGGAGGTATGGGTTTTTTTGTCTCTGGTCAGTGGTACCTAAAATGCCACATCTACTAGAGACATGCAACTCAGTGAAATCTGAAGGAGAATTGACCTGAAGGTTGAATGTGCTGACCTTTACTTATTCTGTTTAACTGTACTTTCTTCCTGAGTAAAAACAACTTTCTGATGACTTTCAGCAATGCATTTCTTCTGCTTCCCATTTTCTTCTCATATAAAGGCTATTGTATGTTGACTTCAGTCACTATAGATACAAGAAAATGAATACTACCTCGATATACCCATACCGATGCTTTACATCATTTCCAAGCAAGTCTCTGGAGAAATTGGGAAGGACCCCTTAAGCTTGTTTCAAAATCTTACTGAATATGGAAAGTATTCTTAGCTTCCAGTAAGATCAGAAAGCAAACAGCGTAGCCCCAATTTACATATGACCCTCCAGTGCTGTGTTTTTTGATAAACCAGCTAGCTCGACAGAGCTAAGTGCTCAGAAAACCTTAAAAGGATCAGCTCTGGTTGACTGGGAACTAAGGACTTCAATCTTTCACCAAAACCGTCCCTGGAGTAAGTAACTTATTTCAATGAATGCCTATGAAGTTCAGTCTCAAATTTAGGAGTCATCCCAGTGAAGACCCAGGCTTAGTTACCCAAAAAGCTTCAATCAGTACCTGGCTCCTTCACACTGCAAAATCGTGCAACTGAGCTTTCCAATTATTTGAGCTGTTTGTGTCCTTACCATGCATTGATGTCCAGCACAATGTGGTTCAGCTCTTAGACACCGAGTCCTTTAAAATTATGTTAACATTAAAAGTTATAGTACTGTTAATGGCTGCTGTTAAAACTTTGCCAAGCTACAGAAACAAGCATGACAACAAATTCAGGTCTGACGTGATTGTCTGAAATTTTCTCTAAGGCCACCACATCCCTGCCAGACATTGCTACTTCTGTGTTTTGTTCCTTGACTGCCGTTGGTTCAACTTGTCATTCCAGGAGGGACATATTAGTGGACAGACTAAGAGGAAAGCACAAGTAACCGGTGTGGCTACGCCCAGGAGCAGAGTGCACACCTTCCCCATGGGACAACGCAGTTATTGCAAAACACCCTCATCGGCCTGAGAGGACCAACCAAGAGCAGGGTGGTGCTTTCTGTCTGAGGAGTACGGTGGCTTTGCCTAAGTCCTCACTGTGGTGGTGACCTGGGCTGGAATTCAGCCCATGGACTCACAGTGTCACAAGGGAGCAATTTGGTTGCCTAAATATAGATGGCTTGTGCCATTTGACATGTCCCAGTGTATCCAAGTCCACATGCACCTGGCAGACGCCAGACCCCAATGACACTAGGTTTACAGGTGACCTGTGCCTATCTGGAGCTGTAGTAAGAGGCCAAGCGTGACATCTTAAGACATCAAAAATGCCATTGTCTTTTATGTTAGGCAACTGAATCACACTTTAATGGCTGGTCGTTTGCATCACACCTAACCACTGCAAACTATCAACTTCATCTCCATTGACCGTCATAGCTGCAGAGACACCTTGCTCACATGGAGCAACCCACATGGAAAGACCTAAATTCAAGTGTTTAATTTGGTCACTGCATTGCAATCATGGGGCTCCCTGTGTAGTTATTTCTCAATCTGCAGAGGGGATGACTGTACCCAGGGAAGCGTGGGGCTTGTCATAAGTGTTATTCATGGTAATCTCTGCTTAGAAGAGTCAAATCCTCTGGTCCAAAGTAGACCTTGCCAGTCTCCAGTTACAAGAAACATTTTCACATGCCTGTGCTAGGAAGCATCTCATTTGGTTTATCTCCCTTGTAGGTGTCTATCTTTAAGCTTGTCAGCCTGGGCTTTTTTTTTTATAATTCAGATCTATCTAAACAGTCTGAGCAGTGGAGACTAGCACACAATTCATCCTGGAGTTGGCATCCGAAACAGAGCAGATGAATCATGTCTTAAAAGTGCCTGTTTCAGTCCACTGACTGAAAGAGGAACCTGCGACAATAAGCTCAGAGGCAGACATTTGCGCTGGAGCCATCTAAAGTGAGGTGAGCTGGATGCCATCTCCGATTTCTGAACCATCCCCATTCTCAAGCGTGCAAATGAATAAGGCAGGGCTGCAAGCACAGCTCAAGAGTGATCTTCTCTATGTTCATGCTGATGGGCACTGAAGCCCAGAAGACTACTGTGGGTGGGAGCGAGCCCATCTGAACAGCTTGCTGCCACCTGGAAGCCAGGCTGAGAACAGGAACCAGATGGTAAGATGTGAGACCTTGATTAATAATAATATGAATGCCTACACTGTACAGCAGACTTCTCATCAGCAGATCTCAGTGTGCCTCATGTGGCCATCGGTGTCTGAGAAGTTACCTGTGATCACTTCACAGCCCAAACAAGTCTCCAGAGTCCCAAGCCCAAATTGGCACCACATGTGTCTCCTGAGTAGCCCAGACTCCAACCAGCCTTCACATGCGTGATTTTGGAGTCAGATCTGGAAGTTGTCTGGATGCAAATTGAAAATCAGGTCTGGGATCAGAATGGGACATGACTGTTCACATAGGGATAGCCTGAAGCACAAGAGACACGCCAGGGACTGCTTCATGCAGGGTTCCTCTCCCATGCCAAACTCCTGGCTTTTGCCCTGCCTCCAGCGGCAGGACCTGTCCTGCCATTTCTCTGCCTGTTCTCCACCCTCCTTTCACTGCAACGCTGCCCGCAATGCTCATTGCATGACTGGGGACTCAGGTTGAAGAGATCACGTTTCTTCTTGGAGAAGACGCTCTCCTTGGGTTGGTCTGCTGTTTCTGAACTCCTTCACCTTCTCACAGTGAGAAGCATAAAATTTTAGCACATCAGATGAAAAGACTCATTTAAAAACATTACGACCTGGGGGCCTCCACATATTCCAAAGCAGCTCTAGCCTAGCCTGCCTCGCCACACGTGTGTTTCCCTTGTAGCCCAGCGTTTCAGACACATTTCCAACAAACAAGCAGCTGTGATTGCAACAGCAGATCTAAAGTGCATTGCACAATTGCTGCAGCTGCACAGGCTGCCCCGGCCAAGCACACGTGCAAAGGCCCTGTTGCACACCCAATGTGCAGCCATGGAAGGCACCCAGCAGCTCAGCTACAGAGCCAAGGCAGCCGTACAAGCCTGCTGAAAACCTGGCACAGTGGATGCAATATGGCAAAATGCTTTTCTTCATCTGCTGCCTCGTGCTTATCGATTGGAATATTAATAAAAACTTGTTCAAAGCTCCCTCGGCTTCCGAGATTACTTGGGAATAGTCCAAGACTCCAGCCCCAGCCATGCTTGTAATGAGAGGACTGGGGGATCAAAAGCATTTTAAAATGGCCTTGCTAATCAATCATCAACAATTGGGTAAATTAAGCCCTGCAGTCTTTCCTTTTGCAAGTGAGGGATCTGCCGGAAGTGTCTTTAATGAGCAGATTCCTATCCCTTTAATATTCCTTAATACCTTTCTAGAGGAAATGAACTGCAGGGAGACTTTGTTGGTGGAATGAGAGGAATGCAGATAACTGCTGGCCTCTGCTTCCTCACACGTAGGGCTGAGAAACCCGGCTGGACAGGGGATGCTGGGTTTCACGGCAGGGCAATTTCCTTCCAAAGGTCCTGATAAAACTCTTGATAACTCCTTTGGCCAGTGCCATTGCCAAAAGCAGGCATTTGTTTTCCTCCTCATTGCCAAGCTAAGCCCTGCCCTTACTCATCTCCTCTGAGGACCATGTCCATCTGTGCCTTCGAGGATCATGTCCATCTGTGCCTTCGAGGATCATATCCATCTGTGGTGAAGGCTTGGTTTCCAAAGCCCATCAGGAAGATGGGCACGCTGCTCCCAAGGTAATGGCCCCAGAAGAAGATTCCTGTTAATTATTAACATGCAAGAGGTAATGCAAATATCACAGGAAGGCAAAGAAGTTTGGATCATCCTGGGACTTTATTGGGACTGCTGATGTTTGCTACCTTTTTCCATAGAATGAGGCACAGCTCATTTTCTAGGTCCCACTGGGAGGCCTTTAATGAATTCCCTTGCGTCTTGGGACATGGGAGATGCCCTGTGTGTGTCTTCCTCTCTTCCTGTGGCACGTTTTACTTGTGGTCTTTTATTGTAGGTCTTAAGTGTGTTACAAAGTCTTAGGAAGAGTTTTGTGGCCCATAGTAGGTCTTGGCTATGGAATAACAGGTTCTGCAGACCTTCTGTGCCCAGAGACATCTGTCACACCACTGTATCCCACCCTAAAAATCAAGACAGCAGCATTTCTTGGCAGGTTTCAGAATACGAGGAACTTCTAAGCATGGAGATTGTACCAGTCTACAAATGGTAGCCATCTACAAAGGGACAGGGCTTACGAGGAGACATACACTGCAGCTCTGCTAAATTCAGGTGGCTGCAGAGTGAATAATTTGGATGCTTTGGGTACTCGCTAGAAGATCTCCAAATTATGTGACAGAAAGCTATGTTGTTCTTACATTAATTACACCGGTCTAAACACAGTGAGAAGAGAATCAGATCCAGTGAAACGTTACAGAGATGCTGTCCAGCCGGATGGTGCACACAGTGTAGGCAGAGGATTTCAGGGAGGTTTAATTTCTCCAAAGGGAGCCCAGCTTAACAGCGTTTTACCTCGTAAGTGCGATGGCACAGCAATTAGCACATCCAGCATTTAGCACCCTGCTTTCCCCTTGGGAGCAGGGGTGGGAAGGAGGAGTAAATCCGAGTTGAAATGAAGAATCCGCACACTGCCAGGATCACACGCCGCACGGGGACCCGCTCCGCTCGCCTTTTATGAAGCCTCCGTGGCACACGTTCCTCCTGCACAGACACCTAAAATAAAAGGGAATTTATGAGATTTTGTCCACAGGCAGCAAAAGCCGCTATCGATTACTGCAAGGCTCTTAAATGAGAGTAATTCACAACCCTCTTCAGTTTTGAAGGCAAGCTCTAATTTAATATCATTATGTCTTCATGCCCCCACACATTCCTCTGTCTCATTCACTGAGCTTTTATTGGGCTCTGGATAATTTATGGCTAGATATGCTGCCTTTTATCTGACCTATTTTTAGCTATTCTTGCTTTTTACATATTTTTTTCTTGCCATCACAACTGGCAATTAAAGTAAAAAGGTTTTTTAAAAAAATATGATAACGTTCCACCCAGCTTTAACCTTTATTTCTTCTCTTTTATGTGCTGGTGGATGCATTTGTTATTGCCGCAGCATTTTAAGGACAGGAGTTTATGATAAAAACAATTCCCCCAGATCTTATTTCTTTCATTTTTTTCTTCATTTCAACAAAGTCCAAAGTGTATGACTTTGCCCCAAAATCTCCACCGATGCCCCTGCCTGGGTTGCACAGCTGCTGAGTGCTCCCAGCTCAGTCCAGTTTCCCTCTGTAACTGAGGCCCCGAAACTTTCGGGGCCTTTTCCTACAGGGATTCAAGTGTCCTCAGTCCTCAACAGCTTCACAGGACGTTGTTGATGGGCACCCCTCAGGTCTGGACCCCAAAGTTTTCAAAGCTCTTTGGTGTAGAGGGAGAAACAGGGACAGCTTTTACCTGGACGGTGTATTATTTTATTTTTTTTAATCAAGCATTTTTGTTTTCTAATAATATAAAGAATATTTTAAAAATTTAATTGTATAATAATATAATAGATACTGTACATAATTTTCTTTATAACTGAAGTGCTATTATTTAAGTTTCAGATATTTTAATGTTTCAAATATTTGCATTATTTAGCTGGGACAAATGGAAAAATTAAAGAAAGGTTTCAGACCTGGAAGCCTGAAGATGTCCTTCTGCCCCTGAAACTTTGCTGACTTTTTTCAGTAATAACAGTTGACCTGCCTTAAAAAAAAAAAAAAGAAATCAAACCACTCTAGGTAGTTACCTTTCATGCTGTTTGAGTTAGAAGTAAGGCCACATAACGGTGTAAATCAGTCCCACTGACTTCAAAGGTATTATTTACTAAACCTTTTCCACCAAACAATTTGGTCCATGAAACCTCTCCCAGGGGAAAGGTTTGGCCCTTTGCTCCTGGACTGCGGGGCTCGGGCGCTGCATCTCCATGAGTTCACCTCTGCTCTCCAGGGAACAAGCCAGGGTTTTCTTTCTTGGGCTGGGATGTCCAGCCGGCAGCTAGCAGGGCTGGTAAATGGAGAGGAGCACGGCGGCATTGCTGTGGCACTGGGGGGGACGGGCTGTGGTGCTGCCCTGGAGAGCCCGAGAGGATCACCCAAGGATGGACACGAAGAGAAGAGCAGTTTGGCATCAGCTAAAGGTACCATCTAACCATTGCATTGAGAGACTTGCACCCTATGGCTGGAGATGAATGTTGTCTGGAAACAAAATTTACCATAGGACAGGGAGGTTTTGCCGGGATCCAAGTCATCTGCAAGGACTTGGCAATTTTAGCAGAACTTACTCATGAGAAACTTTCCAGCGTCTTGCCTTGATGCAGCTCTAGGCACTCAGAAACATTTCATTTGGTTCAGGAATTTTAGACCGGTTCCTCACAGCTCCCTTCTTCAGCTTTTCTGTTCATTCCCCACCTCTGAAAACTAAGGCAAAATCCCAAATTCTGGAATGTCTCATTTCAGGCCTCCCACATGAACTTGCAAAAAGTTCTGCTATTCTGATGTTTTCCTGCTATTTTTAAGACAAATGTCATTATGTTGATATTTCCTCCATACAACAAATGCAGTTTCTCGACATATTTTTAGGCATATTTTGTTCACAACTATTAGATCACTGTCATTTTTTCCTCCTCTGCATTTCTGGAAATATAAAATTACCTTGTTTTATTTATAAATGCATGCATAGCATGCTGTAATAAATACTACTTGTAATTAACTGTGATATTGATATAAATATCATAGAAGAATAGAAGAGCGTTAATTAGATATACTGAACATGTACAACTTCCAAAGCATCAAAACCCATCGTTTGACTAACCCCAAAATTTCGGTGAGCCATGGCTTGAGTCTGTCAGTGATAGCTGCCCTGTGCCATGGCTCGATTCCCCTGGATGTGCCAGGTGTCCCGCGGGCATTCCTCCTTCATCCCAGCCCTGCGATGGATGCTGCATTGGTGTTTTGTATTAGAGCTGCACAGATTCACCAGCCGCATTCCCACACGTAACAATCACGACAGTGCCACTAACGAGAGCCAACGATCACGAGGCAGATTTCCCCTCTCCTCGGCCAACACAAAAAATCATAAGACTGGATTTGGAAAAAACCACAGGGTTTTAAAAACCATGCGTCTTAGTTGTTTTTACAGATGAGTTTTGTTCAAGCAGCTTTCTCCAGTCACGAGGGAGAGAAACTTTTTTTGGTTTTTTAGGAAGGAAAAAAATTCTTAAACTGCTGAATAATCACCAGGCTCCAGGAGCTGGGGCTTTTGAGCAGACATTACCAGAGCGCATGGGTAGAAGGTAAGTTACGTAGGACGTATCATATGATTAAGCAACACTGCAGGTCTCTAACCACTCTACACATAGGAGATAATAACAAAAAAAAAAAATTCTAACATAAACACTCTAATCCCACAACACTAAAATACGAAGAGGAAAATATGTGGCAGGAGTTTACTCTTGCGTCTGCTGCTTATTGTGTTTGCCCGGTTGCAAGACACACTATGCAGGCTATTGTGTCAGGCCTGTGCGCTCGACCCTCAGGCAAAATCTTGCCTAGCTGGAATACGCGGCAACGCCACCATAAATAAATAATGTGGGTTAAAAAAAAAAAAAAAACAACCTTAAACCATTTGATACCATCTGATTAGAACAGCCAAATGCTGTATTTAAAGAAAAAGGGGGGGGGGGGGGGGGGGGGCGCGGGGGAAAGCATTTTGTCACTGGAGGTGAGGGGGAGTTGCTTTGGAGATCTTGTTAAGAGAGAGAAGCTCCCCAGCAGCGACGGCGATCGCCGCAATCTGCGCTCTGCAGAAAACTCATAGATATATAACAGTGAGTGAAAAAGTGGTGTGTACCGCGGGTTGTCAGAAGGGCTCTTTTAGGTTACAGGAGGTTATATGGTGCTTGCCTGCCAGGTTATAGGGGCTTTTTTAGTATACATGGTGCTTCTTGCCCACTAGATTATACAGACTTTTTTAGCATATGTGGTGCTTTCCTGCTAGGTTATACAGGCTCTATTAGTATATATGGTGCTTTTCTGCTAGGTTATGCAGGCTCTTTTAGTATATATGGTGCTTGCCCACTAGGTTATACAGGCTTTTTTAGTATATACGGTGCTTGCCCACTAGGTTATACAGGCTCTTTTAGTATATATGGTGCTTTTCTGCTAGGTTATACAGGCTCTATTAGTATATATGGTGCTTGCCCACTAGGTTATACAGGCTCTATTAGTATATACGGTGCTTGCCCACTAGGTTATACAGGCTTTTTTAGTATATATGGTGCTTTTCTGCTAGGTTATGCAGGCTCTATTAGTATATACGGTGCTTGCCCACTAGGTTATACAGGCTTTTTTAGTATATATGGTGCTTTTCTGCTAGGTTATGCAGGCTCTATTAGTATATATGGTGCTTGCCCACTAGGTTATACAGGCTCTATTAGGATATATGGTGCTTTCCTGTTAGGTTATACAGGCTCTTTTAGGATACATGGTGCTTGCCTACCAGGTTATATGGGCTTTTTAAGGATATATGGTGCTTTCCCGCTAGGTTATATGGAGGTGCAGGGGTGAGCGGAGCTGTTGCACTCCCGCCTCACCCGGAGGTGGGTGTACCCAGAACAGTAGAATTACAGTCATGGGTGGTACACCAGGTCCGTGCCTCCCACCTGCCCCGAAAGCACATTTTTGGGTGCTGCAGTGGGCAGGGCAGGCTGGTGGCAGGTGCTGGGGTGGGGAAAATGGGGCGGTTTGGGTTCGTGCCGCATGGAAGAGGCAGGCTCGCCTTCCACGTGCAGCCGGGCTGGGAGACTTGTGAGCGGCGTTTTTCCTGGAAATCAGACCAGGTCAGATAACATCAGGGGCAGGAGGAAGGTTAGACTGTGTTCATCACTGTGATAACTGCGCGCGTGCTCTGCAGGCAGAGGAGGTCTTCCCCCTTGCACCCTGTGCCAGGCTTTCTCACCACAGCCCATGATTCAACTGGATATTTTATCACTTTTTAATTAACAATCCACTTGTATACAAGGTACTTGGATACCTACAAACCAGTATAAATAATAAATGCAAACAGCAGCAATTTATCAGTGCAGCGGGGTTTAGCTGGATCAGTATTGATCCCTCTTTATAACTACATATTCTTACAGGCAAAAGATAATATATTTCTTACACACAGAGTGGTTAATTACTGCTTAAAATAAATCAATGCTAACTGGCCAAGCAATATAACCCATTAGTTGTGTTTAAAATAAATTAGTCAATGTGATTTTCTCAGAACTGATTTTGGGGGGTTATTTACCTTTCTAGGTGTTAGTAATTTGTGTCAAAAAAATCTTTGGCACTGATAACAAGCACTTCATTAACTAATTAAGCTTATAAAGCAGCCCAGTGACTGGTACAGTTCATTGAAAGTTCAGATTTAAGCTGACGAGAAATGCAATTCTTTTAAAATTTGAAGTGAATCAATTAATAAGGAAAAAAACTTGCTCAAGAAAGCATTTGTTTCAGCTGGGAACTAAGTTTTTTTTCCAACTTTGAGAAATTTTAACCACTTGTAAAAGATAAAATTGAGACGATTTTAAAAACAAGAAACTATTTGTAAGTTAATTATTTTTTCTTGATTTTATAATCCTGAAATGAAAACCTCAGACTTTATTGAACATAATTCCTACAGCCTCTTTTTTTAAATTATTTTTGGGAAATTCAACAAAAGCTGATGCAAATCTGCACAGCATTTCTGGATAGCTGAATTCCCTTTTTTTTTCTAAAAAATGCTTTGGCTAAAAAAAAAACCCAGCACTGCAATTTAATCTGTTTGAATAAGAGAGAGGAGAACCTTGTGTTCCTTCCTCCTAAAGTCTCCCGTGCTTTGTGCTGAGGTTGTTATTAGGACATTGCTGTTCTACAGGAAAAATCCCAAACCGAGCTCAGGGCCTTACTGAGCCCCTTTGCAAAGGAAGACTTTCTTCAAAGCACCTGTAAAGCTCATAAAAAGGATTGAATTGCTGGGGAGGAGAGGATGAGACCCGTCTCGCTGCAGAGCAGCGGCAGAGCCATGTGCTCCTGACACAGATGAGGTGCACCTCACCTAACATCAGATACCCACAAGCTGCCGTGGGTCTCTGACCCGTTCACCCCAGGGTCCCGTTATGATCAGTGAAGAAAAATAGACACTTTTAGGATGAGGTTTTTCTGCCCTAAATTGGGTGGTAGATGTAGGAGGAGAAGAAACTCACCTTGGGCTCGTTGACCGTGGAGGCAGCCCAGGATGACCAGTTTTGGTGGAGACACCAGCACTTGGCTGGGTGAACCCCACTTGTAACCCTAATATCTTTGGCCCTGTTCAAGTTTGCCCCTGAATAGAAACACCTGTGCTCAGCTTTACCAGCGTGACTACTCGCACTGAGCTCAGTGGGGATTGCGTCTGGGAATAACTCATCCAACTTGAGCTCTCCATGGGAGTGAGATACGGTGCTCACCACCTTCAGCCCCACCGCTTCTGCAAGTCAGGCAGTGCAGGCAGGCACTGGTCTGCTTGAGCTTGTTGAGTTTCCTGGAAATTTATGCTACTGCAGTGTAAGAGCCCGTTTCTGCTGTCCCTTGAGGCGCGAGGAATGACTCCATCGAGAAACCACAAACCAGATCCCACTCTTCCAGAAATACTTGGTTATTTCACCCCAGGTGACACACAGAGCCCTGGGTAGGAGGAAAGGGATGGTTGTTCTGCATCTCATGTCAGCACCACAGAAGAGTTTGGGGATGGAAAAGGAAACCCATAGCCACCATGGTGTCCGGTCTGCTCTTCTCCTTGTTTGGGACCAGGAGTGGCAGATGGAGCTGCTGCTTGCAGCCCATCTCTTCTGCCCGCTCAGGCCTTTTATCTGGGAATGCCTTCAACAAGCTTGTAACCTTTGGATGAGTTACGGTCTATCAGCTAGAAAAACATCCAGACGTGATTTAAAGGCTTTGCGCACAGGTCGTAAGGAAGCACTTTCACAGGTTAATCACTCGCGCTGTTAAAAATTGTGCCTTATTTCTGCTTCCAATTTTTCTGGCGCTAGCTCTCACCCTCTGATCACTGCCCCAGCAAGGTTACAGAGCTACCTGTTCTCAAAAATCTGTTCCTTACACAGATACTGGCAGACGTTAAATATTAAGGTACTAAATGCCTTTAAATTTTCTGTTGGATACGCCAAGTGGACCAAGCAACTTAATTCTTCACTCCTATTATGGAGCAGATGGCTGCTCACAAACAGTCTCAGAGGCTTGGTTTTCGTCGTCTCCCATGGGCTAGAGGCACTTTTAGCACTCTTAGGGGCTGTCAAATGGCTGGAGCCCTTGGGTCTTCTACATCAGCGAAAATCTTGAACCCCAAGTAGGATGAAGGACATATGCCTTTGTTTTCACAGCCAAGCAGAAACTTGAGGTTTTTCACTTATAAGATTAGCAAAAGAAGCAGAAGGTCCCAGGTTAGGAGCCATTTTCCAGCTTGTCCATCTTAACTGGAAGATCTCAAGTACAGCAACCTTTGAGACCCACTGTGATTTATGTTCTTCTTCAGGTTGCACCCTGCAACCTCAGGACTAGACCATCCACATCTTCTGTGGCACCATGACAACCTCTTGATCCAGCACTGCCTTGGTGGTGTGTCCTAGGAACCCCCAAAATGTGAGACAGCCCCTTCCATGGGGGTGTGAAAAGGAAATGCAAGATGGGTTGTTTGCAACCACGAACAATGCTCATGATGTGATGTGATGCAAAAGCAAGAACTGACTTGTAAAAGCAGGCATGGAGTAAACGAGGCTGAAAACCCTGGCTTATCCTAACTCACCACGGAGGCAGCTGCGTTTCTGTGCTGCACTGCACCGAACTCTGTAGCAGATGGTCGAGAAGGCACTGTCTGGCTGCCCTTGGTTTGG
This sequence comes from Gavia stellata, assembly GCF_030936135.1. Classification (NCBI taxonomy): domain Eukaryota; kingdom Metazoa; phylum Chordata; class Aves; order Gaviiformes; family Gaviidae; genus Gavia; species Gavia stellata. The sequence continues at coordinate 5,449,643 of NC_082599.1, forward strand.
GCACCCTCCTAAAGTGCTTTCGTCTGTCATTCCCTGAACGGCTGCACAATCAGTGCTGCCCTAGCAGGTGGTGGACTGGTAAACAGAGCACTTGGACATTGCCTAGTGATGCACCGACGTGTGCTTTGGAGTCCTGCTTTTTGTACAATATCTTGTTTTGCTCAAGTTTGTAAAGAGAAAAGAAATACTTCAGCTTCTGTTTTGCAACAGTGGCCAAAGGGACACTCAGACCCTTCAGTCCACAGTTGCTTCTCTGGGTTTTGTGCCCCTGCACAGTCCCTGGTAATGTCTAGACGAGAAATTGCAGTGCTCTTGTAAATTAATTCTTGAAGTATCTGAGATAACGAGTGTCTTTGTGAACAGGAATCCCAGACATTCCTCAAACATTTGTTCCAGGACACAAAGGTTGTGCTGCTTGGGCAAGGTTGAACCATCAGAGAAAACGCAAGTGCCCGTGTCTCTGTACGGACTGTACTAGTTGGAAACTGCACCATGTTGTCCTTCAAGAGCACCCGAGGTCGATGTGGGAGCCCAGGTGGGAGGGAATCTCCCCTCTGCATGGGAGGAGGGAAACCAAGGGCCAAGGAAAGGGATAGGATAAAAGCAGTTGCGAGGGTCCACCTGAGCATCATCTCCTGCAGAAATGGTCCTAAGGGGCTGAGCCCACACGCTGAAGCAGAACAGCCTGGCTGCTTTTCAGAAGCAACATCTCTGACCTGGCCAAAAAAGAACAAACGAATGAATATGAGACTAGCCCAATCTGCATAGTCCTGGGACAGGCTGACATCCAAAGCTCATCTCTTCCAGACTGGGGTGCGGACTGAGATACAGGGTTCTGGTTTGAGCTGCTCTCAAGCAGAGACGTCAGGCGTGCTGGCTAAAGGCTTTCATTTTTTACTGCAATGCCGCCGCCTGCCAAATGGGCTGAGCTGGGAAAACAATCTATAATTGACTACAGAGGCATGAGGTTATAATGATTTACCCTTTTTCTGAAGCATGCACATAACCTCTGCCAATTAGCCAAAAGTTAGAAAGATTTTTAATGACAGTATGTCCAGAGGGAGGAGGCACTTGGGTGGGGTGGGGGGAGTTGTGACTGCAAATTACCATAGTCTGAATTGCAAGTCATAGGAGCTTGAGCTCTAATGATGCAAAGAGGAGAAGGTACAGTGAATAGATTTGCTCACAGATGAGCACGAAGCACACGGCTTCCCAGCTGGAAATGGGAACAGGCTGGAGCTGGTAAGCAGGGCTTTGCTGCTGGGTTGTAGGCACGGCGCTGCGCCCCTCTTTCCTTACCATGACACAGCACCTACACAGGATGCTGTAGTTCATGACAAGCAGAAGCAGAGGTAGTGATGGGCATCTGTCCTCTCCCACAGGAAAGCATGGGGCTGATGGCTGAGACTTGGGCCAGTGCCATGACGAGCTCTGCGTTGTGATGAGACCAGCTGGCCCCAGGGAGCACCTCCATCACGGCAGCAGCCAAACGGAGATTCTTCTGCAGGGGGCAAGTGAATAACTCTTCTCCACACAACCTGAAGTGGTGAAGTAGCCTGGCGTGGGTATTCCCATGTTGAACACAGATGCAGGCACAAGGGAATTACTTGCAAGTGCTAACCCACATGCAGTTTCCTAGGACCCAGGGAAGAGACAAAGGTCCTCCTCCTCCTCCCATCCCTCCCACTTCCCTCTCCCTCCCAGCTCTGCTGTCCTACCTCTTCCCTTGAGGCTGCTGAACCCCACTGTGAGCGGCTTCAGAGAGAAAACTAACTTCGCCAGGAAAAAACACAGGAATAGTTTTCTTCCAGCATCATGAGTTGAACTGGCTCAGCCAAACCTCGAAGAGTGGCCGTGCCACGAAGGAAGGATCTGGGCTGCCCGGTGTGAACAGTGGCAGACGATCAGGTGCCCACAAAACCTCACGGAGATTCACTGTTGGCATGATTTCAGGGCCAGGAGGGAAGGAGCCAGGTGTATGCCAGAGAGCACATGGGCTCAGCTTATTGGAGTCTGGCTTATACTTCTTCCTCGGACGCTATTCCTAAAGAAGGCTGCAGAACAGCAGTTGGGGACCTTTGTTATAAAGATCTGAACAGATCCCTGAGTCACTTTTTGTAGGAAGTGTGAGAGATAACCTGTCTACTCCAATGCCTCTCAGATCCCACTCTGCTGAACAGTCATTTAAATCAATGGTCTTGGCCCAGTGGGTGTAAATCTGACATCGACCCTCTTTAATCCTGATGCATTAGCCACAACTTCATCAGCACAGAGCAAAGACTCAGAGGGTGGACTTTGGGAGCCTGGGTTTGACAGCGTGTGCCGCATTCTCCACTTTTTGGATCCAGCTGTACTGAAAACATAAATCACAGTGTTGCATTTAAGATATTCACAGGCTGCATCTATACATATGTAATAAGTAAAATATATAACACATACTGCGATGTATTCAGACTGGGGTGCATAAAAAGGGAGTGATTCCAGCTTCTGGCCCTTCCTGACCACCACGTTAAAAAAGACGCAGAAGAAGGACAGATGAAATACAAGTGCAGGATCCTGACAGCGTGCAAAGCTGTGAGAGGAGTTTTATGTGTTTGCTGAATGCACCATTCTCCCCATTGGTCATGGCAGTCATTGCTGCCTCTGGCAGAGCCGACGCAGTCTTACAGAGTGGATGACACACCATGCGGACAAGGAAGGGGAAAACATCTGATGCCTTGTTCTGCTCATGAAGTCAGTCCAAGCTTAAAAAAACCCCACCAACCTAGCTACTCAGCTCAAGATAGGAAGCCCCCTCTTTCAGCTCTCTCGGCTCTGCATGTTTTTTACTCCACCCCTCATATTTACTATCATGTTGGGCACAAACATATTTGTTGCTAGGAGGAGTCCCAGGCAAGATTATCTATCTAGAGAGCCAGACCAGAGCAGGCTTGATGCAGAGATTGCTTCAACTAGAAATTTAGGGCTGATGGGAGTGAGGACTCAGTACCAGATCCATGCGGAGGAGTCAGGCTCTGAGCAGCAGCACCAAGATTGCAGCGTCAGTGAAGTCTGCAGCCCATGTTCCTGCAGTTCCCATGCAACCCACGGCAAGACTTTGTCCCCTGATGCTAAGCCTTGCAGAAGTCAGGTAGGCAGCGAGGAGCCTTCTAAGTTAGCCACGAGGGAACGACCACATAACAGCCTTGGGGAACTTTCCAAAGGCCATGTCTACCAAGCACAGCATAGAAATGTCTGGTCTGTGTTGAACAGCCTTGCTCTGTGGATGGCATCAACAGCAGAGGAGTAAACTGCCCTGCCGCAGCTGGTATCCCTTGGGTCTCCACGCATCGAGCTAATTTCTCTCTGTTGGTACTGCCCTCCGGGCTTGCTCAGGGATCTTTGCACGGTGTCAGTCCCGCCATGTGTCAGGCACATCTGGCTGCTCAGGCAGCCTGCCAGGGAATTAGGACTGCACAGCACTAGCTTTCATATGAGCACAAGGGGTTTTGAATGCCTTGTTTCACGCAAGCCTAGACGTGGCCTCTTTGACCACTGGGCAAATGCTCTAGGGGTGATGCGCTGTGTGATGACAGCTAAATCCCATCCGTGCTGATGTGGGAAGGATTTAGGACTCAGCTGGACAGAAATAAGTCTCTTGACAGTAGGTTCAGGGAGAAAGCACACTGAAGGGAAAGTAGGTAGCATGCTGCCTCTTCATTATCTCATGAAAGGAAATTTATATCATACCCCATGGGGTGGGTAAAGCCCTTCTGGTACACATTTGCACAAGTCTGCATGGTCTTCTGGCTACATACGGAGCAATCTGGGCACACAGGGAGTCTATCTCTGCTCTGCCACGGCAGCTTGGTCTTGGCTTTTACGAGTGCCCAGCCGAACGGTGTAAGATGGTCCTTGCCTGGTATCATGCTCCCCAGCTGCAAAAACCTCCTCTGGATTTCAAAGGCTACAGAAATTCCAGTCTCTGTTCCAACTGTGTTTGTTTTCTTTGGGTCCCTCGCCCTAACTAATTAGCTGTTGTGTTTATTGGAAATAGGAGACACATTCCTGACGAACGTGGAAGCGCTGTGTTTAATGGAGCCCTTCGAGGAGGTTAGAGCGGGAGCACTTCTTGAACAAATAAGTCTCACACTGCACCATAATCTTCAAACTGAAATGAACCGCTGGCTCCCGATAGCGGTGGGGATTGTGACATGTGTAATTTGCATAAGACCTTCCCTAAATAACCGTTAGGAGGCCAATGAATATAAAATAGGCTTGGCTCTTATCAGGTTTGATCTCAGAAGCGCTCACAGGAAAAAATTGTTAAGCATCTACATGAGCAAAACTCTTTGTCTTCTTCAGTTCAATTGCTACTTTCGTTTGTCTTTAATAACATGGTATTTGCTCACTCTTAGACAGCCGTTTGCAAGGCTGTTCAGATCCAAGGCTAATTTGCTCAGACACTTGGCTCTCCCAAAGTGATCACTAAAACTCCTGGTACACAGAGTACTTTTCTTGAATGTTAAAGCATTTAAAGCTTTATTTTTTTTCTTGTCCATGCCTTGAGTAAGTATTTACACCTAGTCAGAGACAGCGTAAAAACAAGCTAATGTTTCGACTGGGGACTGTTTTACACCTCGTTACGCAGGTGGAAATGGGCACGTGGGTAGAGCAGGGCCGGGCTATTTCCAGTAGGTCATTTTCTTGTTCTGGTCAGCCCTTAATTTAGGCCAGCCCTGCCCCACGGAGGTATGTGCAACCACGCCACTGGCTCTTGCCTATTTCTGGGGGCTGCTTCTGGGTTTGCATCACGCAAAGACTGGAGCTATTTTCAATACAGTTTTGGCCACAGAGCAAAGGCAAGGGCTTTCATGCACAGCTTCTTACGGGGGCACCAGCTTGGGAGTTCCACCAGAGAAAGATCTCACAGGTGGGTCAAGGGTCTGTCTGACCTGAGAGTGCCCACAGTACGACCAAGGCTCCCCTGATATTCGCTGTTTCTCAGCACACAAAGGAGAAAATCAGCCAGTGTCACGTCCCACCACATTTAACTCCCCGGGCACTAGTGCTTCAGTCATCAGGGGATGGTCCACAGCTGCAGATTAGACCTTGGGGTGTTTTTGCCAGAGGACATGAGGCTGCTTCTGAGCGGTAAATCTGTGGTTTGGGTTGTGGCTACCTAACAGCAGGTCTCTTTCTTCCTGCCTTGCTGTGAATGATGAGAAAGCCTCAGGCCAGAAGGGATCATTGCATTTTCTCCTTCAAGCTCCAGGATACAGCAGACCACATCTGTTTGAGGTCCAGCACCCGGGAACTGATGGCAGCATCAGAAAATGGTCTGCCTGGATCTGAGGAGATGGAGCGTGGTCCCCTCCCTGGAGCAGTTTATTACCTTCACAGTTAGGGGGAAAACACAAATCCTTTTTCCTGGCTGAAGTCTGTCTGGCTTTGCCCTCCAGCATTGGTTCTTGCTATGCCTTGCTCTGATAGATTAAAGACCCCTTTAGTACCTGGTATTTCTTTTTTTTTCCAAGAGAAGGTACTTATAAGCTATAATGTCCTCTCAATCTTCTTTCCGATAAGCTAAACAGCATAAGCTCTGTGAGTCTCTTGTAAGCCATTTCTTCCAGCCCTCGTATCATTTTTGTGGCTGTTTTTGGCACCTTCCTCAATTTTTCAACTTCCTTCTCAAAACGTGGGCATCAGAACAGTACTCCATGTTCCAGCATCGGGCTCGTCAGCTCAGACACTGTCTAATCAGCAGGACCATTTCCAGTGTCAGTGTCTCGGAGGAGGGAGAGGGGGAGGGAGGAGAAATCCCTGGCAGCAAGCTGCGCTTTGTCGAGGGCCCTCTGCTTCGGGATTCGCACTCTTTTCCCAGCTACAGAAACCAGCCTCTGTCAGAGCACATCTGTTTTCACAAGCTGTCACCCAGAAGTGCAAGAAGACCTCCTCTTGTACCCTCCAGGACTCCTGTTTGTGCTGCCCTGGGCTTCAGCTAGTTTTATGTTTGCTTCTGCATCGTGCAAATAGGCACACAGAAGGCTTGACGGCCATATTTCATGAGCCTTAAAAATCAAATATCTGGCCTAATCCATCTCTCCTCTCCCTCCTGGCTTTGTAAGAGGTAAGCCTGAACAATCGGGAGTCTCAGGACACCGGCCTGAAGCACATCTCTGCCCGTCTGCACGGGGGCTGCACGGCTTGCAACCGAACAAGAAGTGATTTATAGCAATTCCCATGTCCTCAGCAGCTCTTTCTTTTGAGGATGGTGTCACCGTTGCCCCTGTAACCACGCCAGGGCTGAGCTCTTTCACTGGTTTGCAAGCCATGGGGGTGCAATCCAGGCAGCACGGGAACAGATGAGTGTTTGGTTGTTGGCATCCCTGTATCCAGCAGGGAGGCGGGGAGTGCAAAGGTGCCGTTGCAAGCCGTCTGCAGCGACAGCCTCTCTGTCTCTTACCGCTCAGACAGGGCTTCTCATTGTAGATGGACAAAATCACAAGGTCCTGTGCTTTGCTTTTGGCCCCGCTGCACTTCTCCAGCTTCTCCCAATCTCTTGCATTTGCACCCAGGAGCAAATCCTTCCACAAGGAGTCCTGATAAAATAGGTGTCATTGATAAAGGCTCTTCCTCTTATTCCCTGGACCTAAGACTTCCAGGCTCCCATGCAGAAAAGCAGGCTCTCCACAGTGCTACATATTTAATCAGTGCATGAAAAGACAACCCATCCAGAAAGACAACCAGAGAAGTCCTCCCAACACCATGCTAGTGGTTTCATGCACAGGCAAGACTGTATGGCTTTGCAAAGCAATAGATTACACACCAGCAAAGCAAGTGAAGTAACGCCTTATTACAAGAGCCAGGCTTTTCCAGTGCTTTCCTAGAATGGAAAACACTTTCAAATTTAGTTTCATGAACACCACCCTATTCATTAGTAAATTCATGGATCACTTTCTACTTCCCACCATCAGACAGCCACTTTTCCGTAAAAGGGTTTTTGGTTTGTTTTTTTTTTTCCCCACAGTGGTCTTATTCTTTCAATGTAGAAATAAGGCCTAAAATAGTATGTTTCAGAATAAATTCTCTTCCCGGTTACGTGAGTGTAAACTTTAGGTTTCTCCCCATTGACGCCTTTGCTATTCAGTCTGCGTTTCCAATGGAGCAACCAAACCAAGTGGGGACTCTCAGCCCCAGGCCTGCATGAAATGAAAGCTGTTGCTGAGACCTGTCAAGGGAGTCACACACTTCAGTGATTGCTAATCACGGAACAAATGAGTGAATACTTCAGATCCAGCCAGCTACTAGCACGGTCACCAAAGGAAACATTGAAGAAATAGACCAAAAATAGAAAAATCTTTCGGAATGAATCCAGATTTTATTGCAGGTTTGATACACATAGTTGTGAGTGAAAGCTCTACCCATCGGAGCAATGTGAGATTTTCTTTTTTTCTCCCATTTTCTCCATCTTTATGGAGCTGAGGAAAGTGTCCCTGAGGCTGAGTACCCACAGGTGCTCTGGGAACCACAGCAGCCTGGGCTGAATTCAAGATATGCCCAGAAAAAACTTTACTCATGCTAGACATTTTTATGGACCTCCTCAACGTATCCCTCGAGTGTCTTACAAATATTAACATATGAATCCTTACGCTTCCTTCCTCTAAGAGGCTGTTATTGCCTGGACTTTAAAAGTAAGGAAGCTAAAGCCGAGAAGTGACTAGACCGGCCAAGATCACATAGGAAATGTGTGATCCTTGTGGTCTGCACACTCCGGACCAACAAAACCTTAACCTGGCTTCTTGCCCGCTGCGGATAAGAAAGCTGAAAGGTTTGAGTCACGCTTTTAAGGGAGAGTTTCCACCAGGCAGCTGGAGGAGCAGCTTTACCGGCCCATGCATAGAGCACCACGGGGCTGTTGTGTCACCATCCCTGTAGAGGACGGTGGGACATGGACACCACGGGCGAGCAGAAGGTTGAGAGCTCTGCCCATGCAGGCATCCCAAAGCAATTCTCTTAGGAGTCTGGTGGAGACTTCTGCACTTTTATTTTACTGGGATTATTATAAAGGCAGGTGCTTTTGTCCCTTCCTATTCAGCTGGATAAAATTCAAGGGCAACATAATAAACCCCTCTACAGACTCTACGACGGCTTTGCTTCGTTTAAAACTGGCACCGGTTTGAAGTTCAGTATCTCGGACTCTGTTCCGGCTTCTTCCCTGAGACGACAGTGAAAATGGCAGCGCTTGGAGGAATTATTGGCTGGAGCACAAACTCGGGCTGTATGATTTTCATTAGCACTAACGAGCGTCAAGCAGCTGACGTCCTGCTTAGGAAAATGACTGTATCTCTAAATATTCATCCCAAATCGACGTACTAGCGGAACAACAGGCTCTGCAGCCCTGGCTTTCTCAGCTCTCAAAGGGACTTAACTCTCTCGGGGTTTTCCTTCTTTTGGTCTGTTTTGGTGATGGTGACATTTGATAACAAGCCTGTGTACGATTTGGAGTCCGCTTTCCCAGCTCCCCCAATCACGTCAGAAATCTGTTTGTTTTTTTATTTAAATGAGCCCAAGGCTCCTGGAGCTGTAAACTGTACGCAAAATCTCTCTTTGGTTTTTAAGATGATTTTACGAGTCTCTCATCACTGCAAGGAACACTGAAAAAGTGAAAAGCACTACACGGTCCAACCCTCCGCAGTGCAGCCAGCCAGGAAAAGTATCCCACGTATATTTGTTTTTTAAAAAAACCTTGATGGGGATGTTTTTTCCCCCAGTTAATCTCAAGATGCTGTGGGGCCTGACTTAAAATGTTTGGGTGGTTCAAAGCTTCTGGGAGAAGGAAGCCAGCAAGAGGTCTGTGACTGGGCTTCTAGTGAAGCTGGGGAGATGACAGAAGGGTACGTAAATTAAACTCCCAGCCGTGCAGGCAGGTCCCCGGTGCAGCAGCAGGAGCTGTTGCTCTGCCCTCCAGCCATGCCCATGTCTGCTCCTTCTGCCTGCAGAGGCAGGGCCGGGTGCCTGCCCTCATCCCACAGCTGAGACAAGGATGCTCTGCTGACCCTGCAGCTCTCAGCCATCTGCCGTCCTCCTCCTGCACCGAAAAGCCTGTCCCTGCCCCACTGGGGTGCCCCATGGAGCAAAGTCCTCTCGGGAGTCACTGCCTGCAGCTTGGCTGGCGTTTCCCCCGTTGCAGGTGGAGGTACCAAGGAGATAACGGGAATGAGTGGGAGAGAAAGGGAGGTGGGTTCATCTTCCCTGGTGGCCCCAATCTGACCACCGTGCTTGGTCCACCAAGCTTGCACGCTCTGCTGCATGCATTCAAGGGTCCCAGAATTTTGTTAATTGAGCTGAATTGAGTTAATTTGTTACCGCACATTAGCGAAAATCAAAGAACTGCTTAACAGATAGCTGTGTGAGCTCTCATCCCACTTTGCGGTCAGCAGCCGTGGCAGAAGTTCCCTCTGGTGCTGCTGCCCATCCCGTCATCACCTCAGCCCTTGCCTCTCCCTCAGGGCGAGGGGTGATTCATGGTCTCCACCACGCTCCACCGCTGCTTGATCTCCCGAGAAAACCTGCTGAGCTCTGCAGGTCTGGCGGGGTTCGTGTTCGTAGCTCATCTCCGCCGGCGGCCGCTGACGTTAGTTTTCACTGGCAGCCATAGCTCACACTGGAGCCTGGAGAAATGAGGCCATTGCACCTTTCAAAGCAGTGTGGTAACTGCAGGGATGGTTTTATTCTCTCTGTAGCCAAGCGAGCAAGAGGCAATAAATAACATCTCCATCCAGGGAAAAGGCAGACATTATATGTAACGGGGGAATCCAGCCACGGTGGTGAGTAGAAGGACTGGCTTCTGAGGAGAGACTGGAGAGATGAATAATAACATATATATCTTAGCTAAATGGCAGCCATGAGAGGCAGAACTTGAATCTATATGTTTTTCAAGAGCGTATCCTAAGATGAAGAATATTTAGTGACAGGCCAAGAGGACAGCAGACAAGAAACTGATGGTTTTTCAATCTGTCTTAGCAAGAAAAATAAAGACCATGTAGATATACTGGAAGTGATAAACGCCAAGTAAGGAAATGCCTGCAGAGTCTGAACACAGACAAAGCAGCCAGGATGGAAACAGTACGTTTGCCTTTGTGGTGAGTGGCAGGGAATGGCTTATCACAGGGCTTTAATCATTCATGTTAAAGTAGTAACAAAGAAATTATCAAAGACCAGAGTACCAGGCTCTATACATCCTGCAAGATCTTCCCTGCACTAAAAAGTGGTAGTTTAGGTTATCAAATGAAAGGCGAGGGATGGAGACAGGCAGACACCAGGGTCTTATGAGGGAGGACCAGGCAGCTCTGGCACTGCAGCAGGCAGCGGGCTTTGCTGTCAAGCCCTGGGCAAGGAGCTTATAGGGGGCAAAAATGATTTGCTTGGGCAGATCTCCTTCCTCCTGACAGTGAGAGGGAGCGGGGAAGATATTTGTGTCATCATCTGAGAAGGAAGGACCAGCATCTCCACTGCGATGACACACCTGCACCGTACCCTCTCCTCCCAGCGTCCCGCTCCTCCTCTTGCAGAGCTCAGTGAATGACATGGGGTGAGCTGGCTCCCATTTAGGCTGGAGGAGGGAGACCTACAGCCCTAGTCCTGGGGGTATGCAGGCATGGCCCACTTCTCTAGACCCCTTCTTCCATATTCAGGACCATCTTGTGAGCTTAGGATAGGTTGAGGCGCTACATTTGCAAGCAAGGAGTTGTTTCAGGCGACAGCGAGAGACCCAACCACATCAGATGAAAGCGCTGGTAGGAAAGACGGAGGGGAGAAGCACTCAGGAGCTTGCAACTCTCTTAAAGAGAGAGGAGGAGAAAAGCAAAGGGAATTTGGCACCAGCCATGAACCCCCAAGAGGCAAAGGCCTGAAGAAAGAGATGGCATCTCCTGTGATTGCAGTGAGCAGCACACTGAGCAGGCATCCTGGACAGATGCAGAGCTAACCTTTTTCCACAGCTCCTTCACGCCCTCCTTGGTTCTTTCATCCACCCACAATCTGCTTTATCACAGGAGCTGGGAAAGAGCTTAGCACAGAGATGTGCTCTCTCCCTGTCTGCTGGCAGGACCCACGGTGCTGAACGACACAACCAACACATCCTGCTGTCCCCCAAACTTCCTCCCCAGGGAGCTCCTCTTGAGCTGCTGTTCCCTTGGAGATGTCCGTGAGCCACCTCAGCACCAGTAAATCAATCCTGCATGGATCTGCAGGTGACGCAGACCAGGCAAAACATCCTTGGGATGTTAAAGCCCCAGGCGGTGTGTGGATGCTGACCTGCCTCGGGAACAGGTTGTGTCACCCCTTTGTGTTTTCTACCCTGTCTGGGAGGAGAGGACATAGTCTTGCTGGGATGTTTCCAGGATAATCCTCTGACTCTGCCACCAGCTGCTCTCCATGTCCCACAGGCTGTCGCAGGCTCCTGTATATGTGAATTTTTGAACCACACACTCATTTGACAAAAATCGTCATTTTGGGTGATGCACTAATAGTTTCATCCGTAGAGATAATACCTGCATCCCCAGTTCAGTTTGTGTCAGAGGGCCCAGTCCAAGGAGCCAGGCTGAAAGTATCCCGATTTCCAGCTGTGCTGCCAAGTTGTTACATGCCCTTGGTCTATTCACTCAAATTCTTCACCTCGTTTCCCCCACGTATAATGGGGGGAAGGATGCCACCTCCCCCGAAGCTCTGCAGAAACAGGGTCTATGATGCTGTGTAAAACACACACTACATGGGGCAGTGCAGGCAGAAATGCTTCTCTGTCCTCCATACACGCTGAGGGCTCACTTGGAGAAGCAAAATCATGAAGCAGCAAGTATGGAAGAGAAAGAAATCTAATATAACACATTTTTTAAGACAAGTATTTGACTTCTAGAAGCTGTCAGAGGATGTTTAACGACAGACTGAACATGTCCTCTGTCCCATACTGATCAAAAAACCTGAAAAAGCTCTAATCAAATGCTCATGAGCACTTTTTTCCTACTGTAAAAATGGAATTTAATTAAAAATTGAGAGACGGAGACTCAGCTGACTCAGTGGGACTTTGGCCCCTGCCTCGCAGAGCACTTGAGGACATGTTTTAAGTCCCAGCTGATGGCTCTGGGGTGTCAGCTACTGGCTGGCTCCAGGGTGGATTCCCCACCATGTTTAAGGGCTGTGCTGTTGGGGGATGGATTTAAGCACGTGCTTGATATTAAGCACGTGCCAAGCATCTTGCTAATTCAGGGCTTTTCTGAGAAGGTGCTGGTGTCATTGTTTCTCCTTGGAGCCTGTCCCTGGGCACATGTGAGCAGACACATCTCAACAGTCTGGAAGAGCAAAGAATTTTGCAATGCTTTTCCAGACAGTAAATTCAGGACAAATTTATTTGGTTTGAATGTTTTGGCACTTGCAAATGCAAAATTCTCCCTTTTCCATTTTTCTCTGCTTTCCACTTAGAACAATATCAGTATCAAACTGCTCATGGACTGAGCTCTCCACTCTTTGGTTAAATAAGTCTGTAAGTGGGCAAAGGTGTTTGCAATAGCCCAGGGCAGAGTTGCGCCTGGCACGTCTGTAGCTGCACTGCTTCTGGAGCCAGGATGGGTCCAAATTGTTCCCAAGTATCCCAACTGACTGGAGCCAGGATGGGTCCAAATTGTTCCCCAGTATCCCAACTGGAGCCAGGATGGGTCCAAATTGTTCCCAAGTATCCCAACTGACTGGAGCCAGGATGGGTCCAAATTGTTCCCAGGTATCCCAACTGGAGCCAGGATGGGTCCAAATTGTTCCCAAGTATCCCAACGCACCAGCCCTGGGATAACAGGGGCTGATGGTGGAGGGTCCTGTGTTCATCCCGCTGCTGGGTGATTTCAAGCCAGCCCTTGTCTGTGTGCAGATGTCTTTCAATCCCAGTTGAAGGTGCTAGAAAAGCAGATAGCTGCTGGCTCTGGGACCCAGGGTGGGATACCAGCCTGCATTTAAGGGGTCTAACTAGCAAATCAGACTGCCTTTCCCATGCTTTCTGCCCACCCAGCCTGATACTGTTCCCCTCATGACCTGTCCTGCTGCTAAGCCCAACGCTCAGACCCAAAACCCGTCGCCACTGCCTGTTCCTTGCGGGACACTGGAACGACCTGCCTGACGGGGAATGTCATAATTAACACTGCCTGTACGCTGCTGAAATGTTAACGCTTCTATTAACACACTTTATTGACTTGCTTTTAACACCACAGGTGGCTTTTCAAGAGCTCAGGCTTGATTTAAACCACATCCACTGCTTATTGCTTTAATTATGGAAATGGCCAGAGAAAGGGAGCACATTTCTGGAGCCAGAGTCTCATGAAAAGCAGGAGGGAGGCTTTATTTGCTGAGCAGGAACACAGAGATCAGGAAGAGGAATGGGCATGGATGCCTCTCCACAACCTGGCTTGGACCTTCCCCAAAGATTTACCATGGGCACAAAGGGAATCCACAACTCAGCGTTTTCTAAGCGGTGTTAAATTGTGCCTGTGGTGGAGCTGGGGTGAGAAATACAGGGACTCTAACTCATCCTTTAGCTCAGAGCCGAGGGCTGTGACCCAGCTCTGGCCCCACTATTGCTGACAAAACCTGGATCCCATCAGGTTGAAAGCCGTCGAGGTATAGGACCACAGCTCCAGCCTCCAGACATGAGCAGGAGCCTCCTCCGGCTCCGTCTGCAGGGAGGTAACCAGTCCCAAGGCTTCACTGCTCTGCTCCTGACTGGAAACCCTGGACAGGAGGAAACAAGTCCTCTGCCATGTCAACCCTCCCTCGTGTTACCTCTCATCTACAGATAGCGCTGGATCCTGCCGGGAAGGCAGCTCAGCGCAGAGGAGCGGAGCAGGCAGGAGTTTCTCCTCCCCGCTTCCCCCACCCTCCCTCCACCAAAGGGCAAGGGAAAGGGGCACGTCTTCACTCTACACCTCAAAAACTGCTGCGATGAAGGAAGCTGGAGAGGTCCCTCCTTGCCTTTTCATGCACAGCATTCAGCTTTTCTGCGGGGTCCCTTCACTTTCCGGGGTCCAGAGGCATTTCACAGCTTCTCCCAAGCCTCCCCCAAGCACGTTCCCCTCCATCTCCCCTCCCCTTCGCTCTTCCACCAGTGCTCGGACTTTGAGGGAAAGCCTTTCTCCCCTGTTATTATCTGCATACCATTCATCGCACTCAGCCCTTGTGCTGTCATGCAAAACTGTGAGGAATGAACTGAGTGATAAACCAGCCTGAGCCAAAGCATGGAGGCTGCAAACCCCCCAGTTGTATTTCAGAGCCATAAATTACACCCTTCAGCAATGGGCTAAGTAGGTCATTAAAAAGCGAAAACACTGGAAAAATGTTCAAAAAGCAGCATCCCTTCCTCTCCCTCCTCCCTCACTGCAAGGGACCTAAATCACAACCATGTTACCTGTGTGCTAGGATGCGGTTATTTATGCCAGGTATTTTTGGCATTGCCTCTGCTATGGCTGTAAATTTTTATTACTCTGGCTGAGCTTACACCCTGCCAGAAGAGTTTGTTACGGGACAAACTGAGCTACCCTGGTCTGGGGATGTGGGCTGGTGCATGGTGGGGGCAATGGCAGGGGCTGCATGTGTCATATTGGCTCAGGCTGGAAAATCTCTGTGTAGTCTCGGGTCCCTTTCCATAATCGCTGTCAAGTTAAGGGGCTGCTTGACTCAAAAAAATACCATCCCCTGGGCACAAATGTGGGAGGAAAAGGTGAGGAGCCAGTCCTCAGAGCTAACACAGGTAAGGACCAGAGAAGACTGGTCCACAGGTACAGCCTGGTACCTTCTGGTAAGTTACAGCTTATAAATAATTTTGACAAAATAATTAAAGCATGTATGTGCTGTGATTTATAATACTGCCTCTCACCTGTAATACCGTCGACCGTAGTGCCTCTGGAGACGGTGATGTATAAAACCAAGGGAAAACCAGTCTGAGACACATTGCCCTTGCAACGTAAAGCCCCGAATCCAGAACAACTCCAGATGAAAGGTACTGCTCTGAATCCACGCTGCTGTAGGTTGGGTGACTCCATTACAGCTGAGGGCTGCTGACATCAGAGTCTCCATCCTGCGAGTCAAAGAGTGGGGATCGGTCGCCTTGACGGCATCCTGTGTCCTACTTGAGTGGAGCAGACAGAATAGAAATTGAAGGCATGAATAGCCACCTTCTTATAAACATAGAGTATTAAACGAGCAGGAAAGCCTGTTGTGGAGGCAATTACAGAAATGCACATACGGATTGAGAGCTTAGCTTGACCTACAGCTTTCAGTGATGGGCAGACATCATTATTAAAGTTCATCAGACCAGACCCTGTGCTGTGGAGGCCAGCTGAAAACATCAGAAAGATGTTCACTACTCAGCTTTGCTCGATACAGTCATAAAAGGGAGAAATAAAGTAACTTAGCATCAGACTAGTCCTTTGGGTGGAAGAAGAGCACTGGCCCTGCGGGTTTAACAAGGAGGTGACCTGGAGAGTTTGGACAGAAAGTAATCACCCCTTGTTAGTGTGCAGTGATAAACCACATGGGTCTTCATGAAGTTTTATTTTTATTATGGCCCCTCTGAGGGTTAGTCCGAAAATTAATAATCCAAAATTATTGTAGGAGTCTGTTTTGCTGGGGAATAAAGAGGGGATTCAGAAACACTGTCAGATCTCCTCTAAGAGAAAAAGATGCCATTTCTCAATGGCTTCATCTAGACCACCATTTGAGGACACACCACACGTACCTTGAGATCCTGACCCTCTGAACAGCCAAGCCAAGGATGGGAGGGAGGCATTGGTGGTCCAACCCGGGCTGTGCCCCCTGCTTTCCTTTCCAAGGAAGGCAGAAGGGAGCAGGAGCAGAGGGGAAGGGGTGGCTCAGCCGGCTGTGAACTCAGGACATGGCAGGAGACGACCACCACATGCCAGATCAGCAATGCAGGCAGAACAGCTAAATAAATGAGGAACTATTCAGGAGTTTAAATGAGACAAGTGAGCTCTAAATTATTTGACCGACCCAAATAACGGCAGAAAGACTAGGTTGGGAGCTTGCTTTTAAAAGTTTCCCCTTTCTTTGGTCTAGACTTGATCAGTTCTGTAATATACACATTCACTTCCCTCTCCCCTTCCAAATCATCTGCCAGTGAGTGACATTTCAGTGGAGTGGCATCCTACTGGTATATAAATGAAGCTTTTATACATTCTTGGAAGAGGTAGTCGTCTTCTCAGATTCTTGGAATTCAAGTCAAAGATGAAAAAAATTTATTTTTTTAAACCTGCAAAACTTTTTTTTTTCCTAACAGATGCTCTATGCAAATGTTGAAATAAGTATATTAATATCAAGCTCAGCCATCTGTTTAAGTAATTTCTCAGGGGAAAAAAAGATTGCAGCAAGAGTAACATGAAAAAATACAGCTGGGTAGCAAGTTTCGACAGGGTATATCCCATCAGATTACATGGACTAATGAATGAGGTTGTTACTGCACGGAGCAGCCCCACATTCAGCAGAACTGGTGTTTTTCCAGCGACAGCCCCAAGCGCTGCACCTTGCACTGCTACCGCTGCAAGATCACCATCTATCACATTAGTTTTAATTCCTGCAAGGCCAGGATGCTACTCAGTTTTCCAAAGTATAAAGTACAAAGATCCAGCATCCAAAGACAGTCAGCTCAGCTCTCCATCCGCGGCTCCCTTTGGAGCTGATGGAGAGCTATAGGCACTTTTAGGATGTGAATCATCTGCTATGCTTTGGTATGAGCTGAATCATGCCCAGGGCCAGGCATGTGGGAAGGCTACAGGGCAAGGCAGGAACCTCCCAAATATCCTAACCTTGCTGCTAGGTGGGAGGGAGGAGGTCCGAGCTGGGCAGGCATCGTGCCGTGTCCTGGATGCTGTGCAAACATTGTGGAGTACAAACCTTCTCCAGGAGTGAGGCTGGAGGGTATGCTGCCTTCCTCCATTTCGGGACCCTGCATTCCCGCAGGGGTCCTGTACACCTCCATCCTCAAGTGGGGTACAGCAGTGATCACTCCGTAACCCGTGTATTTGCTCCCCAAACCTTTTGGGTTTCCCCTCACCAGCTCCCCATAGGTGCCAAGCAATGCCAGGGAATGCAGCGCGAGTGAATCTGCCTGTGGGATGAGGCTACAGTGCTGCCCACGCAATCAGTGCGAAACAAACCTCCAGCAAGGCGAAGACTCATTAAAAATAATCAGCAGCCCTTTCAAGCTCCAGGAAGCGGTGCTGCTGAATGGAGCCGCTCTGAATGCGTGCAGATGAGGGGAGCAGCTGTGCGGAGTCGGCGAGCGTTGCAAGCGCGCCGGGACGGCACATCCCCTGAGCTGGTGCCTGCACCCCGCAGGGGACCTGCTTCCCATCCCTGCCTCTCGCACCCGCTGTGCCTGGACATCCACTTCCCTCTTGGTAAGGCAGAGGTGGACTTAGAGTGCTGATCACAGAATCACAGAATCACAGAATCATTAAGGTTGGAAAAGACCTGTAAGATCATCAAGTCCAACCATCAACCCCACACCGCCATGCCCACTAAACCATGTCCCACAATGCCACGTCCACACGTTCCTTGAACACCTCCAGGGATGGTGACTCCACCACCTCCCTGGGCAGCCTGTTCCAGTGCTTCACCACTCTCTCAGTAAAGAAATTTTTCCTAATATCCAGCCTGAACCTCCCCTGGTGCAACTTGAGGCCATTTCTTCTTGTCCTCTCGCTAGTCACTTGGGAGATGAGACCAGCACCCACCTCACCACAACCCCCTTTCAGGTAACTGTAGAGAGTGATAAGGTCTCCCATCTGGGTGCCAGTCACCCCAGGGAGCTCAGGTAAGATCTCACCCCCCAGAGGGAGGTGTCAGTTCCTCTCTCCCAAAGAGAGAAAAAGCAGAGAGGGATTAGAGCCCTCACAGGAGCCTCAGTGATGTGCCTCCAGCCAGGGGGAGGGAGTCCAGCCCCTGCGATCCCACCCCAGCCACACGTACTGTCTTCTTGCGTTGCATCTGCCCGGCAGAAAGCCCCATCCCATCTTCTTTGCTTTTAGCTGCAGAACACAGCTCAAACCTCTAGTGTGAGATCAGGGCTGAGAAACACCAGAGATCAGAGAGGTGAAAGAAGCAGCAGAGAACAGCTTTTATTTACTGCAAGCACAAGGAATGGGGAAAGATGAAGCTTTCCTGCCCAAGGAATTTTTTTTTTTTTTTTTTTGAGATGTAAGATGGACAATTAAAGAATTTCCCACCCTGTTTGCAAAGGAGATGAGCATTTATGTCCCACTGTCTGGGCAAATCTGAATGCAGGCGATCGCACTTGCCATTCAAAACCATACCTGAGCTTTTCCTTGCACGCAGAGCCCCTTCCCTCATCCCAAACTTTTTCTCATTTACCCCAGCATGGATGAGAGTGATTGCTCATGAGATAACAGCATAACCCAAGAGGCTCAGCCTCGGTCTGCAAATGCATGTAAGAAATTTCCCCTGTGCACTGTGGCTAAACCGAATCACTCTGGGCTGAGACAGAACCAGCTTTTATCAAATATTAAACGAGCAAAGATTATTCTTTTTTTTTTTCTCATTTGGGGCTTTCTTGATCTCTGGACATACAGGTCTGTTCCTCTTCCATCAAGGTGGGGAAGAAGATGCCTAAAATCAGTGCAAAAAAGGCTCCTTCCAGGTGAGAAGTCCTGGGAAGGAGGATTATTTCGGTGCCAAAGATGCCACACGGGCTGTCACACTTGTCCCTGCTCCTCCCTGAGCTGCCTGCTGCTGGTCGCAGCCCTAGATCCTGACCATGAAGCTGCTGGTGTTGCTTGACAGGTCACCAGAGCCTTTACCTCATCACTCCTGTGAGTCATCTTGACTCCTTTTTTACAGAGCAAAGGCAAGGACTGCCAGGCTGGAAGCAGGAGAGCACACACAGCGGTAAAAGGACCAAACAACTCCTCTAACATTAACAGCGGGTGATAGATTTTCGGTTGCTGCCTTGTTTTCCCTTTCCCCATCACCCCTTTGCCAGTGTACCTCCGGTGCCCTTTGCTTTGTGTTTCATTGTGCCTGGTTTCTTTTAAAAGCAAAATTAAAAAGCACATTTTACACCATCCACACAGGCAAAAATAGCAAAGGGAGCCTTAAACAGAAGCTGCATTATGTTTGGAGCGGGTTCCTCCTGCCAGGCGTGATGTGATGCTCCTTTCCAAGTCTTGGCATGTTTCAGAAAGGGTCCATCCTTCCTGCAGGCGCTCAGGACGGCTGGGGCCAGAAACCCGACAGCTCCGCTCACGGCTGCGCACGGTCCTGTGCAAACCTTGCAGGCAGCCGGCCACGGCATGAATCACAAGCCCGATTTGCTTTTGCAGGTTCACGCTTCTGGTGGGATTAAGGCTATTTTTGTCCCCTCTTGGCTTATCCAAGAGAGGTGGGTTATCCTACAGCCTCTGGTTTAGCCTCTTGAGGACTTTGTCCCAGGCTTCCAAAGCCTTTAGAGATGAAAATGGGTGGATTTGTTACCCCAGTAAAGGCTAGATAAAACCAGGCACGTTTAATTTCAGCCCCTCGCAAGGAGGTGCCCATGGAGACCAGAAGCAGCATAAGATATTTACTACCTCGGGCTCACAGCCCCTAAAGCCCACGGGTCCCCTGGGGTATGACAAACTCTCTGGGTCTGACTATGGACACCTACTATTGGGCTACTGGGTGCTCAGCAGACGAAACCAGGCGCTTCTGGAGGTGTTATTCATCTGGCATATTTTGGACACCCATCTCTTGGCATTCATTAGATCTCCATGGCCTGCAAAGGGAGATGACATGATGAAATCCAGTGCCGGAGCCCAGCTAGGACATCCCGCTCTCTGTGCCTGGGAGAAGCAAACGGGGACAAGGAGACACCCAGACACCAGCTGGGGAGCTTGTTCACACTCCCATGCAGACCAGGCTGACCCCGTGACAGCACCTACACAGAGCCTGGTGCAACCAGAAAGGAGACCCAGGCAGCAAAATATGTCGGCAGAGCTCTGGACCTTTGACTGCACGAAGTATTAGGATATTGCATTTGGGTGCATAAATATTAGATAAGCTGCAGCGAGGAGGAGAGAGATGTCTGTGCTGTTGGCACCCTGGGACAGGAGCAGGAACCGGGCCGTTGCGTACATCCCGATACAGCCTTGTGCCAGGCACAAAACGACCCGCGGGCTTGGACAGCAGGACCCAGCACCCCTCAGGGGGTTTCTGCTTTCATACAGTAGCTCTTCAGCCGAGGCTGGCCCTGAGGTTTCCTGCTTGTTGTCCGGACCGAGACGCTTAGCAAATCCCATGTAGCTAATTACACTCCAGTTCAACGCCTCGTAGCCTCTGGTACTGTTTCTTATGTTAATTAGCAGTACCCAGCGGGGGAGCACGCACCCCCACCGTGTCTTGCTTTCCCCTTGCCACGAGTGAGAGATGAAGATTGGTGATGGAAGCTCTCCGCCATGTCCCACAGAGATGGGAGAAGGGGACACACTCCACCACACAGCCGGATTTGCTGCAGTACCAGAAGCAACCGAGTCGTCAGGGTAGAAAATGTCCCTTGTCAGGACTGTGCACACAGCAGGAAAACTCACAAGACGGGTTATGGCGTGGGTGGCCAGTTGCAGAAGGAACCTTCTCCTTGGGCCAAGTCTTCTGGCCATGTTCCCTATGGCATTACCACGCTGCAGTGTTTCCCATGGGCTGAGCAGCTTGTAGCACCTTTGGGGATCTGTCTGTGCATTAATTTAGTCTAGATCAATCTTCTCCTGGTCCTGTGAGGGCCGGCTCAGCTGGCAGCATCTGAAGCCCCTTGACGGTACGTGAAATCTAAGCAGTACTGATGCAGGCACAGGTGGAGGACAAGCAGGCAGAGTTTTCTGCAAAACCATTACGTCTTGGCTTGGGAGGAGGAGACTGGAGGCAGACAACCTCCAGCTGGCATGATCCCAGGGGTTCCTTGGCACTGAGCACACAGCCAGTGGCACGGGGTACGGGGAGGGTTTGCATACAACTGCAGCCGTGAAACAGAGGTGCCTGAAGCCCTGATGGGCTGAAGAGCCAGCGGACTGAGTGTGGGTCTCAGCTGCTGCAATCTCACCTGCAGAGATGTCTCCAGGATGGTCAAAAGGAGTTGGACACACCTCATGGGGCACCTGCAGCCAACACACCTCTTCTTTCAGCCAGGAGATGGTCAAACACTAGGGCTCAGACCCAGATCACTTGGCTGGTGGTCAGGCTGGGTCTTTGGTTCCAGAGGAGAGGACGCTCGAAGAAGTGTATGGCAGTGGTACCTAACCCCATAAAGGCACTAGAGGCCTTGGGGAGGCAGAGGGGACCTGCAGAGTGGCAAACTTGGGTGCAGTGTTGCAATGAAAGCTGGAGCACAGCAGAGCAGGGAGCGTTGGTCTGGACCCATCCTCTCCTCGGCAGCAGGAGGAGAGCATCCCCAACTCGTGGCCACCGGTTCTCCAGAAACACATCCCCTCGGTGACCACCTGCAGCAAAGGGGAGGCAGGGTCTTTCCCTCCAGACCTCTCCTCCCATGGGGGTCTGCAGGGACCTGACCATTTATACCAGCTAAAATCCAGCCAAACAGCTGTCAGGGTCCTGCATGGTGAAAAATCCCCAAACTCCAGCCTGCAGCTAGCTAAAACCCACTGATATCGACAGGCACCCGGAGCGTGGGGAGGCCCTGGGACACCCACTCATCAGCGAAGGTGCTGGGGTCCTGTCACGGCTTCCTCGCCATCTGGCTCAGAAAGCTCCAGTTGTTGCCTCTCTCCACCCCACCCCACCATATTTTTTCTTTTCTCCTTGGATTAAACAAGCCCTGCGGTGTTTCCAGTGTGACTAATTCCATAATGACAGCAATATCCCCTGCCTCCCATGAAGTCCAGGAAGGTGCCAAGTGCCATTAACGTGCTGGTACACATTGCCATTGCATAATCAGCTGGATCTTCACGGGGGAAAATGAGCTGAATTAGACAGTCTCCTTTGCTGGAACAGCAGGCACCAATGGGGATTTCCACGAGAGAGATTGTTATAAATGGAAAATCCATATGACGACGTCAGAAACAGCCTTGAAAAACTGCTGTTGTCTGACAAATGCCAAAAAGGAGTCTGTATCTCTATCTAACACACGTTTATGTGGCTGTGAAAGTGAAGGTCCTCTTTTCTTCAGTCCTCCTGTGCTTCATACGCTGTTACTCTCACACACTGCGTGGTTCTGTTCATTTCTTCACTCCAGGACTGAACCTACAGCAAAGGGTGCAGTCGGGTTTATCCAACACCACTTGAATTGACTTGAGTTGAAATGTGCCCCATGTATCTGTTCCTCACCCTGGGCTACTAAAGGAAAGTCTGGACAGCCCTGGGTCCACACCTGGAGAGGCTGAGCACAACCCCCAGAACCCTGGTGAGATCTTGGCATGATGCTTTGCCCCTGGGATACCCCATCTCCGCAAGGAGGGGTGGTGATGTGATGTGGTGTGTGACATGTGGCTGTCACATACCAAAGAAAACGACTGGCTTAGTCTCTGTCCCATTACCCCAGAGTGATTTTGGACAAGTAAGTAAGTAAAGAACTGAATTAATTATTCTGTTTTGGCAAGAGAGATGCTACACATAAAGTCTCATTACTGATGCATTGCCACGGCAATGTGGGGCAGGAGAGAGGAGATCTCACCTGCAATACCTCTAATGTAATTCCCTTCCTTGCGCCCGAAATTGAAAGCCAACGACTGGTAATGCAGCTGAGAAAGGCTTTAACTTCCAACCGTTAAGTGTTGAAAAGTGACACACCTGATGATGGATAGTGAAGCATCTCTTTAATTTCATTACGGTTGCCAGCGATAACAGCCTTTGTTGGCTCTGATTTCTGGGCTGGCTCTCCTGAATCAGGGGCAGGCAATTCCCCATCCCCTCCTCCTGGGATTCACGGCTCTGGGTACAGCCCTACGCCAACATTCCCGCGTACCCCTGCAGTCCCTCTTTGCTCATCTGCTAAATTTCCCTGACTTGGAAGCACTAACCCCTACGCGGGATGTATGAATGTTCCAGATGACTCTGTTTATTATTAATAAGTTTCTATACGTGTGTGAAAGTCCCAGCAGCTCCCTGCAAAATGAACCTCCAGATGCAGATTTTGTGTTGCTTCCCTTGGCCGGCTTTCCCCTCTCCGCAGAGCACGATGCAAACGGGTTTCTAGCAGCACGTAGAGGCTAACGAGCAAAGAGGAACCAGATCAGCCTTTGGGATCCTTCTTTGCTTGTGGCCAAAGGTGTTTTCTAAGTGATGGCCGTTCAGTTAATTGGAAGTGTTACATGGGTTATTTCCTGCTCACTGCCGCTATCGTTTTGTAGCCCAAAGAATGGTTTGCTCACGTCAGGTTGGTTTGGGAGATGGATGTTGGTTAGGATGTCACCCAAGTAAACCCAACACTTACGTTTAATAAAAGCATTCAGTGTTTGTCAAATGCTTGTTGAAGAACTTTGCAATGTTTTGTAAGTATGATTATCCCCATCTTACAGAGAGGAGACAGTGAAAGGCGGACCACAAGTGGAACAAGCGCAGAGCTGGGACTAGCGCTGAAATCACGACTCCCAGCACGGTGCCTTTCCCTGTGATTCATGTAGGAAACAGGAGGACAAGAAGGCTTTTAGGTGAATCTTTTTTCTGGGGAAACAACAGCCTTCCCCGGTTACCACCAAGACTTTTATTTTTTATTATTTTTCAGCGCAGCCAGGCTGGATGTATTGTCCTCCAGTGTAAGCACCCGAGCTGCCTGTGATGCTGTGCTCTCAGATAGCTTTGATCTACAGCACAGCAGTTGCCCAGGGCTTTTTGTTGGAGTAACTGCGTGGAGAACTCTCAGTTTCCTCTCCCGTAAAGAAGTTTTCCCAAGGCTTTGGTGTACACATGTCCAGAGAGCCATCACCATGCAGGGGACGCACACACACAAGGTCTGCCCCATGTTCCTGACATCCACTTCCACAGCTCCTGTGCTCTGCTCGACTTGCATTGGGGATGTAAAATCCCTGTTGGGTGCGGAAGGACCCTGGGCATGTTTTACACTCTTACCTGTTGGAAGAGGAGGGGATGGTTAATAGGATGGTTGCCTGGACAATGTCAGGTGGTTCACACACACACACACCACCTCCTTCTCACAAATGGCGCATTAAAGGAAATCAGATTGACCTCCACTTTATTTATTGTCACCATCACCTGCTCTGCCTTGTCAGAGATTGATGACCCTTCCCAGTATTTGCCCCCGCCCAGGCCTCAGTCAAGAAATACTATAAGGTCCTGCTGTCTTTTTGGAGAGATGCAATCACAGAGCTATAGGCAATCGGCCAGACTAATTCCTGATTACAGCGCAGAATATATGGCCAGTGATTTCTCAAATCCCACAATCAGCTGTTTTAGCCAGCCATAAAGTATAATACTGCTCATGTAATGACTGAAATCCATCTAAAACACCAGGAGGATTTAGTCCCTTCTCCTAGGGATGACTCTCCATTCCTCCAACCTTCCTCACAGATCTCTTCTGCATGCTCCTTCGGGTTGAAATCCCCCTCCTTGTACCCAGGGACTCGCACGCAGCATTCAGGATGAAATCTTCCAAGCTCTCCATAAGCATGATAGAAACACTCCCCTGATTTTGAAATCCAGGGTAACTCCGGGTTTTCCTGACACATTTTTCTGCTGTCTCTTGCTGACTTTGTCATACTTCATGAGCATGCTTAGATAAGGAATTAATTGGTGGATACAGGATTGCCTGGGAAAAGTCAAGTGAGAAATGCCTTTCATAGAACATCAAGCTGGATTGAGTATTCGAAATCACAGGAGAGGTGCTGTCACAGGATGTAATTGCTTGGTAAGCCAAAGAAAAAAATAGACAAGGGTGAACACTTAAGTGGGCTGGTTTATACTGGCCGGTTCTGATGATGGGAGATCCTCACCAAAGCCTGAAATGTCAATGCTAAGGCTACCTCTGCAACTCTCTTTGTACTGCTGGACCCCTTGGTGTCCTGAAGGAGCTAAATGAAGCCCTAAAATCTCCCTCGGTGCCTTCTCCTAGGGGCTGCTTCTAGCAGGTAGACCTGCTCCCAAAGGATTATCTATCTCCCACATCTTCACCCCCTGCCCCAAGCAGTGCTCCTGACCCAGCAGCTCCATGGCACAGGAGCTGTTATCACTCTGAGCAGCCCATGGTCCTCTCGCAGGAGGCACGGTCTCCCCCAGACCATGGCTACCCAAAGCCCCTCTCCGCACGCCGGCGCTCTGCCTGCTGCATATCCACACCGCAGCCGTCTGGCAGGGTGGCACGCTGCCCGCTCGCAAGCATTGTGCCAGCGTCCCCCGGTCCCTGCTGCCAGCCCGCTCGCGGGGGGCTTACAGCAGGGGTTCCCCCTTGCCAGGCCACCGGCCCCTCCAGGGGGTCTGCATTCCCACGTGACACCCATGCGGGTGGCCAAGAGAGGCTTTCCGAGGTCCCTCCTTCCCTCTCAACCCTTCTCTCAGCACGAGGGATGCTCACACGGAGGAGGAAACATATGTGTGGTTTTGCTGGAGAAGCAGCACACCACGTGGCATCTCTTTTGGACATCTCCCTTGCCGGAGACCTTTCCCATCCTTTTATTCCTGTACACGGTGGATACCTAAACCGCTCTGCAAGCATGGGTTATTTTTAGAAGGCTGCACAGCCAGAGACACCCTTTCACTAGCCAAAGTAAGAGGACACCAAATGGTCCTGACCTTTCTCTCCAAGGCCCCATGTCGGGCCCGTGCATTGAGCAGAGCGGAGGGTGGAAGGAGGGAAGGAAGGAATTTGTGTATATTTCCTTGGCCGACTGCCCTTGCCTGGGGTTTGAGTTTATATAAAGAAGGTGAGGACACCACATGGGGATGAAGGTTTGTTGGCCATCACAGGGTTCGGAAGCTCAACTGACAAGGTCACAGGCTTGAAAACGCTTTCAGAAACCTCCCCAACAGGTCTCTTGGAAATGCTTCTCCTCTTCTCACCCAGGTGCCAACCTGAACACACACAGTGACTCTATCTAGAGACTCTGTGATTTTTTGCCTGTGTCCTTATGACACCCCAGTGCACGGGCAGGAGCACCGATGCGGTTCTGCATGCATCCGAGCCATCATTTTAAAAAAATCATACCAAATAGCAAGGGGTTGATCCCTGCTTGCAGATGGGAGTCCCGAGGGGCAGATAAAAGGAGTCCCATATTTGTTCTGCCTTGTGGCAGAGCCTCAGTTGTCCTTCTCTTTATTTAAATCAAATCTCATCACGTTGAGGTGCAGTGTTTATTTCCTCAATATTTGATGTCACCACTCCTGCAATTGTACACTGCTGTGACCAGCTCCGGCTGGAGAAGGTCTTGGCTGCTGTTTGCAGGGTGGTGGTCAGCAGACAGCCCAGTTCTGCCACGCCAGCCCACCTCCCTGCCCTTCCTACCCCTCAATGGGTGATTGCACAAGGCTGGGCACCGCAGCCAGGGTGGTAGATCCAGATTTGAGCTATCCAGGTCTGGTCCCTGCTTTTCCAACGGACTTTGGAAACAAATCCTTGCCATCCTCTCTCCCTCGGATTCACAGCTGTAAAAGGACACTGTTTCAGTTAAAATGATGCTCCCCGGGCATGGAGCAGGGTCCCGCAGTGCTTGCTGCTACGCAAACGTAAGAAAGGGAAACTCTGGCTCCAACAAAATTGCAAGAGAATTTTAAGACAGGAGAGAGCACACCAGTGCAGATGAACAGGGTAACAAGATACCTGCTGTGCCTTCTCCCCCGGCTTTATAACCTCCTCGCCCATCAATGCATGGCAGCAAACACAATGGACTGCAAGCACTGCAAAGGACTTGAGCGTGTACTGCAATTCGGATAATTAATATCAACAGCCTCTCTATCAGCCCCAGCCCTTGCTTGGATGTGAAAGCCACACCAAGGAAGCCTTTAACATGCCTGGAGCTGCTGCAGACAATGGGGAGGCCGGATCCCCAGGAGGGCAGCAGGAGGAGAGGAGGAGTCGCTGCTCCACGACCCGTCAGCTCTCCGGAGCATAAGGACGCCTTTGTTTGCTTCTCCTTCAGCCTCCCGTTACCCAGAGGGGGAGAGGCAGGAGTCGGCAGAAACCTGGGATTTTCAAACACTTTCTGAGTCAGATGCAGTGGGAGAGGAGGAGGAAAGATTTCCTGCACGCAGCCAGGCTGAAATAAACAGGCTGGAGAGCGTGCAGTACTTGCCTTGGCCGAGAGCAGAAATCTCGCCTGATAAACACAAGTGCCCATGCAAACCCTTAGGGACTTGGGGGTCCGCTTGGTTATCTCCCCCCAAATCCATCATGGGCAGCACCTTGCCTGGAGGCAGCATCACCCACGGCCTCGCGTTAGCAGCGGTATCACGATGGGGGCTGGAAGTTTTCCTCCTCGCAGCCAGGGATATGCAAACCGGACGGCTTCCCGCACAGCCTGCCCCTGAGCTGCCCCGAGCCGGGGGTCCCCTCTCGTCATGCCATCCCTTCCCCAGCTCCTGCCTGTGTCGGGGCTGGAACAGAAGGAAAAGTTTTCTGGCCCCAGGGTCTGCTCTGAAATGGAGCCTCCCTGATAAGTTTACTCAGAGGTTTGTCAATTTTGGGATGTTTTTTTTTTCCCCCCAGTTATTTTGGACAGAAGTTTTAAATCACACCAAGTGTCTCCCCCCGCCCTCCTTTTCGTCTTGTGCAATTGCTGTATGGGACTGGAATTAACTGAATGCTGAGATTTCATCCGAACATCAGGAGGAGGAAGGAAAAAATGTCATTAATTATCTCCAATTGCTTTTATTTATCAGGTATAAAAGAGCAACTGGAAGCTAAACAGACACGTGGGCGAGTATGTTGAAAGGGGCTGCTATCATTTAATGTATGAAATGATAAGGAGTTTTAGCATGAGGTTGAATTTAGGGTGATGCTGGCAGAGAGCTCCAGGGCTCTTTTTCCAGGTCAGAAGGAAAAGCTGAGGACAACTGCGCTGACTTTGGCTAAACTCAGTCAAATATTGCAATGGCTGTTCTTAACTTGCAGTCAGCTCGAAAGCAGCAAAAGCAGCTCCAAACCTGAAGAAAAGGATCGCGTGCCTGAAATCTCGTCTGATTTTTTCCAACTGTATCATCTAGTCTAATAAAAGACAATAACTCCTCCTCCCAACCCTGCCTTGCGCACAGCCTGAAAACACCAGAGCTTCAACAATGCTACTATAACAAAGGGAATGAGTCATTCATCAAAGCAAGCATTTGTGCTCGAGACCTTTGGAAAAAAAATTCTGCATATTCATTTATTCTTGTATTTAGCTAAAAGGATCTGTCTTACCTGTACCGAATGATATCAAAAGAAAAACCAAACCAAACCAAAAAAAATCCAAAAAACTGTGGCTTCCTAAAATTCAAAATCTGGGTGCAAATAGCTGAAAGATGTATCTGGGCATGAAGAATGTAATTTTCCAGCCATAAGCAGAACAGTGGGAACAAAGGACTTGCGGAAGGATTACAGCCAGAGCAAGCTCTGGGGAAGTCATTTCAACAGAGAGATGGATGTAAGGACACCCAAACATCAGGAAATGGCACCCAAAACCTGACAGTATCCAGATTTCCTGAGCGTGTCGGGCAATGAGGAAGCTGCTGCAATTTCATACTGCAAATACTGATTGTCTGCATACAAAAAAAGAAATCCACGTGGCTTGAGACATTTTCTTGAGTGACAGAGATGTGGTGACCACAAGGTGGGCATGTCGTCAGGTAACAATGCTCCAAAACCCCTTTTAAAAATGGGTTAATACATATGGCCTCTAGTCTACAAGGCAAGCAGATGCTCTGGCTTCCGAGACATTTCCCCAGATCTTCATAAAGCTTTTTTTTTAAGTGGGATCCATGCTAGTTTGTATTTCTAAGCACTGGGGTATGCTCCCAGGACCAGCAGAGCCTGGAATTGCAGCGGTGCGGACAGTCACTCCTCTGAGCTGCGGCTGCTGCTGTCTGAACAAGGTGTCTTCACCCCAGAACCTGAAGAAGTAGTGGGGTTTGGTAGCTTCAGTGAATCTTAATTGCACCCATCCAAAAGTAGTGACCTCAGCTCTGCTAACCATAAAACACTGCTCACTTCTTGGGCTTAATGGTGTGTGGCCTGCCAAGGAATCTTTTTTCTCCCTTTCAGAGACAACCTGTGGGAATTTATTGGCTTTTTAAAGCTGTCTGATCTTTCAGTGAAGGAAACTAATGGAATATCAATGACACCAGGTATTTGTCACAAGTATCGTTTATGCAGGAAATATGGGTCTGGCTCGGGAAAGCTCTCCCGCACATGGCTAACTGATTCCACGTGCAGGTCCAGGCGGCAGCTTGAATCAAACCCATGCTTCTCTGCGGCTGCAGGCTTATCAGTCACTACCAAACACAGAAAAGCAAAAAGCATTCCTAATTCGGTTAACTAATTCAATTTAAAACCCCAACGAGGACAAGGCAGCTTGAATTTTCATGGGAGGTTGAATTTAGGTTGACACCTTTGCAGCTGGAAAGAAGAATCTTTGGTTGATTTTAAGTGCCTTTTCAAAACAACAGGTCGAAAAAATAACTTTAAGAAGATGAAAAAATTGATTTTCCTATTTTTTATTGGCGTCTCCTTTTTTTTCAGCTCTAACTTTTCACTGAACTACACCCCATTTGGTGAAAGGTCTGCTCTGTCTTCATCTCTTTTTCTGACAAGTTAAGAGTTACCTAAAGGAAAATGCTATCTAAGAAGTGCCGTGATAGATGCGAGTCCTCAGTTTTTAACAGAATAAGGCTTTATAGACACGCTACATGCTTACGGGGCCATGTGGAGGTCTGACTCCACAGGGCATCATCAGAGCCGTGATCAGGTCCCCAGTGCTGAGACGTGCAAACATCTGACACTCAAACTCTGGGCTTTGGGACACAGATCTGCTTTCAGGTTTTCTCACCAGCGTTAAATCCAGCTTGGATTTTCAAGAACCCGCTAAGGACCATGCCCAGCAGTCAGCCTTCCTGCGACATGGTGGAAAAAACTGCTCTTAAAAACATGAAATGTGCCAGAAAGAAATAAGCAACATGGCTCATTCCTCCATTTTTTTGGAACAGTGAATAACAGAGGGGATGGAGGCAAAGGAAAGGAAAAAAAGGCTGCTTTTGTGCTCAAAGACTGCAGAAATGTTTAAGTACCTGAAGCTTCATGTTAAATTAGTGCAAAACATGGTGATCTGCTGCAGGGTTTGGATTTCAGCTACTACAAACCTCAGGGGAGAGGTGAAAGGGAAAGCACAGGTCTTTATTTGGACCTGAGTCTGAAAACAGTGAATACATTAAGCCCAGGATCCTCTAACCCCAGGATTGTGTCAGGAGAAGCCTCCACACGAAGGCAGCGGGAATTTCCTGCAGAGCTTTGACAGTGCAATTAGCAGCGGGGCTTGGTCGGGCAGGGAACGAGAGCAGGAGCGAAAGTAGCCGGGGGGGGGGGATTATTTGTTGGCTCACGTGCTGCTGAGCTGCAAAAGCCTCTAGCGCTTATATTCGCTTAAACTCACTTAAACCATGATGCCCAGTCTCCTGAATTCAACCCCTGGTTTGGTGCATCGCTGCCACCGCTTGCATCCAGCCACCAGCCCACGGGGGAACCGCTCCTGTCTTGCTTGGCAAGCTCCTAGCACGTGCCTGCTTCCATGGGGAAACGGGGCTGCGATGGGAGCAGGGATGGCCCAACATCACCGATCCCTTTCATTCCTCTGTTCCTCCAAAGGTACCCAGAAATGAGCCGGAGACCCAAGTTATGGTGGAAAGAGGGTTCACAATGTAATTTTTTCCTGGGGTCAGATGCTGTGACTGTGTGTTCTGTGGGGTTTATGGATCGATCCTTAAATCAGAGCATGGCAGTGCCGCAGGTTCACATCCGAGCTGTCTCTAGGTATATCTGCATTAAATGCTGGCAGTTCCTGAAACAGAGAGCAAGAGAGAGGGAGGGAGAGAGCGAGCAGGAGGGAGACGTGCTGCAGATACTTGCACACTAGAACATCACATGAACATGTTTAGTATTTTTCCAGTATTATCAGGGGAAAATATCATCCAAGAGGCATAATTATATCTTAGGTTCCCCTTTTTTTATGGCCTTTTTAAGGAGTTGTTTTGTTTCATTCTTCTCCTTTTTCTATTTTCAAATTACAGCGTTTGCAGAAACGAGGAGGATGACAGTTAACACAAGAGAAAAGCCATGGGTGCTTGAAAGGGAGAGAGAGAGAGAGAGATGCTGCCGTTCCTCACCGTTTTGGCAGAAACCAACACAGTTCCAGCCACTCTGCTCAGGTTTGCCTCACACCACGTGTCTTTCGCCGCTCTCCAGACCCCCGTATCAACAATACAATTACGAACCGCTCACTTGTCATCTTGTAATTAGCAGCTACTCAACATTTTGGCTGAAAAACGGCACCAGCAGGCATTGATAGCGGATGTTTCGGAGGGGAGTTTTACACGATGCACCTTGTCATTGGTCACCTGTGGGCATCTGTGGTGCGAGGAGGACAGATTCCTTCCCGATGCCAGCATGCTTTCTGTCCTGAAGCATGAGATCTGATTAGAGCAGAGAACCATGAAAGCTATTATGGGTCATAAAGCCACTGATGTATAAAAACCTCTATTTACTGTTTGAGATCTCAGCTCTAGTCATTGCCTCCTGTGGCACAGACGGACACCCTCCAAGGAGGAATCTCTCACTGTTTATTCTCAAGGCATGGGGGGGGGATGTTTTCAGCGTTGTTTTTATTCCTCATTCCACTGACGGGCTCTGACAGTGTTAACCTCTTCAGTGAGGATGTGCACTCATCTACCAATCTTAGAGGGATGTCATCGACCGAAATTAGCTTTGTACTTTAGGATTTGTCAAATTGCAATTTTACTAAATGTTTTACTGGTTGCAAAGTGACAGTCTCGATGCAGCTAAGGCCATGACCCGTTGGCTTCGAAGCAGTGTGAGCAGACCCCTTGGTCCCTTCATCTCCTCAGGATTTGCTTCTACTGAGATATATGTCACAACAATTTTTGACCTTGGTTTTTTAACAGGATACTTCTTTTTTACGTTTTCTGAGAATTTCAGAGCTGCGCCTGGATCATGCTTTCAAAATTTCTTCCATATTTACAAGGCTTGGAAGCCCTTTTTTATGCCTGCATTTATTTACTTCACTGAGCATCAGAAGCAGCACCGAGTTTGGGGGTGGGGAACAGAAGGACCAGGTATTTTAGGTCTCACAATAAAATCAGGTGAGACAGCAGCACAAATAAGCTGCAGGGCTGCAGCAAGGACAGGGAGAAAGGACTTGATGATCTTACAGGTCTTTTCCAAACTTAGTGACTTCTCATGCCACTCTGTAGAGGGGAAAGAGCCCAATGAGTGCAGTGATTTGGGGCCCAGACATAGCTGGACTGAGAGCTGAAAGGGTAAGATGCCAGTTGGTCCAGAAAAGATTTAGTAGTATCAGATCTCCTGGTCCTTCCTGTACAGACACCGTGTGCCATCACACAAGATGGTGCTCAGAGCTCGGAGGAGCCAACAGAAAAAAACCCCACTGATCTTAGCTCATAAGGTGTTTAGTCCTATTCATAAATCCACATGTCAGCGTTAGGCACTGTAAATTGCTAGAAAATACCGGCCCAGATGCCCAGCAAAGAGTTGCTGTGTCCTTGTATGATGACAGCCATTCTCAAAGCGGCACCACTGGGATGTGACACCACTGAAGCACACCTGGCTGATGAGTGTTTGTCATGAATTAAACTCCCGCTGCCCTCCTGTTTTCTCTACATACGTCCCATTAGGATCTAAGAAACAGTCAGAGTCAGGAACGCCAAGACAATTATGCACTGGAATTTAAACAAACCATTAATTACCAAGATACTCTGGCAGATGATGGCTCCAACAATGCTTATTACAAGAACCTTCATCAAGTTATCTGCTTTTTCATGTAAGCAGAGGTAACGATCTTAACTGAGATGAGAAAAATAATTAAAAACCATATAACAAGATGTTTTATTAATGACACGCACGTCTCCATCGCTCTAAGAAAATTGGGCAATCTGTTCCTACACCACAGCTCTCCATCAAGGGTTTATATTTACCAGCACTTTAATAATGACTTGTTAAAGTGCTATCTCATTCCCTTGGGTTGGCTTGAAGGAAGAAGGGACCAAGGAAGCATTTGTTTATTAATGGCACCCATTGAGGAGCAGTTCTGTGGCACAAAGTGGGGTAAAAGAGGAATAGAAAAAAAGCATTGCAAAGAGGATCCCTGCTTAGCTCATAGGCCTGTTTTTAAAGAAGGGCCTCAGTAATGCAGTAACAAAATACAAATTACTTGACAAAAAAGTCTCTAGGAAAAATACTTCCTCCCCAAAAAAACCCCACCTTGGTTTCTCTTTACAAATCTAGGTCTGTTCTCAGTTGAGCTGGTGTCAAAGGTCTTCAGTGGGAGCAGGACCAGACCCATCAGGGAATTTGCAAGGTTGGGTGAACCCGAGTTCAGTGATGGGACCACAGAGCATAGCCCTAGGACATGAAACTTGTTTTCATTGCCCTTCATAGAAAGCATGAGGTTGACGTGTCTAAAAATTGAGGTCCTCTCATGATCTCTGACCAAACCCACAACACGACAAGATTTCCAGGCTGCTTCGTCACCTCGCCTCGGTGCTGCCTCCAAGGACCGCAGGCAGGAGCATCTGCTCCTCCTGTCCTCAGGCTGGCACTGACAGTGGAGCCACCAAGAAGATGACTCACCAAGGTGCTGAGCACCTTCGCTGTTCCCACCGAACTCTAATTTACTTAATCACCACAGATTAAAGCGTGTCTAATTAAGGACAGGCGTTAGATCTGATGGGGACCCAGTTCTTGTTCTGTTCACACACTATCTGTCTGGGCACGTCCAATGTCCCTCACCTAGTTTCAGGCTTTCAAACTGAAATCTTTTCTTCCTTTTCCAACAGAAGTTCAAAGCATACATTTCACCTAAAAGACGAGGTGAAAGTTTTCAGACCCCCAAAAATATTTTAGGGGAAACCTTCTCTCTGCCCCAGGTATTTACATGAATGTGCTGGGTCCCAGCGTTCAATGGCTGTGCTTATGAGTGGGCTGAAGAAGCAACAAAACGTTGTTATAAGCAATGCAGAAGGAAGCTCACTCACCACAGGCTCACTGCCCAGCACGACCATAGCTCTGCATGGAGACCAGGCGGGACAAGGACCCTTCTCCGTAAGGACTGCTTTGCTCTGCTAACCTGACCTTTACTGAAGGCGCAGCCTCAAGCGATGTGGCACTGAAATCAGTCCCACCTCTTTCACATACTGCTGTGTAGCCTTGAGTGAGTCACTTAACCTCCCTCAGATGCACGTTGTATGGCTAGGGAGGCATTGATACTCCCTTTCTACCATCGTTTGGATGATGGGATTGTAAGGTCTCTGTGGTGGCATCCATCTACTACTAGGTGTGGACACATTTCTGACATTGGAATAAATAATAATAGCAGTATTTGGCTTCTGTAAGGCACTTACCACAAGCAGATCTTGAAGTACTTTCTAAAAGGTGTAAAATTTCATTAGTCTTAATTGGTAAATGGGGCCTTAACCCTGGCAGGAGTGTCTAGAGACTGCCACAGTGCCTTTCATCCACTATCGTCTTTGAAATACAGTAAGCAACTGAATTGCCTCATAGGATCATCCAGGACTGAGGGCCACCCGTGGGTCATGACTGTCATTCATCAGAGCACTTTCACAGACATGTCTCCCTGACCTCCAGGAGAGCCATGTGCCCGCTTAGTTTACAAACAAGCTTCAGAAGGCGTCTGCTGGGCTGGCACGCTGGAGAAGCTCAAGTTTCGCTTCCCAAAACGATGAAGCATTTGTTTAGCACTCGTTTGGTGGGATGGTGCTGTGAAGATATTTAACCCCGCCAAGGTTTCACTATGAGAAAAGACAAAATAGTTGAGGTTTAGTATGATCGGGGCTTTTTTTTGGTGTCTAAATGTAAATAATTCCACCAGAAGCAGCACTTGCCTAACGCTGAGATGAATCAGGGTATGCACAGGACTGTGCAGCACAGTCAGCATCGCAGCCGCCCACCCTGACACCGTTATTGTGTGGCCAACACAGCCTTGAACACCCGCAAAGGGTCTCCCATAACAGGTCACAACATGGATGTGTCAAGAGCTTCCCAAGGGCCTCGCAGCTCCCTTCCAGCATGGATTGGGTTTGTGGGATGCAGAGCGACCAGCAGTGTCAGCTTTCTAGTTAGAGGAAAAGAGACTGCTGCAAGGTCAGGCGGGGAAAGCAGGGTGCTGTGACACCATCTGTGTTGCAAACGCAGCGATGCCGAGGGAGCGAGAAGCGGTCTATCAGCTGGGAAGAATATGAGCCCAAGGCCAAAAGCAGGGATTTCTGCCCAAGAACCAGCAAGAAATCTCTCCCCCAGCAGACCCTGTGGGCTCACAGCCTCTAACAGCTGGCGATTCGGAGGATGCAGACACCCGGTGCCGGCAGTGCCCTGAGCCGTGGCAGGGAGCCATCCACAGAGGTGGCCACCGCTGCAACGGGGACGTTTGCACCTCCCCAAGGCCCACCAGCCCACCCGTGCTACGGAGAGGCCCCAGCTCTGCGGGCACCTCATTGGGATGCCAGGCGAGGCCGAAACCGCATCCTTTCAAAGCAGAGAAGGAAACAGCAGGGAGTACACGTCTGCGTGTGACCTGGGTGACACAAGCCTGCAGGCACAGATTACATAGTTTACAAGTGACATTTGCTGTCATGGGGGGAGGTTTGAGTGAGGCTGTTTAAAATGCAACTAAACTCTGCCTGGAAAGAGGACGGCATGTGGTCTTCTTTTCTTTTTCACTCCCCAGGGCAACACTGTGATGTTTCTAGCGAGGAAATCCCTTTTCTGCTCCCAGATTTGGCAGTGGGTTTTGCCCCAGGGATGGGATTCATGTGTTGCATGTGAATCTCGGGCTGCTTTGCAAGCTCCAGGCCAGAATCCCTGTCAGTAAGCACCATGGGAACTGATTCACGCCATCAGAGGGTCTGAGTTAGACCTGCTAGAGTTACACAGCTCAGGAGATACTCAGTAGATTTGTCCTACCAGCTCCACTGTGCAGATGGAGAAACTGAGGCACAGTGACTCCATGTGCCTTTCCAGCACATGCAGTCATAACAAGAGGTCGTAACACAGATCTGCTCACCTTGTTCCCGTCATCTGGAATGGCATCCACCTCCTCTTTTGCACTACCTGCAGTGAGAGTGACGAAAGAAATGGTACCCATGCACAGAAGGTCCACCTGGGGTCAAAGGCACTAGGTGATGGTGAGTAGGGGGTGCCTTAGCACTATTTTTTGGGTTGTCAGTCAAGTTTTCTCTTGCTTGATGTGCCTTACCCAGCATCAAGAGACTTCTCTACCACTCAGCCTCAAATCCTACTGACTTCAGGTATCCTACATGCCTGTCTTCTTAGCATCTCTCCCATGGGATATGAGGCCACGATCACGACCATTGAAGTTAGTCATGGTGTCGGGAGCCATTCTGAAGGAGATGAGCCCACCTGCTAGCTGCTCAATTACATTCAGCCTTCCCTCCTCTGAACTTTTCCCATTGCCTCTTCTAAGCTGTTGTGCAGTTTCAAAGGGGGAGACAGAGAAGACCCACATCCTGTTCCAAAATCTGGGGTGAAAGAAGGTATTCTGAAGAAAGCAGTTAGAACACTTCAAGAAAGGCATCTGTTCTGAAGCAGTCATCAAAATTCAGAGTTGCTTCCACCAGGAGAAATTATTGTAGGATCAAGATCTCCACAGTGCAATCCTGTTTATTGAGAAAGTCCTTTTTTCTATAGAAATGGTGAAAAAGAACTGAAAACTGTTTCTGAGTTCACAGCTCCAATCCATTTTCCAGATAACTCAAGACATGAAAGTCAAATGTATTATCGCTCTCCTTCTCTCCATTCTCTCAGCAAATACTAACAGCGTTCCTGTGACTATGTCCACTGGATAGTCTCTCTCCAGTTCTCTGGTCTTTCTGACTCTCTTTGGACATACACACTTTGATACACAGTTAAACTCTCCCATTCATATGTGGCTTGCACATAGCTTTGCTTTGATTTGTCGTAGATGGCTGTATCGCGATGATGTTATTGTCAGTTATCTCGTAACACGGAATTACTTAACAATTTGCTCCATTTGTCCTCATTGACAGAAACAATGTGTTCAACCATGTGTTATCTCAGTTCTTAAGAACTTCAAGCAATCTTGTAAAGCCTTGAGCAGCTCCAGCTCTTTATTTTATCAATGGGATGACCAGAATATATGACTCACTGCAGTGCTAAAGGATCCTTCAATCTACTGAAACAGGACATAAGCTGAAACCAGAAGTTCAAACTAGGCAAATTTAGATAAGACAATTACCAGTCACAGGGAAAATCTATCAAAGGAATTGGTGGACTGCCTATCTCCTGAAGATGCAATTTTTCTGATTAAATTACTGTATCTACAGGGAAAAGCCAACACTGACTCCTATCTTGCTAGGTACCTTTTAGACCTTGTAGAGATCTGGTCTATGTGGTCAGGAGAACCAAAGGCTTATTCTTGTCTTCCTAGAGAAGACATCCAAAATTGGGGAGATGAATCATGCCCTTGGAGTGCACTTTTCCTACCACCTATCGTAAAGGGATCTGGGATTGGCCACATCAGATATAACTATCTATGTTATAAATGTCTATTTAGGAGATAAGAAATCCTAATTCTTTTTTTTTTCCTAACTAACTCCTAATTTTGGTGCTCAGCTCAGTTTCCAAACAGACATGTCTAGCGCTCTTTGGATATGTTGGGTATCTGCACACATACCTGCTGGCAGATAGGATAAAAGGCCTATGGAGACCTGCACCTCTCCTGAATTTGATGTCATCCAAACCTGGGTCTCCTTTAAGTCCTTTCTCATGTCTGCCACTGCAGATGCCATAGGTATCCTGGGTATCAGCTGTCTGGGATAATCTGGAGCTTCTCACATAGCAAAAGATGCCAATGCTTAGAAAACCAAATCCCTCCTAATGCGGTCAACAGAGTTGTTCATCTGACCAAATTAATCACTCCCTGGGGTCCAAATTAATCACTCCCTGGACGGACAAGATCTCCACTGACTGTAACTCAGACACTCAAAGCTCATGTGGACACCATTCTGCAGACACCTGAATTTAGCTGCCTCCGCCTGCAAGCTGAACCGTACCCTTCATATCATGCACGGAGCTCAACTCTGTTGACAACACAGATCTCTCACACCTCTTGAGGGTCTCGGGGGTGACTTCCAGCAGCTGCTCCAAGAGGGAGAGAGCCTGTAGGCCTGCATAATTTCCTACCAGACCTGTGTGGATGCCTCAGATTCCCACAGCATCTCAAAAAAACCCCATACACCTCCATTTAGGCAACTGAACAGTGCCCCGTATGTTTTCCAGGAACAGACACATTGCTCAAGAATGCATTGCTGGACACAATGCAGAAATACGTGGGTGAATTTTTGTGGCATGTGTATACAAGTGCTCAGACTCAAAGATCAAATGGTGTTTCTGGCCATAAAGTTTCTAAATGCTCCTTACCTCTTTTACAAGATGTTTGCTTTGCTCAGTTCATTGGTGTAGGCAAGACACTTTTACCGTGCTTTATCACAGGATCTCAAAGTGTAAATGATTTATATGAATACCGATATTTATTCTAGCAATAGGAACACTCTGAAGTTAAAATATAGTCAAACAAGATGCACTAGGACAGAAAACCACAAGCTGCATTTCATGCATGTCTGTAAACAAGCTAAGTTTATCAGAAAAACAGGTCCAAATGTGTCAGGGGGCCAAAGCAAGCTCTTGATTACACAGCTTTGAGTCCATAGCCAATGTGACTATTAGACTCTTTTCAAGTAGACTTTTTCAAGTTGCTCAAGATGAGCAAGTTATAATCCATGTAGGCATGTGTGAAATAAGGAACTGGTGGCACTCATTAAGAAAGAAAAGAAACAGAAAAACATGAAGAAGAAAGTAACTTTATTAGTGTTTCCAGTGTTGAATCACTGGCATTCAGGGCTGTGGTCAGGCTAGGGTGAGAAGGCATCTAATTTGGGTGCCCAACACTGACAAGTCCTACTAGGGAAAAATGCTAACCCTCTTCCCATGGAAGCAGGCGGGGAAGGAGGGTTAGAGCTCAGCTGCTGCAAGGGATTCCCTTTCTCCACCCTCCCCAGGAAAGCCATCCCCCTTTCAAGCTCCCTACTCATCCCAGGCCAGATCCCAGTACTCTGCTCGCAGCCCCACGGGCTGTCTTCAGCCTTATCCATAAAGGCTGATCTTAAGATGTTCAACCCCTCCTTTCCCAGCCGAGAGGGAAAATCCTGGCTGTTTGGAAACCAATGGCAATATTCTCAGAGATTGTGGGGAAAGCAGAAGAGGGCTTCAGCATCTTCCCCATTTTTCTGTGTCCAAGCCCTTACTGGTGCAGACTGGGAGCAAAATCTGGCCCCTCTCGCCAGCAGTGCTTTCCCTATAAAAATAGGAGTTTCCAACAGAACGAGTTTTCCCTAATTGTTCCTGGCAGGCGTTTCACCGTCAGCCTCTCCGTGGGCAAACCAGCCACCGGTCCCTCTACTAAAACCACAGCAAACGAGGTCTGGAGAACAAAACTCGAGATGAAAGGGAGAGCCTTAAATAAAAAGGAAGGAAGGAAGAAAAGAAAACCGCGGCAGGCACATAACTGAGTGAACCAAAATGCTTGTCCATGCTACCAACAGTCGAGTGACAAACCTGCCCGGCCATGGTGCGAGAGGCAGAGCAAGCGGCTCAGCAAACCATCCAGGGGCTGAAATTCAGCACCCTACGATGAGTTGCTGGGGCCAGGACTTGAATTTGGGGTGTCTGGGAGCAGAGAGGACAACCTAGTGCTGCCTGCAGCGCCTGCTTTCTCCGGGGAGATGCCTGTCGCCCGCCTGGTCCAGCACTAGAGGGTAACAGTGAGTCAGGCTGCTGGAGCCACATGGCTGGGACAGGTCTTGCTGATGGAGATGGAGCGGTTGGAAGTGGTGATCCCAGAGAGGTAAGAGCAGGCAAGAGCAAATGAAGGGGCAGGTCGCACTGCCCTCACCACCCTTGCTATGGGGCATTTGTGGGGCTGGGCTGCACCGAGGAGAGGGCAGCGGGTGTGCTGGGAGGGTGTCCTTGTGTGCTGGTGGGAGAAGAAATGAGGTGGCATCAGAAATGGGTCGCTCAGCTTTGTGGGAGTGCAGGGCCGTGGGGCGGGAGCCCAGGAAGGGGATGAGGAGGCCGGTGGAAGGCGCTTTCTGACCCACACAGGATGATTTTGGGCAAAGAACCAACTTACTGCTCTGCTTCTGCACGCAGAGCAGGAGGCACATCCACTAAACTTCACGTGTTATCCTCAAAGCCCGGGTGGCTTGTATTTAGCAGCTAAATTACACGCTTTTGAACCCATAACGCCACAGAAGCCCAGTGTAAGATGTAAACCCACAGTTTGCTGCTTCTTCAGTTCAGGACCTCATCTTCTGGACATGGACGTGCACATGCAAAGCCCTGCCAGCCACCTGAGCTGCCCACGATGGCAGGAGCCAGACCTGCTGCCCGTGTCAGTTGGCATTGAGCCTAAGACCTCATGTGTATGCAGAGCATACAGCAGATCAGCTCTTCTTAAATAGTGCTTGTATTCCCAGAGGGGCTGTGCCCGCTCATGCATCGCTTGGTAAAGTTGTAGTGAATTATTTTTTCCTTTAAAGCTCCAATATTTTTTGAATCTTTAATCAAAACTGCGAAGTCTAAGAGCAGGTTCTCTAGCGATTGATGTTAGGTATCTAGTGGTTAGAAAGGACCAGCAGTCAGGACTCCTGGGTCCCGTTTTCAAATCTCCCACTGACTCTTTGAGTGACCTTGAAGAAGTCAATTAATTTCTCTGTCATTTTCCAGACAGGTAAAAATGAGGAGATAATTCTTCCCCAGCTCGCTGGGGGATTGTGAGACTTAATTGTTTGCAGGACACTTTGCTATCCTCAGATGAGAGGTAAAGGATTGTTACTATACCATAGCTGGAGGAAAGCTGAAGCTCAGCATGGAAAGCCATGAATACTTCAGGACCGAGACTGCAGTGCTGAGAGAGCACATCTGTCTTTGCTGCAAGGAGGGAGAACCGCTTGACCCTGTATCCCATGCCCTATATATACGGATAGCAACTTTCCAGCAGAGAAAACCAGCAGCGCTCTGGACCTGGGGGTCCAGCTCTCCCCATCAGCTGCCCCAAGGCTGCCCTGCCCCAGGCTTTCATCAGCTCTGGAGGCTGATGTCTCCTTGCAGCCGTGTTATGGAGACAGAGGGAATGAGAAGGAACCAGCTGCCTCCATCCAGAGCCGCTCGCACGCGTCCGTCTCACATCCCCCCAAGCTCCCAGCTTTGGAACGTTTGCCGATCCTCACCAATAACGTGCCGATACCTCACCAAGGGGGATGCATCACCAGCTGGCAGCCTCTCAGCATCCAGCCACAGCTATGAAGCCCCATCTGGGCTATCAGCTGCTTTGTGGAGCCTACCAAAAAAATCCTTTAGGGCCTTAGCTTTCCTGGAAAACTGAGTATTTTCACATATAGAACGAGGTGATCCTTTTGCTGGGGTGCTCCATTGAGGTCAGTGGAGCTGCGTCGGGCCACGCCAGCCTGCCCTTGGGGCGTAAATGACTCCTGTAGGAAAGGATCTCTGAGTTTATAAATGTGTAAGTTTATTTTTGCCTTGAAGGGAAGCTTGTACCTGCCCTGTCTGCAGAGCTGATCACTGCACAGGTTTCCCCGGGCAGAAGAGAGGAAGAGGCGCTGCCACCAGGGAACCCCATCCAAATTAACCTACTTACCAGGCAGCTCTCTCCTCTGCATTAGGAGAGTGGCTGTTTGTTTGCTTTAGGCCACTTCTGTGCGAGGAGTAACTAGAGATGAGCAAAATTCAGAAAATTTCTGCTCCCATGGGAAATTTCAGCCTTTCAGAGGTTGGTTTGCATCCCAAATCAGGCTGGTTCAGCAAAATTAAGTTCTGGTTGAACCCACTTGAAACAGTCAGATTCTCCCTGGTGAAAAAGTGGAATCTGGGGAAAGAAGATGGGGGGAGAAATGGGGGAAATTTTCTTTTACTTACAGGAAACTTCCCTTTTAGAGAAATTGTATTTTTCACTTGTTCCAGTCCCAAACTGCCCCAGAACTAATGCCAGGAATTCCATCATCTATTTATACTCAGTTTTGCTGTCTGGGTCTTATTGTACCTGGCACTTGCTGTGACATATGACCATGTTGCAAAAAATACCAGGAACATTTACCTTGTGGAAGTATCATGGAGGGAAGGTTTCCAAGAGCCTTTTGTTAACCTGCTGTCACCAACCTGCAGGGACTGTCCTAGGTGCCTCCCACCCTGCCAGCAAAGGTCCAAAGCCCTGTGGCTTTTTGAACGCTGCAGCTGCAACAGTGTGGGCATATTTTGGGGGGGCTAAATGCTCTTTCTGGTGAAAAAAAGCAGCCACACTGTGAATTTGTCAGTTTTGCCAAATGAATTCATTTAGAATTAAAAAACATAAGTTGCTTGAGACGGATTTCACTATGAAATGTCTCTTTGTTCAGAGATTTCCTTTCACTCTGTTTTTCTTCTTAACGTGAAAAATGCTTAAAAGCGAACTGAAATGTTTTCTCTGGGATTGAGTGAAACTTTTTTATTAGAACGGGAACAATATAGATGTGTGTAATTATCTTTCAGCATTGCCAGCAAACCAAAACATCTCTTACACACCTCATTGTAATTGAAAACATCGTGGGACACCCCGTTAAAATTTAAGCTGTT
This sequence comes from Gavia stellata, assembly GCF_030936135.1. Lineage (NCBI taxonomy): Eukaryota > Metazoa > Chordata > Aves > Gaviiformes > Gaviidae > Gavia > Gavia stellata. The sequence continues at coordinate 5,492,586 of NC_082599.1, forward strand.
TGCTTCAGCTGGCTTGAATCCAAACAAATAACTCTTAACTGAAAGTCTTGTTTTTACACAAGGAGCCATGAAAACATTACCATAATGAATATCTGTCAGAGCTTACTTTGGGGACAACTGCCAAATGGTGGTTCTGAATCTAATCTCATCAACACTGCTGTAATTACAAGTAAAATCGGGTCCGTGGATTGCTGTTTTCTTGGTATTGAGCTAACGCCAATGTGAGACAGACCAGATCTGGGATGAGGTTCATCTGATTGCATGTAAATGTCTATATTTGAGTTCCCTTTTCAGCCACACGAATCTAGTTATGACAGTCCATGGTGTCTAGGGAACACCTCACCTCCTCCTGAAACAGGTGTCTAAAAGAGTTTGGCTAAACCACACCTTGAAAATACTTATGTCTCTACACTGACTGCAAAAACAGCCCAGGGTGACCAGCTCTGATGGAGATATTGAGGGTGTAGGTGTGCAGGAAGGAATGCAGGTGCCTAAATACAGGCATCTCATGCCCTTTGAGATGCCCTGGTGTATCACACCTGTGCCACTCAGGAAGGGCACGGGTTTGCACAGGTCCCCTGTCCTATCTGCCAGCCCCAGGCAGACGTCTCTGATAACGTGGGGCATCTAAAGTGGCACTTGATGCCCAATTCATTGCCCTGAAGTTGCATGAGATGAAAATCATTCCCAGAGTCCTCACGACAGCAGGATTTGGAAATGCACAATTTGGAAGCGCTCCTGATGGGACCGTATTTCCAAAGATGGATCACATAACGGCAGCCTGCAGCATGACAGTCCTGCCCAGGTTTTTGGGAGGTTACCCAGCCAAGTCAGTCAGTCTCTTGTCACCTTACATAAGAGACATGGCAAGAGGAGGAATTGCTGTGGAGACTGTATGGTGCTTTCTTGGAAGGTCCCTGCATTAACTTCCTACCTTTTGTCACCTTCTGTATAATCGCTTCCATGATTTTCCTGCTGACAAGTCACACCTCTTGCTGCGGGGGGGGCAGCGCCATGCCAAACTGCCCTCCCGCTTTGCGACGGTGGAGTTTGCTTGCATCACACTAGGAAGCAGGAGATTTACACCAGTGGGATTGCACAATCGCCCCAGATAAGAGGAATGTAACATGTCAGCAGTGTCCATGTCTTTATCTCTGTAGGAAAGACATATAGGAACACGCAGATCTTTGTGGGGTCGACAGAAAAAAATACCCTTCCCCTGCAGTTTGTCTGAACATGAGTGGTGTAGAGTGGATAGCACCATTTGACCAGCAGCCCCAGTGCTGTTTATCTGCTATTAGACCAGAGCTGGCACTGCTTTAAATCACGCACTTCCCTTTTGCTGTCATTTATAATCAATAGAGATATTTTATGTTTATATAGCTTCTTTCATTCTAAGGATCCCACGGTGCTTTATAAGGCATGATCCAGATGCAGCTCTCCTGTTCTGCAAGTAGATTGGCGCACGAGGACATCATGCTGGGCTTTGTCCAGGAGGAGCCCGTCTGGGCTTTTTGTCCTGGTGGCTTTTTTGCTCCTGGGTGTTCTGGTCAGTAGTGGTTCCCCAAGTAGTAATGGCAAGAAGCACAACCATCCCATTCATATTCCCCTGTTACAAAATACTTCCCAGAGGATGGTTTAAAAGAGAGGTATGCCCCAGGGCAAGAAACTCATGAAAGCATTATTTCTGCAAAGGGCCATATGTGCAGATGTTTTAGGGACCACATGCACATCGCATCTTGGAAAGAGGGCAAATCCATCTCCAGAGATGACAGACTGAAGTGAAAATAGACTGAACAGAGGTTTGATTTTAAAACCCTGCGATCCAGTGAAAACTAGACTGTAAATCTGAGGCTCTCTAATCGAATCTGGATACCTCAGCTGTAGATGTCTATCTCTGAGCTTATTTGCTAGACCCCATTAGAGTCCATGAAGACAACCAGGGTCTTTTAGGGCATAACCCAATAGGGCATGTCTTGCAAGTGTCTACTTTAGGATGAGGTAAACTGCTGGACTGTAAAGGAGGTCCAGGATGACTACTCAGAAGTAAATGTCCCCATTGCAGATGTCTAAAGTTAAGAGAGATGAATCTTACCAGTCTGTACCTTGTAGCAGCACCTGTGAGCCCAAAAGAGAGCAAGGGATCTAAACAGAAAACAAGAGTCCTGCTTTCATATTGACCAACACCTTTGCGTCCTCTGCCCCACACCTTTCAGAGCAATGGAGGAGATGCGGCAAACAGCACTGGACTCTTCGTTGCTTTGGATCCATGTGACAAGCCAGTGAAACAGGCCTCGCCAGACAATCCCTCTAAAAGTAGTCAAAAGGTTGCTTAGTTTAATTACCCAAGCCAGAAGGTGGTATAGAAATCAGCAAGTGCAGAACCACTGATTCACACATACCCAGAAATAACAATCTTGATATTTAGACCACTGAAATGAAAAGAGTGGGCTGGAGATGGGATGAGAAATAGCAAACTTTAAAACACGACCCATTTTAATGTTTCTTTGGAGATTATAATAAGCATTGTGAAATTACAGGACGAGATGCAAGTTTCCTATTTAGCAAATGAAAGAGAGGTTTCTAGGCTTTCCAGGAGCTTCAGCCAGCTTCAAAACAGAGTGGACCAAAACTAAACATCACCAGACTAATCACAATCCTGGTCAGAAGAATAGATCTAAGAATACTCTCTCTGAGCACCTGATTCACAATTGATGGGAGTCTTTCCACTGACTTCTCTGGGTTTTGGACACATGCGGAGCTTTTTCCCCTTAGACACAGATGATCTTAGACCCGTGCCTACAGCTGCTAATAGAGGCAGTGTTTGCCTGTCTGCATTCCAGGGCTAATGCACATTCCAGCCTGTGCGGAGGACTTTGCCTCACCTCCGATGCACGAGGTCACCTCACCTTTGATCCCCTGCGTTGGTGTAAGGCTATCGGAGGAGGGCTGTGTAATGACTCAGCAGCTCGCTGCCTGCTATGTTTCTCTCTTTAACTGGATTTTTTTGCTCCAGTGAAGCTGTTCTCAGAATGGCTGAAGCTCGCATGCCCGATTTTGAAGCTAGCAAGAGCACAATTATTGAGCAGGTGTAAAGCCGGCTAATGCCCGTACAACGCAGCTCAGGCATGCATCAGGCAGGATGATGTGTCAAATGATTGTTGTCATTGCCATGGGATTAACAACACAGGAGAATAGCATCACGGAACATCACGGCAAACTGTCACATGTCAGCAGGGCATCCACCTTCACCTGCTTCACCTCAGCTGGAGAAGGGGACTGTGATTTGGAGGTACTGTGTACGTTTGGGAGAAGTTTTCATGTGAACTCGATGAGTCCTATTTGTGCTGCTAAACCCCAGCAGTGACTGATACTCCTGAGCTCATGAGACACATACCAGAATCTTAAGATGGCCAAAAGCCACAAGACAAGTGACCAATGGAAAGACAAACTGAGGGGAGGGTTTAAGAAGTAGCACATAGACCAGGTACGTCAACTGCTTCTTAGCTTCCCACTGTCCCTTGCAGGAAGGGGTCTGGCCATCTGGTTTAGTCCCAGGATGGACTCATGTTGTCAGCCTGAGCAACCTTGCCACCTCCACTCTCCTCAACTGAAAGTCTAAATCACACAGCTGCCTCAACACCAGCAAAGCTTGAGAGGTTTCCACATAATCTAGACCAGAAGAGCTGAAGTGCATAAGTCAACAAGCAACTCGACAGCCCTAGGTGGGCCACGCTAGAGACTTCAGCAGAAAACTTGCCTAGAGTCTTGCCTAGTTTTCCTTCACTCCATATGACTGGCACTCCTACAATCACTACCACTAGTAAAGTCCCACCAATCACTGGCCAACATACCACCACATCACACAGCTCTCTTCAAACACCTTTAGAAGGACATGGCTCTGAAGACACCACAAGTACTCCCAACACACTGGCTGCATTAGTTCTCCCTGAATTACAACCATAATTACTGTACACTAATTAGTACTGTCGGGAACTCTTGAGAAAAGCATTGACAAATACTGAGAAACTACTTAATGCCAAAAAGCCTAAAATATCTTGGCTTTACCTAGTTTATACTGTATTGTAGTATCCAACTTACAGCACAGGGCACAAAAATAGCTTCCAACGATATTATCACTTTGTTATAATGGGCTAAATTCAGCCCTGAGGGGCTGTAGAAATTAATGGAGTTTGGCCCAACATGTGGTTAATGAGGATGGTCTATTTCAAGCCCATAAGGTACCACACTTCTGCCACTACAGATTGGCTGGGAATAATTCACCTCTTCAGAGACACTGTATTCACTTCCAGCCCTGGCTATGTTTGCTCTAAATAGAGGCAGCAAAAATAGACATCAAAACCAAAAACATTTCTTTCAAACTCCAAATGCCTCTGGCTCTGATTTTGATCTCACATGCAGTAGAAGCTCAAGTGAGTGGAGAGGTTTATTTCTCATTTGTGCTAGTAAAAATGAAATGGGCCCACTATGTTTAACATTGCTTTAGAATGCAGAACATTTAAGACGGAATCTAAACACTTAGAAAATGTTAACCCTGATTAAACAAGGCTAACCTTTATTCCTTCAGATCTCTTCCTATGGATAATCTCTTTGCATCTTTTGATTTCTGTAACAACCTAGTTTCTAACTTCCCTGCCCATACAGCTAAATCCACCTCCCCAGAAGTCCCTTCTCAGGAACTTCAGAATCAAACTCATCCAGCATCAGATTTCTAGTTCTGCACGACCCTGTCCTCATCTCTAGAAAGCATGTAAGCCCACGTTCACCTATTCAGACCAATATGTAAGTGTTTACCCGTAAGAAGAGGTGCATAAGGATGCTTTCCTGGAGTCTGCACTGTTGCTCCCTCCTTTTGCATCTTAGTCTTAACCCCCAGTTTGAACTTGGTCTTTATGTCTTTGCTGCTGTTTGATTTGAAACAGGGCACAGCCACAGAGGCTCAAAACATACCCTCAATTCTCGTATGCAAACTCTGCATCATGCCCTCTATTTTCCACAAACACCAAAAACCTCCAAAAGAGCAGAATGCTCCAGAAAGTACTAAACTGCAATTCAAGTGGTGCCAGATCTTCCAGTCTTGTCATTTTTAATATGGATGAATTGTGTCAAAGACCTCATATATTCTCTCTGCCTCTTACAACTTCTCTCAGCTATTTTTAGCTGAAGAGGTGACTGAGGAAGGATCTTCCCTGAATGTCTGAATATAGCCTAACAAGTTTCAGCTACACCTCTTCTGGTGGACTAAATTGTGCCAGGGAGCATTTGATGGTCCAGAGGCCAGCTACCGCAGTCTGGCTGTGTCCATACAATCAAAGTCCTTCAGCCTCCAGAAAAGGGTGACCTCATCCAAACTGCCTGTCGGGGAAAGGTCCCTCATCCATGTGAACTTCCGAACAGTGCCTTGGAGACTGTCTGGGAGAGCACTAGGTGGCCTGGGCCAAAAATTGTGCCAGGGATCATTCTAATAACTGGGAAAAAATAGAAGGCAAATTCTAGGGGGTCATCAGTGTTTGTTTCACTACCGTAGATGTATCCTTCAAAACCTTCCCATCACCACAAAAAAAAAAAAAAACTGGATCCATTTTTTCTGGACTACTTGCTTTTAGCTTATGGGTTGTTCTCCTTTTTCTGGAAAGAAAGAAAAATGTTCACTGCTGATAAAAGCTGTGCTGAAGTGGAGCACATCCACGTCTTTCCTTTGGGATAAGCTTATGTTTTCATTCCTATGGCTTACGACATTAGCTCCCCAAACTTGTTGAATTTCAGCAAGATAGCCAAAGGTGGGACTTGGGACTGTAAGTACAGACTCATGTAGACTACAGCTATGTAGATTAGGACTTCCCAAGGAGGCTAAAGTGCCCAGCTCCCTTCAAACCCAAAGGCTCTACCTGGGCTTCATTGATACAGACAGCACCTCCCAACAGCACCACTCTGTGTTCCAGCAGAGATGAAGGGGAGGATAGCTAAGATACTATGTTTGGTCTCTTACCACCTTCAAGAATACTCCATTAATTACTTGGATCACAATGAAATAAAGAGCTGATCTGAGATTCTCATCTACTTAGTCATTTGTTAACTTCTGATAAAACTGAGTTTTGTCTTCCTTTGCCAAACACAGAGGCCAAGGCCAGCAAGTGAACCTCATCTTTCACACTACTCACCTGATTCAATCAGTCACGTATTGTAGTTGATCATTACATTTTCCAGATAACTATTTGCCCTCTATTCTGTGATGTAAAAAATGTTTGGTGCGCTAACCAGCATTTAATGGGAAGGAAGAGAATAGACAAAGCTCCACTGATACCATATCTTTGTTATCAGTTTCATTGGTGTAAAACTGGCAATAATTTAGCAATGTGTTTGGTCCATAATCAGCAGGAGTAACTCGTCTCTCTAGAATGAAAACATAATCTTTATCCTCAATATACAGCCATTATACCTCATTCTCCATGGACCACTGTAATATAAAAGTTTCCCGATGAACAAACTGCACCATCTTATTTTTTATCATTATGATTTCTGAATCCTCAAAATATGAACCTAGTCTTTCTTCAGGGAGCTTTCACCCCACTTACTCCATTATACAATGCAGGTTAAAGCCCTTACTTATGGGTGCTCTGTGTTTCTTGGGAACTACCTCTCAAATACAACCGCTATCAATCAGCTTCGCTTTTCTGGCTAACATACCTGCTCATATCTACCAGGCCTCTCATTTGGAAGATATTGGGACTTTCTTGGGAACAGGCTGACATCTCTAGCCTACAGTCTGTAAAGTCACAATTCCTAATTAGTCACCAAATCTAAGGAAAAATGGAAAAATTGAAAACATTGACAATCGACTTTAGAATCTTCACCACCTGAAAACCTCAACCCTGGAATGACGCCCTCATGGTGGAAAGAGATCTGTATTCATTTGGTAGTAGTGATAAAATCTTGTTCTCATTTATAACAGCGTAATGCTGGAAGCAGATTTAGTTAGTCCCTACAACTATTTCCTTTGGCTAAGAGTAGATTTACACATATGTAACAGATTATGACCTTTCTCCCACCTACTCCAAAGCTTTGGCACCACGTGTATTTATAGCATTATGCATACAGTAAGCAATCACCCTGTAAAATAGGAAGGCAACTCCAGACAGTCAGTTGTTGCCAATAGCAAAGAACAGGTTAGTTAAAAGGGTGGGTAATGTTCTGAAATATTGAGTGGTTAACAACACGTCAAGTGGCTGTTGAGAGAATGCTCGTATTTAGTCAGAGGTCAATTATTCACTCATAAATTTCTTGGTTTAATTTCCTTGTAGTCTATTTCCTCTATTACATATTCATAATCATCATCTCGTAAGTTCTCCTCCTACAGCTACTAATTATTCTCTATGTTCACCACATACCCTTTTGTGCCATATAGATGGTGAATACTAATGTCCGTAGAGCAGAGGGTTTTTTTAACTGAAGCAATGTTCTTTAGAAATAAATGCAATATCCATAAATTAAATTTAACAAATAAGGAAAAGCCATTAAACAGGAATGCCAATTAAGATGCTGAGCTGACATTCAAACATCAGTCATACTTCTGTTCCTCCAAAAGGCTGATTTAATCAACACAAAGTCCACAGGGTTTCAGTAAGGGAACCATTCACACACTTTACTTTTTATTTCTCTGGAAGATGCAGTTACCAGCTCTGTACCTGGGACAATCAAACAGCATCTCAGCTATTCTGGAAAAAGGTGTGCAAAAGGTGTGCTCCATGCAATGCGCTTCTAAGAAATCAAGAGAGAAGAGATCTCAGACTCTGCATGGTGTCTTCACTCCTCCACGTGAGCAAGATGAGGTACAACGAACCAAAGCATTTGAAACACATCACCGAAAAGAGGGGCTCACATTCTCTGGGGACTCAAAACTATTTACTTCTACAGGAGACAATCAAATGTCGTTCCTTTTTCAATGAGGATCTTCCAAAAAAAAAGATGCACGAGCCTTCTAATGTCTGCAAGGGAGTTTTCCTGCATCAACACTTCCCTGTTCTGTTCAATCAAAGTAGCTGAGAGGGAAGGACATGATCACCAAGAAACTAGAACTAGATTAGGAAAAGTAGTCTGGTGGGTCTTACAAAATTCAGTACTTTGGATCTCGGCTTCAAGGGAACGGGGTAAGAAACTTGCAGCTCTGGAACTGGATATCATCAAGTATTTATTTCACACAGCTACGTGTTACATAGGACTGAGCAGTAACACATGGTCATTCATACTGTAGTTACACATAACATCAAAAAAAGCATACAATAATGTGCATCTTGCCAATTGTGTTTTAAATACTTATTTCGCCCTGAGCAACAAATAAATAGTAGCTTCTGCGGAAGAGCAGTCTCTTGGTCCAGAAGTTGGATTCTGTCCTAGAGCTATCTCATAGATCTGCTTTGCAGGATTGCAGCCAGACACACACAACTCCCATTAAAGTAACTGATTGCTCTGTGAGCTTAATACTTCACTATCCCAGGATCTATAGATTACAATACAATACACTATATCATAATATATAGCAAATAGCATTGAAGTCAGTTGGCACCGGCTAAGTAAAGACCAAACAGAAGATTGATACCAGAGTCCGGAAAGAGGCACAAGGGATATGTTTGAAGCCAGTAGCCAGCTGTGCAGAGTTTAACCTGTCTACGATATTTCTGTGAGGGCTGTAAGCTTAAAATCCCATCCCATTATCTGCAGAGAAGGAAGAAGGATCGTGAAGAGAGAAGGGTGAATTATTAAAGGATAGGCCAAGTATGACTGAGAGCTTATTAAAAAGGGAGGAGGACGGCTAAGCAGAGAAACAGCTTGCTAGGCTGGTTCTGTTGAAGTCTAAGGCCAGATCCTCTGTGTAAATTAGCATAGCTCCATTGACTCGGGTTGACTGGTTGACTTCTCTGGCTTTATGGCAGTTTACCAGCTGACATTTTAGCCCATTAACTTGAAGCATTGCATGTTTTCCTGTGAGCTGGGTCTTTGTTCTGCCCCTCACTCTTTTTTTCTGCCAGAACTGACAAAATTCTTCAGCTGAAACATCTGAGGAATGACATCTCATCAAAGATGGACGTTTCCATGGAAATATCTGTTTCAGATGAAATTTTTTGAGTCTTCCACAGATAAAATATAAATAACTGGTTGGACAAGTTTTCAATAAATCAAAATAGAAACTTTGCTGGAGAAGCTGAAATGTTGTTTGGGTTGCATTTTTCCTCTCTTTTCTCCAATGCCTGAAGAAAAGAAATGACCAAAACGAAAATTTGCTGAAAACTTCCAAGAGGAGACAGAACCATATATCAGGTTATTACCCCACAGATGCCCACATTTATAGCCCTGAGGACAGAAAGAGATGATGAAGAGCTGGTGGCAGTGAACACAAGGCAGAGGAGGGAGAGGGAGAGATAAGCGCTCCTGGCTTCTCTCTAGATGAGGGCCTTTTCTTTTTTCTCCCTCTTTTCCCTTCTCCTCCCTTCCCACTCATTGCAGCTAGTGCCTCAGACCGTAATCTGCTGGAAAAAAACCCAGAGCAAGCTGTGCCTCCCCTGCACCAGCCGTTGCTGATAGAGAGATCCTCTGACATGAATCTAGAGAGTTTTTTCTTCTTCATTTTGAGCACTGATTTACCCGTACAAATGGACTGACATTTAATCATATGGGAACATACATTCCAGGGGTGAAACTGCTGTGACTGTTTCCCAAAATATGACCCCAAGGAAGAAGAACTGGTTATGGAAGATTATGCACTGAAAACAATTTTACAAATGAACATGTAAAATAAAATGCAGCGTTCTGTTCAAACACATAGAGGAGTCTGACCGCAATGAAAGTTGCTAACTACGTCCCTGAGAGTCTCCATTGGGAGTCTCAGCCCAAGAATACTAGAGGGAGCAGGAATGAATCTGGAATCCTGGACATATCCTATCAGCTCCACATCTGCTAGTAGCCCCATGCCCCAAAATAGTGCTGGGGACCCACTCTTGGAGGTCTTACCCAATATGTGTAATGACAGCCAAGGGGGTGCTTTACAATGCAAAGATAGTATTGAAGATAAAAGATTCAGTTGAGTATTTGCAGGGCTTTACCTTACCATCACTACCCAGAAAGCTCTCCATAAATGAAAAGTTCCAACTTAATCAATCCCTGCTGCTGGAAATGCAGTACCAGCTTCCTTGGCACAATTCAGAATAGCAAAAAATGTAAGAAGCCTCCTACGACTGGGGAAGAGAGTTACAGCTCCCAGCTGCTTTGAACATTTGTAGAGGAATACTTGGGGACTGGGTTGCAAATACACCGATATATTCCACTTTCCAGGAGCCTGAAGTATGTTTGGCAATATACAGGAGAGAACTGCTGCTGGTGTGAAACCTCAACTGGGAGGTTGACTAGAACAGTGCATAATCCTACACATGGATGAATATGGTCATGCTATTTTATTGTTGTGCATAAGGTCCCATGAAGAATGTGCCACTTGACTTACTTTTCCCGCATAAAGCATAAAAGATATGTTTAAATCATTGCTTAGCTTTAGGCAGCGCTTAGCTACTGACCAGTATGGCTGTCCCATATGATGGAGCTAAGGAAAAGACATGCGGATTTGTCATCACTGCCAAAGTGGTTTTGTACAGCAAGTGCTAATGCAGAATGAGACAAGAACTGCTTATTTTGGTAGAGGCAAACTCCAGCTTTTCCCGTGAGCTAGTTAGGTGAGGTCAGCCAGATTTAAAAAAAAAAAAAAAAAAAACTTTGTTAAACCATAAATGCAATTAAAACCAAAGAGACTGCACTGGGGATAGGTGTTATTCAGTGTGTGTGAGGGGGTGCCAGAATCTGGCTCTGAATAGTTTTGATTAACAAATCTGAGTCTGAATTGTTAGAGAACTGTTCATTTCGTTACGCCATTATTCATGGCCTGTGACTGGTCATAAGTAATGTTCTGCATCCTGATGAGAGGATTGAAGCTTACACTGGAATGATGAATGCCTGACAGCAGATAATGAATAGTGTACTTCCCTCACAATTCACAAATGCTCTAGGGTTTCTGAATTGTAAACTACCAGGCCAACTCACTGAACAAGTACATTGAAATAACATTCCCAAAAGCAGCAGGATTTCAGCTCTTTCTCTATGGGGTAGAGTTTAATTTCCCTAAATCAAAGCAGTACAGGTCAAGCAGGTGTCCTAGAGCTGCTTGTTGGTTTTGTCTCAGGCCCAGGCAGTCTGCAAATACAACCCAACCCCTCAGCCACAAATTCCTCCTTAGGGAGAGAGCTGGGGCGTTCCCCATGAGGTCAAAACCCAACTCTCCCAAAAAGTACTATCACTCCATGACCCTGGCACTTCCACTTGGAGTTGGAGCTGCATGAATACTTGCAAATAATAACCCACACGGTCACATAAATAGCAGCCAATAGAAGCCAAGTAATTCATTTATCAATATATTGGCCAACAGACTGTCTTAATTATTTAACTATTCTGGTAAAAGCTAATGCATAAAGAACTTAAATGGTGCATGGATCTTGTACAGGGCCTTCAGCCAAGGGGAAATTTCACACAAAATGCCAGGCAGTTCAAAGTCTTCTCTGCATGCAGATGGAACAGAATACCCTTCTGCTACACGGAGCTGCAGAACGACTAGCCAGGGGCAAAGCATTGCGAACGGTGCTTGGACCAACATATCGCGATACTGTTTTCCAGTTTTACCGTACTTTCTAAACACCAGTTTGGCTTGTACCCACTCATATATATCTCCCCAACTGAATGTAATGCAAGTATACAAGGAAAATGTTTCATTTACTGACCCAGGGGAAAGTGAAATGTAGAACAGCCATCAAGTGAAGCTTGGAGAAAAGCACCCAAGAACATCAAGATGCACGTGTTGCAGCTCAACATTTGATAGACAGTCACGTGCAGAACACTTTACCCATGACAGACGAGAAAAAAATTGTTTGGCTTGAGACATTTGATCTTTCAACCAAGTTGAAGAACCAATTAACTGAATTAACATGGCATATCCGTCTCCAGAGCGCTCAACACTTTGCAACTGTGTGAAGTCCGTTGCTGTGGCAGGCCTGCCCCCACATCTTCAGCTAATAGTGCTACAACCTATTTGCTTCCATTTACAGCCATGTCTTTGTTACCTGTAAATGACAGCAATGGCACTCATTAAATTGGTGGCTTGGGACAGGCTTCAAGTTGGGAATGGCTTATGTGAGAATCTCAGTTCAGTGGTATCCTGCTGGGATGGCAGCTCCAAAAATAAACATGGAGAGGCTTCCCACTGACCCACTGACACAGCATCAGTTACATTTTTACACTTGGCACCTTTTTAACAAACGATTGCACCGCAGTTGCATGAGGCAACAGTATACGCTCTGTGAGTCCTTTGTGTCCACTCACAGGGCTGAGCTCCTGCATCCCAGTGGGACACTCGGTGCTTCTGTTCCTGATGAGTGGGTGACAGGACCAGGAATTATGGACTTTGCCTACCTTCCGGGAGTAGTACACAATTTATCATACTATATTCCTTCCTGTGTCTTTACTGGGTTGGTTTTCAAGATCTTAAAGGATAGCTTCAATCTCAGGCTGGAGAGGTAGCAGATTGGGTAGTTCCAACCCTGCCAGAAATTGCCTATGTAATCTCAGGTGAACTACTCTTCCTATGCTTCAATTTTCCACATGAAATTCTATTTCCTTTTACAGTTAAACTGTAAATCTTTAGGCCGTGGTTCACTTCCTACTACTCTTTGGACAGAATGCAGCACAGTGAGACTAATTTTGACAAGACTATTGAGCTATCTTGATCTCACCATCAAATACTCTTACTAACCTCACTTTCATCCTGGTTGTCCTATGTAAGTGCATCTTCCTGATGGTTAGACCCTTCTGTTACTTGTAGATACTTATCAGAGAACCTGTTTTGTGGCCCTTTTACTGCAATAAAATTCTACAGGGAAAAGTGTAGGGTATTACTCCAAACTATTTGGGGATGGCCAGTGTCTCCTGCTTTGGGAGTTGCCAGGAACCAGTCAAGCAGCAGCACCTCCATAGCTTTGCATATTCAGGAAAGCAAAGTTATGTGGAGCTCCTGGTGTCCACTGGGCTCCTTTTCATTACGCAGGCAGCAAAAGGAAGAACTGGAGAAGAGAATACTATTCTCAAGCACAGCCACAGAACTCCTTTAAATTACCTCTGCATTTCCAGTATCTAAAGCTCCCTTCCCCAACAAATGCTGCCAAGTTTCTTTGCAGCTCTCCAGCAAGCAGGTGCTGAAGATCACCCCACATTTGAAATGCCCTGCTAGGAAATTCTCCAGGGGAAAGCCACTAGAATTGAAATGCAAGAGTTGTTAGGAGCTTTTCTTTAAGGATTTCCCATTTCCTACCCTTTCTGTGGTTCATTTTCCTTTCCTCTGTCTTACTGCTTCCTCCATCTACCCTTCCCCCTCATAGCTTGTGTACGGAACACATACATGCCTAAGGCTCCCTTTCGTTACATCTGCAGATACTCTCTCCTCTTTTCCTCACTCAAGCCTACCCACTTTGACTCTGATTTCTCTACTTGCAGCCACACAGACCACCCCACCACATGAGAAATGCTCTTTCACATTCTTGACACTTTCATGTTCCACTAGCAGCCGTGTGAACAAAATTTCAATCAAACAAATGGTCGGAGTGGCAAGTAAGCATAGCTCCAAAGACTTCAAAGAGAGTTTGTGGTTTTCGTGTTAGCATTTTTTGTGGTAGTCATTCACTGCTAGTTAGGTCTAGTATCAGCCTTAACCAATCAAGCCACTTCACTTTCCAAAGCCAGCCCACAATTAAAAAAGAAGGCCAATAGACTCTCAATGATGATGCAACGATGTGTTCTCAGGTGCTCTTCTAGGCTTGAGTCCAAAAGCTAAGTTACCATTTATGCAATTTTAAATGAATGGCATAAAATTAGGCACTGACTAGAATTTCTCATTGCAATTCTTAATCGTTTTGACTTTATTTTTCCAACAGTCAGCAGGTTTTTCTTCTGAGAAGTCCTTTCAAAAAAAAAAATTAGATGGCTATTTACCATGACTGTCATCTGACAGGACATTGCACTTACAAGACTTTCTGTGTTCCTCACTCCTCCTTTTCTGTTTCTCAATTAGGCCAAATTCTACTGACTTTATTCATACTATTGCTTTATTTCATAGCTCACACTGATGATTTCAGTAGTGACTCCTAGAATAAATTACCACTTCAGTATGCCAAGATGACCTGAAGTCCTTGCTGAGGGCTGTTTCAGGCCTTTGTCATGCCTTTCTTACCCCATTTCATCATCCATAAAGCCAGGACTTTCTCACAGCTCATCAGCTGGTTCCCCCAGAATTCGTAGACAAATACCTTCCCATGTTTACTGTGCTTAATGGGAAAGCATAACCATGTCACTGACGTGGCAGGCATCTACCGTTGCTCTTACTAATTTAGCGATCCCACCATGTATCTATCAGTAAGAATGGTATTTGTCGGCCTGTTTCAAGGAGGCGTGTTTTATATGTGACAATGGTTGTGTTGCTCAATGCCTCACTGAATCAGGTGTTACACATTATTTCCTACATTTGGGGGAAAAATACACACTTTTAAGAATGGGTACCAGTAACTGAAATGAGAATTCAAAACATTTAGAAGCATTTAAAAGTATGAACCTCTAAGAGTTATTGTGTACCTATCTTATTTCCCTCCAGTGAAAGTCCAGCCAATTCAGCAGATCACTTTTAAGTGCTGTGAAGATACCCACCTGAGCTGGTGCACAAGGTAGAGCTTAGTTACGGAGCCTCTCCCTGGAAATCAGCTGGGACATTTGCAAGTATAAATCACGGAGCAAAATCAATTGCTTACCGATCGTGTCTCAGAAAGAATACCAAGAGCACAGTCAAATCCCCGGAAGATAGCGAATGCCAGTTAAGATGATCATGATCTAGTCTGGAAAGGACAAGCTGCTACACTTGATGCTACGTAGCCTCAGGGGAACGTGCAGTAACTGGTTACCCCAGTGCCCTATAAAATCTACTCCCAGGCTTTCCACACTTGCTATTAATAGGAGTTAGAAACAGCCACGGAACCATAACATGAGATTAGCTGTTATTATATCTGTTTCACAGATAAACTGTCTGACAACCAGTAAAACTGAAATGGAAACCAAGCCTCTACAGCCGTATCGGTAGGAATGCTACAGCAGGATACTGGAGAACAGAGTGCTCACAATGGGTAACCAGATAAGGGCAAAGCCAAGTTTTACCCTATTCCACTGCTGCGCTCAAGTGAAACAGAAGTACAACCAAAAGTGAAGTCCTGCTACTGTTGTCATGTCTCCACTGCGGCCCCTTGATGACACAGAATTCCCACCTCTCATCTCTGATCAACAGCAAAAAGTTATAGCATGGATAGGGTCTAAGGCTGCAGACAAACAAGCAGTTACACTACTTGAAGTTGCTGTTGCCTCCTAAATGGTTGTTTCTGGCCCCATGGTATTGCTTCTGTAGTCTGAAAGATTCAGAGTAAGCCCTAATCTGGTTTAGGCCAAATTATTTAGGCTAAAGAATTTAAACAGTTGCCTTGAGTCAGCTGGTTTTGACTAAGTGTGAGCTTTCCTACAGATGTGTCTGCTGGTTGAATTCTGGTGGCAGCTCACCTCCAGCTCTAAGATGTTGATGAGAACCTTAGGGCACTAGGAGACTCTTTAAACTTGACCATATGAAGCAGAAGATGCAACTAGCACACCCAAGGAATGGGAGACTTTACCAGTCTTTGGAAAGGCTGGAACGCAATTTGGTTGCTTGCTAAAAAAACAAAAGCAGGCTCTCTTGCGAAGGTGTATCATTTGCAATTAGGGAGGACTGGATATGTCACTTGTAGATCACAAGGTGATGAGCTCTACCGAGTCTTCCACCTGTTGGTCACCAGTTGAATCCAACCCAGCTCCAAAATTATGGCCAGGCATTTTAATTATATGTTCGCTTCACACTGGGCTGAGCGCTTTTCAGGCATCGTTTCTCATGTGGGTGTCTAGCATCTGGCACAATCAGGCCTCATCTTAGTTGGGTTCCTTAATCAAAGTTTCTAGATTAGGAGTCTATAGGAATTTGGGGTTGAACATAAATTGTTAATGTTAGTAAAAAACCCATTCACCTTATCTTCAGCACTAATTTAACCCAAGCTGAGGACCCACATTTTCTGCCATCATATGCACAGTGAAAAGTCAAGGAGAATAAAAAAAACGAGACCCCAAAATTTGCAGTGTTATTTTTTCAAAAAAACCCTTTTATTGGGGAGCAAGAAGGGAGACAATTTATGTTACAGTTTTTGAAAGCGGTTTTCATGAATCTTTCTTGCCTTGACAGTAATACCGATTCCTCCCAAACAACTCAGCCTGAAACAGACAACTCATAATGTTAAAGTTAGGTACAGTTACAGTTGGCTGAAAAAGGGACTTAGAATGGAAATTGTTATGCAACTGCTACTTTATGAATTGCTGCCAGATCAGAAGATAATACTAAAAGCAGCCATTTTCTTCTGATTGATTTGGTACTCTTCTATCCTTCTGTGGAATGACAACAGTAACCTCTAAATGATAGCATTGCTTGGAGCTTTCTCATTTCTTTTTGCACAGACACAAAAAGAAATAAATACATTGTGTTCAAAGGCACAAGATCTTTGGAATCCACAGCATTTGGTGAAAATGAAAGTGTTCAAATAAGTACTAGTTTAATAAATTCTACTATGCACATCTACTCCAACAGGGAATAGGCTATGTTTTACTTTGGTGAGAGCAGAGTCCCAGCAGACTTAATGCTCTACTGTTTTCTCATCAAAACCTCTTACAACATATCAAATAAGTCACCACGCTGAAATCACAACTACATTTTAAGCAGATTGCATTAACTTTATGAATGCATCATAAAATGGGAACTCCATAACTTTGTATTGACACTGTTTTACTATTGCAATTTACCATTGTAATGGCACTATTTAGGAAACAATGAATGAACTGCAATGAGATAATTAAGGGATAATCTCCATTACTTCAAAGTACACAAAGCAATAAACAGCTGCCAAAACTGATTAATAGCTGAAGTGAAGTTAAGACATTTAATCAATCTAATAAACCATTTATTGCAAGAGTATAGCAGCTTACACTAACTACGAAACATTTATCTTATTGATACAAACTGCAGTATTTTCCTTTCTTTAAGATGTAATATCATGAGACCTTGATTGTTCTTCCATTAAAGTCAAGGATAAAACCCCCATTGTGGGCCCAGGGTCAAGCCTTCACTGAGCTGATATCAATGAAAATAAATGCTTCCTTTTAATGTAGAACAGTTCTGCTAAAAACCATTTTTTTCCCCCTATTATAAAACATCCTATGGCATTGAAAGGGGGACATGTTTTAGTGGCAAGGACAAATGTCAGGAGTCATGATGAAAATCTGGATTTCCTACAAGCTTGTACTGCCATTGCCTGCAAAGTATTGTTTTGTCTGTGCCTCCACCTCCTATCTGTAACACGGAGATGAAACCACTCACTTGTTCCATGGGATTATTTAGGATTTAGTTCATGTAGCATATAAAGAAACATAGATAGAAGACACTCTACACGCTTCAGAGTGTCTCTAAAGTAAAAGCAGAAAGGAAACAGCATGGATTGCTCTCGGTTCTGTTACACCTGTCTCGTAACCAGTACAGGAATGGGAGTGAGAGGGGGCAGGAGAGGCTGAACCACATGCTCAGAGGAAGGGACCTGTTTCCTATGTTACAGCAGCACTGCCAGGACAAGTACAGCTGAGCTTCCTAAACTTCCATTCTGCTTCCCACTGCCCTGCAAGAGCACAGACTGTCTCCAACTCCTAGTGCGCTACCAGTATCCTGCTTTTCTGCTCTCCACTTTAGACTGGAGGGGTGAGGGAGCCTGCATGACAGTAGCAAAGGGACAAGCACAGGGAGAGATATCCCCTCCTGGCATGTTCTCTCACCCTAGTTCCACTTTATGTATCACCATAAATAGCAGTTCCCCCTCTAAACTGAAGTAAGTACCAAATTCCTTAATAAGATGAATAAACGGCTAGCCATTCGACTGGAGTTTTACAATGTAAGTTGCAAAAAACAAGCTTACCAACATTTTAAACATACATAACGCATCGGCTCAAGGTGAACATCGTATTTGTCAAGCCTTGCAAAACGTGCTTTTCATCAGACAAGACGTTTGTATCTCCTCATCCCTGCATAGAAAAGAGGCATTAGAGCACATGTTCTCCTACCACACGTTATAATTCCTTTCCCTGCAAAGAAGTGGAAGATGTCTTTAGCGCTGGATGCTTCTCAAACTTGCTCTGAAGCAACCCCTTTGTCTTAGTGCTAGTAGGAAGCTACTTTGGTTTTATCCAAATATAAATATTGATTCAGAAACTCATACCAAATAATAACAGAGGTATGAATTTATTGTTTCAGCAAAAGCTTCTATGCAAATTAACCCTCAGATAATTAAAAATGCCTCCAGTGCCTGGGTGGGTAAAAGATCAAGCACTTGCCGGATTACAACATAGCTAGTGCTGTGATAAAGCTTCATAATACCTTAGGAGCAGGAGCTCTCAACCTTCACAGGTAGCAGGACCAATTCCACCAGCCAACATGTCCTAACTCCTATTCATCTGTGCCAGATCTAACCTGTAAGGGACTGTTTGCAACAGCAAGACTTTTGTCTTGAGAAGCCAAAGCTAAACAGCAGGTTGAAACTTGCACAATTGGATGCAATGCAAGCAGTGGCATTGCACTCATTCCCTGTGCAAGTGTTTGTCATAAGAGTGGGACGGGCAAACCTAAAATACAAGTCCCAGAAACCTGCAATACTGGTATCTCTGCATGTACTGCTGCTTAGGGAGTGTTAGTTTTGTGAGAGAGAAAACACAGCCAGATTTTGAATGGCTTTTTCTACATTAAACAAATGCAGTGATTTGAAGACTCACAGCAAAATGTTTAAATGTGTTGACTGTAGGAATACACTGAGAGCAAAACAAGGCCCCAGAGCTTTAAGTAATTTTCCCCAGAAACTAAATGTGGCACTACTGCAGAGGAGAAATTCCGTGAGGGTGGGCCCATGGTCTGCCCTCACGGCAAAGCACTGCAAGAACAGCTGCTTGCTGTTGCTGGAATTAAACAGAATGGTCATTTCTGCAACCTAGCTTGGCAGTTGAAATGCCATATTCTTGCTACTGTTAAGTAAACCTGTTCAGAGATACATACTTATTTATATTTTAAAAATGCACACAGGCAGCAGCTTTCTCTTTTAGGGAGAAAAAAAGATAGTTATAACCAGTATTACCAAAATTAACACTGCCTGGGTCTATGCCAGTTACAGAAGGATTTTCCCCAATTAGTTAATGGAATTTAAAGTGATATCTGTCCTTTTTGTAGTAAGGTTGCACTAGAGGCTCATACATGTATTTTTTTTTTTCAGGAGAGAAAAAGAGGTTGTAATACCTTAGTTACGTTAAATACAGCACCACACTTTCTTAAAGGTTTTCTCTTTTCATTTTACACTCCGACAGCCCCATAGAAGAGGCATTACTCGGGGTGGGCTCCCCCATCTACCTTCCCCACCATCATGCCCGAGACCCCGGCTAAGGGCAGGTACCTGAGGAGGGTAGGAGGAGCAGGGCACCCACACCACGGCCCATCTCCTGACGCACCTCCCAGCTACCAGCAAACAGCAGCACTGGGAATTCCTAGAAAGTCAGACATGCCTTTCAAGATGCTCTAGGAAAAAAACAGTATTTTCTCTCAGAGAAGCTGCCAAGACTGCCCTCAGCACCTTCACTCTCACCTCTGAAAATCACTTCATGGCCACCCATAGAAATATTTAACTCCCCACTGAGCACATCTCCTCAGACAATTTATACCCGTTCCCGAAGGAGAGCGGCCCCCACTCAGTCCAGCGCCGCTGTAGGACAGCCCTGAGGAGGGAAATGGCGCACAAACCCCTTTCCCGCCTCCCCGAGGCCTCACAGCTCCGAGGGCCCCCTCAAATGAGCGCTGGCCCCGCCCCGCGGCCCGGCCCCGCCCCGCCGTCGGCCCCGCCCCCTGCTCCCGGCGAGGAGAAAAGCCTTTTGTACGCAATAACAATAGCCGCCCCCTCCCCCGCCGCCCCCCCGCGCCGCCACCGCGCTGCCTCCGCAGGCGCCTCGCCCCGCCCCGCCGTAGCCCCGCCCCCTACGCGGCCCCGCCCCCTTGTTTACCGCGCAGCGGGGCCCGGGCGCTGCCCGCTCCCCGCCTCCATGTTGGAGCGTCCCGCGGCGCGGGGGCGGAGCGGGGCGGGGCGCGGGCAGCGCCGGGCGGGCTGACAGGCTGCGAGCGCGGCGGCGGCGACGGGCTGTGGCGCAGCGCGGGGAGCGCGGCCGGGGCGCGCAGCGCGGCTCGGCTCGGCCCCTTTCCCCTCCCTTCCTCCCCTTGCACCGCGCTTCCCTCCTCGCCCGCGCACGGCGGCGGCCCGTGACCCGGGAAAGGGGGGGGAGGAGGAGGAGGAGGAGGAGGGGGCGGCCGCCCGGCGTCGCTCCGCCGAGCCCGCAGCGCTGCCCGCGGGAAGGGGGGTGGGGGGGAGGGAGGGCCGGGGCGGAGGTGTGAGGGGGGCCGGGGCTGGGGAGGGGGGGCGCGGGGATGAGATAAGCGCGGAGGGCGGCGGCGGCGGCGGCGGCGGGGGGGGGTATGTAGGGAGCGGGGGGCTGTGCCGGGGGACGCGCTCGGGGGAGGCCCCGCGGGGCGGCTCAGGTGGATGCGGGGGGCGGCGTGAGGGGGGGGCTCGCCGCGGGGGGAGGCGCGGCGCGGAGGGCCGGAGGCACTTCCCCCGCCTCGGGAGGCGGCGGCGGCTCCGGCGGGGTCTCGGGGGGAGCGCTGCGGAGGGCTTCCCGGAAGGGAGAATTGGAGTAATTCCTATTTTTTTCTAAGGGGGGGGTTGATTGGCCTCCCCCCCCCCCCCCCCTCCTCCGTGGAGAATTGGCGCCTGGAGGAGGCGGCGGTGGCAGCGCTACCGGAGGGGCCCCTGTGCGCGGTGCTCCCCCCCCCCCCCCCCCCAGCTTGGCCTCGCTCCTGGAGGAGTTGTCTTTTTGGTTTTGGTTTTTGTTTTTTTTGTTTGTTTTTTTTTAAATACAAATCTGCATCTTGATTTTTAAACAAACAAACAAACAAATCCCCCCCGCACACAAGCCTGCCTCTGGGAGGGAAATAGCCAGGTGAAATCTCACTCTGTTTCCATGGACAACCCGTCCATTATCACCCAGGTGACTAACCCCAAAGAGGAGGAGATCCTGTCCTGCACTCAGGATAAAGGTGAGCTGCCTTCTCTCTTTCTCCGTTTGGTTTTTCTTTTTTTTTTCTGGAAATTGCTGCTTAAAAATGCTCCTAATAACAACTTGCATTCTTCAGTGACCGTATAATCCTCTCTCCAGGCTGCTGGGAATAGAGGAGGGCTTGTTGGGGTTGGGGGGTTTTTTGTGGGATGAAGATATTTGCACGAAGGTTTCTGCAACTGCTTGCTGGATACAGCTGGGAGCTTGTTACAGTGTTTAAATACTGAGTGCAATAGCAGTTATTTAAATAAAATGCTCTTGTTGCTTGAGGGTCGGCGAGGTAACTTTGTAAGGTTGTCACTTTGCAGTTCGTGCCCTGCTTCAGGGAAGGGATACCTGTGCTGGATGTCTTGGAAGGTTTTGAAATCTCAGCTGTAAAGATTTTAAGCTTCTTCCCTCCACTTTTTGGAAAAAAGGGTTTCCTGATTTCTCTCTGCTTTCCTGTATTTCTCCCTGCCTCACATTTAAGAACCTGTGAAGCTTTCAGGTTTGTTGTTGGAGGATATGTGTGCGCCTCGGAAAGAAACATGGGCCGCTGTTAAAAGCGGGCTCTATTTACTCTGTAGGTAAATAGTTGTTGCTTGCGTAAGGCATCGCACTTAAGTTGCGTTTACTCCAAAATAAGATTAATCCAGCCTGGCTGAAGGAGCTGCTTCTCCTCGAAAGTGTAAACGTTAGCGATTGACCTTAACCTTGTTTCCTTTTGGAAGCTTGGAGGGGTCTTGGGCTGTAAGTCGTTGCATCCTTGCAGCTGGTGATGAGAAAGGTACGGGCACGCAGCAGGGTTCAACTTCTGGGGAGTTGTGTGTGATCGCTTGCAGATTTTGGAAGTTATTTGGATCTTGAGTTTATGCTTTGTTACAGGCAGTGCTGGTAAAAAGGGGAGAAAGGACAGACATCAGAAATAGAGTGTGTGGCGATGTTGCCTAGTAGGTATGGTAATAGACCTCTGAGTGGTCTTCTGAAAATGGTAGATTGATCTAACTCCCCCTAAAATCGATGCTTTTAGTATCCAGAAAGCTTCCATTTTTGTGTGGTTCATCTTGTAAATAGTGAGCGGTCCTGTATCGTTGGAGAAGTTGCTCCCTGTTACTTTCAAACGAAAGGCTGAACATGAAATTTCTGTCTTCTCATCTCACCAGTGCTGACTGCAGTAGTATGGAGGTAGATTTAGAAAAAAAAAAAAAAAGCCATCAGGTTAGGGGGCGTTTGAATGAAAATTATTATTTTCTTCAGTATAGGAGTGCTCACGTAACTCTCTAATTCGTATCGCTTGTGAAGCGATACTTCCACTGCGAGGCCTTGTTTGTCTCAAGAGATTTATGGTGTTTTCCTCCGTTTTGGCAATGTTGAGCGTGGGGTACCTACAGTAAATAAGGTGCTGGTGCTCTGCCTATGATGTCTCCTAAGACCTGGTTTGGAGACCCTGGTTACGTGATACTGTGCTCAGATGTTGTTGTGATCTTAATGGCCTTTATTATTGTACATACTGGAAGAGCTTCTTTAATACTGTTAGCAGCTGGTTGAAATTTTAGTGTAAAAAAGCCGGTTGAGACAAGTAGAGGAAAATTTGACAGCTCAGAATAACAATAAGCATCTGCATCAAACAAGTGTCTTTAGAGTCCTCCGTACAGTGAGCTACGCTGTGGAGCGAAAATATGCATATAACTTGCATAACTATGCAGTAACTTGTATAATATGCATTGTGTTCTTGCTGTTGGTTTGTCTTTGGCAGAAAATCACCATGGTCTTAATTGCATAGCAGGAGCTTTTCAGGCTGCGTGTTAGCAAGGGTGGGCTGGGGGAGCGTGGAAGGAGGGTAGCTGGAGTTTGAGACAAGAGGAAACTTCTGCATGATCTTAATACAGGAGGTGGAGTAATGTTTTTTTCTGTATTTGTTTTTTTTTAATGTGGTTAAATTGCATGCTTTGGATTGACTATGTGCTCTGTGGTGAGACTCTCAAATCACACCAGAGCAACTTTTGCAGAAAGAGAATTGCAGGTCTGTCCATCCCAGGCTCTGGAAGGAGAGGCTGCTTGCTCTTACCTCTTCCACTGCTCGAGGTACGGAGCTTGTGAAAACCCGTTGCCCTACCTACCTTCCTTGCGTGGTTTCATATCGTGTCACCCAATTTTCTGTTAGATTTCTTAACAGTTTTAGCAAAGCCTTTAGGTCCGGTGAGCTACGAGAGAGACCGAAGCTGAGATGGTAAATACCGATAGCTTCTTAGTGGAAGACTGATGTTTAAAGTGAGTCTTCATTGCTAATTCAGATTGAACTGAATGTGTTGGTACAAAATGGCTAACAAATATGTTAAGGCATAATGAATTAACTCTTTATTTAATGAATACAAGAATCACCTGACCTTATCTTCTGAAATTTTATAAAACAGTGAATTACAACAGCACTGTACTGTGTGAGCAGAGGCTGTCCAGTTTCATGAAAAGCTGCTTTTTCCTCTGAGTTTAGCATTTGGCTGCAGAAATATGTTCCAGGGTACTAAGTGACATGTAGTGGCTTCCTGAGTCAGGGTTTTCTTAGGGTTTTGGGACCTTCTGTTGGTGTTTCTCATGGAAAAAAATAATTTTTTTTCTTGTTGTTAAGGTGGAGAGAAGCAGTTTTACAGTAGATGAGCAACTGCTAAATAATGCATGTGTATACCTTCAAGTGTTTGATTTTTTTCCCCAAGATTTTTCGAAGCTTATAATCAGCCGTGAGTCTAGCATTTAGCTTGGTTTATTTTTTTTTAAAATGTATTTATGTTTTAAAAGGAGCTTGATGTGCAGTATATGCTTATGCCCCGTTTCTCTTGTGCAAGGAAGAGCAATTGGCAAGAAACAGAGCTGTTCTCTGGTTGTGGGTCCGTTATGTTTTTAGGTAAATATTGTGCTTTACACATAAAAATGCCCAAATATTTTCTTGCTAATCCAGGTGTATTAAAAACTAGCTTTTGAGATAAGTGAAGCTGTGACAACTTGTTAAAGAGGAGCTTATTAATACTAAGATGGAATTGTTAACATTTATTTTTAACTAAGAGTAAAAAATTTCGAAGTGGAAAAAAACAGATCTTGGTACATGACCATTCCCTGATATGTTGCCACATGGTGGTGCACTGTATTTAGTTGTCTGTCAAAACGAAAGCTGAGCATGGAAAGTTGCTACAATCATATTTTATTATTATTGTAATGTTTGCTCTGAAATGCCTGTGGCGTTCATGCTCCTGGAGGATTTTGGTCCCTTTCTATGTCATTAAATTAGTTCTGGGAAATAGAAACTTACATTTGCCCAATTGGAAGTGATATGTAGGTGATTAAAAAATATTTTGAGCACTAAATTCATGGAGAATTTAATTCCGTGTTAGTTTTTTTGAGTAGCGAAAACAGTAGTTCTTCGCAGAAATATTTTATGTTGTGGTCATTTGGCGCTTCTGGAAATTGGAAGCATTAACAAGACTTGTAACTTGAAATTAAAATGGAGACATAAGTATGTGAAAAGGGGCTTGTTATATCGGTGACAAATGTGAGCAGCTATGAAAAAAAATAAAAACTACGAAGAAAAACTGAAAAATCTGAATCTCCGTATAATCAGTTCTACGGAGAAAATCAACTGTTTATTTTATAAGGAAAGTATTAATTCTTATTAATTAGTTTAACAATGACCCCTAATGTAAAACCTATACAGTTAAATCTATAGAAAATAGTGCAATGCTGAGAAGTCTTTGCGCTAAGTGTAACCAAGCGAGTGCGATCATGGACAGGTGATAGGCATTCAGTCCAAAGAAGTGAATTTCCCTTTTTTACCTACATGCTTTAATTTGATCCTCATAAATGATGCAAATTCCTAGCTGTTTCCGTGTGCCAGGTTAAGCAGTAGTGTAATAACAGTCCAGTCCTCCTTCAGGTACCAAATCCTTCATGCTGTGGTAGTGTTTTCTTTCTTCAGATACATCTTTCCTGACTTCTATAAAATTTGTCTGTCAGCTGAGCAAATTTTCAGTTATTTAGAGTAACTGAATGTTTTAGTGTCCCTACAGAAGTATATTTTCTTCTGCAGTAAATTATTTGGAAAAGGTTCACAGTGGAACCTAAACAATTTTAATTTTTTTTTAGTGAATAGCGTAATTCCCCGAGGATGTTTTCGCAAACATGCAAACTTTTTTGCCTCCCTTTCTTTCAAATAATACTGGAAAAAACAGCAATGAGACCAGTATTCATTATCATTTAAAGTAACAAGTTCTTAAGATCTCAAGTTACAAGCCAAAATAAGTCTTGTGTCTTCAATAAAAAGCATTTTGAAAATACATGAAAATATTTACAATATTCTTTTTTGCCATTACGTCATCAGGATTCAGAATACTCAAACATTTGAAGATACATTAATGTTCCTGAGACATTGTCTCAACAACTTTTTGTAATATTAACTTCAGAATTTTAACTTTCAAGTAGCATTTAAAAAAAATGGATGTGGAAACCCCTCCAGCACTACATTGGAATGTGAATTGCTCACAGAGGGTAACATTTTAAATCATTAACTAATGTCATGGTTGTTATGTGAAACCAGAGTAACCATACAGTAGGTTTTATGTTCCAGGGAGACTGTAGTAACCTGTAGTAACCCAAGATCTGATTTAGGGTAGCAGTTAACAAGCTGAAGTGTTCTGGCAGTAACATGAATGAGAAGTTGCATGAATATCTAATATTCAGTCCATGTCTGTAAGCTGCAGCATTATAATTTCTTCATAGTGCGCGTCATCTCAAATTCCTATTTGTTTCAATGCAGTGATTTAACAAAAGTGTTCAGAAGTTTAACATGCCCTTAAAAAACCGAAGTTGACCTACATTTCGTCAATTCAGTATTCAGAAATGCAAATAGCATTTTCTGGGATAATCAGTAAAATGCAGTGTGACTGATGCTACACTTCATCTTTCAGAATTTAATCTGAACATTACGAATAAGCCTCCGGATAGCGGGTCCATGTTTGTTTCTTTAAAGTGATGCGAAACTAAAATGCTGAGAAAGCAAAAGCTCAGAGAAATGAAACTCACTTATTTGGTCAGTGTTGGTGAAAGACGTTGTTCCTGTTTGCCTGGTAGATAGGTTTAACTGTGGGAAGCTTATTTTTCCATCACGGAACATTTCATTTATGAGTTTTACTATCTTGTAAAAGTCATCATTCAAACACGAAAATGCTTGCAAACTAGTTCTAGCCCACAATTTTTATATGTGTCGAATCTTAAATATTCACTCTGTAAGCAAGTGCGCCTTTGTTTTCTGTTAAACCTTGAGTTAGAAGAGTTGTTGGCAATGACCACCGTGGTTGGTGCTCAGTATTACATTTTCCACTAAAAATCCTGTTTCAGGCAATCCTGGATATGGAAATGTTAACTTGGGAAGTGAATTTTTCCATTACTCAACCCTATCTGATGGAGAATTTCAGATGGATTACTTTGAATTATATTTGAAGTGTTTCTGTCCACAGAAACATTTTCCTTTTTTTAAAAACCAGGAAAAACGAGGATAGGTCTAACTCTCTACATTCTTCCTTAGGTTTTTACTCACTGTGTGGATCCGTAGGGGAAGAGGTGTCATCCCTCCTTCTCCTCCCTGCCTGGGGGATATGTCTTGCTGGGAGAGAAGCTAGGCGTGTGGATGTATGTAGGACCAGGAAGGAGAAGAGGGCTGCCCAAGTGCTCCAGCCTGTTTGAGGGACTGAGCAGAGGGTATGAGCTCCTGGCTCTTGAGGGCTGCGGAGCCCATACGGGGACTGATAGTGGGACAGGGAATAGGTTTAGTGTCTGCTATGGGCTCCCGACCTGCTCTGGCCCCATCCATCCTCCTACCACTCCTGGGCAGTGGGTGCTCTCACGATGAAGTCAGTGGGTCTCTGTCCACCCAACTGGGTGGTTGTGTGTGTTCCCTTATCCCAGTTCATAAGCATATCCAGAAAGGGGCAGGAACCTTCCAAGCTGAAATACGCAAACGGCTGATCGAGCTGATGAGCAAGGCTATTTAGGTGTTTGAAGACCAGATCTGGATTGCTAGTAAGGGTTGTATACCGTTTGAGCCCTCTCAGCAGTGGAGACCTGGCTGGAAAATCTCTCAGAAATGCTCAACAGCATCTCTGAAGTCTTCATGTCTCTATTCTATTGGATGATATTAATATAAACTCTATTTTCAGTGCTCATCTACCTGGCCAGGAGGCTCAAATAGGATGACGTGGTATCAGTGGGTTTAAATGCTTTGCTGAACTTCCGGAGCTTTTTGTAAGGGGCTGCAGGCAGCCACAGGGGCAAAATGCCTTTTGTGCTGTAATGTAGTCAGAGACTTTTTAAGAGTTTCCTACTGGAAATATTAATCTTTTGTAAATTCTACTTTTGCTGGAGTTTGACGGGAGCTTGCTTTATTTTTACTTGGAGAGGTTAAGGTGTAAAACGGACATAGATGTGACAAATGTGGAAAGCATAAGTAGCATCTAAATAGATCAGAGTAAAAATATGTTCCAGGCAGTCTGCTGTGGTATAATTTTGGCCTTTTTATTATTTCCAGAATGTTTGTTATAAGACAAAAAAAAAAAAAATCAAAGTGAGTCCTATACAGTCCAGTCCTTTCAGTACCAGCTACTGCTGTGTAACATAGATATGAGCGGTAAAAATACCAGCTTTAGACAAGTGAGCAGAGAAAGTTCTGTGCGCAGTGTTGGACCTACATAAAGTTTGTAGGCTTTATTCAGCGTGTTATCAAAATGATCACTTACGTAAAGTGCCACAGCTTGTTTTCTTTGTACAAGGTAATAAAGCATGATTTATAAAAAAAGAAAACCCCATTATTAGAAGTGATTGGCTGTACTAGAAACTGGAATTCTATTATCTGGAAAATTTATTGTCAGTTAAATCTGAATAAATATATGGTAAACTTGGATTCTAAGGATGCCAGGGTTTTTTAAATGAGATTTTTCCTTATTTCTTTCGGCAAGGAAGAGCTATTACTCTCTTCTGAACCTTTATTAGTATATTTAAAGCCTGACAGACAGGGAGGGGCAAATAAGATACTGCAGGCTGTATTTTGTGCAGAAGAGCAAGCCCAAATGAAGAATGTCTGGTCTGTCAAAACCTACTGTGTATGTAACTTTCTAAAATGTTTATAAAAATTTAGGACAATTTTGTAGGAAATATTTATTTCTTGAAGGTCAACCTGAAGTTACAGTTTGTATATTGATGGTTTTGTTTAAAGTCAAGTCATGTCTGGTGTGTAACTGGTCAGCCAATTCTGCCAGTTGTTTGCTGTTGCAGGGCCTCCTTATTTTCTTGGTAGAAAGTGATATATTGATTTTTATTCACCGCTGTGCTCTCTCCCACCTCCGCAGCTCTCTTGCTTCCTGAGTTGTCCTCCAGGAGTCCCAGCAGAATTAGTGGTAAAACTAATCTTGCTGTTTCCTTGTCCGCTGTAATCAGCAGTAAAATTTTAAACTTTATTGTTTATTTGATCATTTGCAAAGCTCAGTGATCTCCTTGATGTATAGCATTCCTCTCCTGGCCTCTGGGAGTCAAGGGGAGAGATGCGTCTCCCGCGCTGGGGGATGAACTCTTAGCCTCACAGAACATTTCGGAGTGGATGGACCAGTTTCCATCTTCATAGCTGTCAGAAAGAAATTCTGCCACAATGGATGCTATTACAGTGGACACGTGTAGAAGAATCCACACATATTTCTTTCAAGTAATATTAGAAGAGTTTTTGTGAAGGTATGAATTTTGTACAGAGTTGTTCCAAGCGTGCCTTTAACAATTTGCATGCAGTGCTTCTTTATTTTTGTCCACAAAAGCTGTTTTGTATATACATGCCTGAGTATTTACATACCTGCATTGGTTACCCATGAATGCACGTACATGTGGTTACTGGGGCTCTAATTATCAGAAAGCTTTGGTAAAGTTCAGAATGGTGGGCGTAGGTTTAGAAGTTGTTTTGCAGTCTAAGGTTTGCTTGAACTGTGAAGTTGGCTATTTTTCCTACTGATAGTTCAGATAGAAGTACTCTGGAAAGGTGTGGTCAATAGTGACACATTCCTAGAAGATATTTAATCATTTGTACTTACTTCAACCAAGCACATTGAAAGATCTTGTATTTACCACCTGGAGAGAAAGGAGCTTTTAAGATTATAAAGGATCTCAGTAAACCTTCACAAAAGCCTTACAAATTTAACAAAATAGGCTATGGGACTTTTGTAAACTAAAACTGGTTAAAGATACACATTAGCAATTTGATGAATGCAGTGTAAAGCAAAGCATTTCAGGAAAAACAGTTTAAGCATGTATTTTACAGGGGGTTTTGGAGTGAAGCTTTGACTTTCTTTTAATTCTCTCCCTTTCTGTATTTCGCTTTCTTGCCTTTTTCTCTTTTCATCATAAGTTTCTGGATTGCAGCAACTGCCTCTTTGTGCTCTGATGATGCTGAAGTTTAAGGGGCTCAGAGGTGTTTGGCACTGGTGGCTGTGTCCAGGGATAATTCTGGCATGAGAAGCTATAGGAGATGTTTGGGGAGTGAGATGGTGCAGTGATGAGGAACCCTGGATCGTATTGCATGGACAGATTGGCCCCTGGCAAGTTGGTCAAAATGGCATAGGAGCTATATGATAAGGAGAGACGTTCTCTGTTTTTCTTAACTCCCTATTAAAATCTAGTAAGATAAAGGTCTTCATCTTGTGTCTCATGCAGGATTGCTGCCACTGTATAGCAGCTTTGGTTCTTAAAGCCAAGACATTTATTTCTTCTTCGTAACAATTGGGTAAAAACCTTGAGTGAATATTGTGCTGTATTTAAGGGGAGGAGGTGCATGAAAAATAACCAGTACAATAGAGGAAGTATTCCAGGGCTTTCTCCACAGTGCAGCATGGCCTCAGAATTAAAGGCAGAACATCCCATTTGGGTAAAAGGAGGCATTTGCTTATGCACCGTACAGGTGCTCTGCCTGATCCTTGAGAAGATATGGTTCCCGAAATAGTTTATCTGGGAATTTCTAAACAGGAATAACAGACAGCAATTTGAATTTATTAGAATAAAAGTAATCTTACGAAGTTACTGAAGAATAATATTATAAAGGTACTGATTGTATTTCAGCATAGGAGTTGTGTGTCATCAGTCAGTAGGGGAAGGAAGGGGAAAATACCTTTACGTAGTGACCAGCTAACTGAACGTGTCAAGTATTTGAAATTATATTTATCATGAACTCTCACCAACAGTTTTCCTGCGATGGGTTATGTGTGCTGGAAGATGATTCCCTCGCCAAGTCATTTGTTGGCCAGCTGCCAGTTCTCATTACTTTTTATGATATGAAGCTTGTTTGTTGAGAATCAGTAAGTTGAAAATGACTTGAGAGTTTTGGAAGTGGGGGGGAGAGGTTATGTTAGTTGTGGAATTAAAAAAAGAAAAGAGTACTGAATGCAATCTACAGCGCAATTCATTTGCTAATTACACATTGACATAAATTGAAAAGTCCCAGAAGGAGGGGGTTTACAACATAACTGTAAAACAATTTGCATCTGTGTAGAGGTCTGCTTATCCACAAAGGAATGAGATTTTAAGTAGATTTGTTTAATCGGGTTTATCATGAGTACATAGTTGTGGGACTCCTTTTTCCTCACATTTCAAAACCTCATGTCTTTCTGGAAGATTACCTCTTGTGTTGAGATTAAAGATGTCAAGGAAGCAAGTATGGTGAAGTTTAATGGAGAATGAAAGTGAAACCTACAAAAACCCAAGAAATGTCTGTCTTAATTTTAGAGTGGATTGAATACTTTAATGTTTCTGGCTCCAGATTATCATGATAAAACTGACAGTTTAATGCAAACTGTGCCCTGAAAGTCGAATGCCTTTTTTTCCTGCCCCATAAGAAATTTAAAACACTCCAGCAAATTCTTGCTGTCTGTATTGGAAAGGTTGCTAACAACTTAGACACGCTACTTTTAACTAGTATTACTACAAAGGCCATTCACTGTTAGTATTATGATAGATTTTTTGTGGTTGGTTGTTGGTTTTGGGGTTTTTTTTTTTGTTTAAGGCTTTCAGATTTATTCGTGCCCACCATGTTACCCTACAGTTGCCACCACTTTTTCTTTTATAAGCATGTTGTAACAGGAGCGAGGATAAAAATTTGAACAAAACTGGAAGTCAAACTTGGCAGTTTTGAAACAGGAATCTGTTCAGGTCTCGTTGCTGTATTTACATGCTCTACTATTACTGCCGCATTTTATTATAAATTACCTGCTTAGCATCGTTCTGGCAGGCAAGTGAGGTCTGAGAGCAGTGTTTTTAAAAATGTCACTACCTCAGTTGTTTTGGTAGTGATGGATTCTTTTCAATACTTTTACATCAAACAGTTGTTTAACTTAGACATAATAACTAAATACTGTTATTATCTCATGTTATAAAACTGTAATATTATTAAAAGGAGAAAGATGAGCTTTCAGACAAAACCTGCCCCAGATGCAAGAGACTTCAGTAGATTGCTCAGGACCAGGTGCCCCTAGAACCATCGGCAAGGTACCGTTTCCGTTAGGTGCAGAGTGGCACTCAGTAACTACAACACCACATCTTCAGAACAGATGAGATCAGAAGGAGGTTTTGCTTTATGATTTCTGTTCAAAGAGTCCTTTCAGGAAGTGTGTCCTAAACAAAAAGAATGAAACTATGCCACTTCATTTTGCAATGTGTAATACACTAGCTTAAGCCCTCAAGTGCAAAACTTCATGTTGACCTTGTGCTGTTGTGGTTCTGTCCAAATACAGTTTCCATGGTGGTTGTGAATTCATGTTACAACAGGCGGTTCTGATTCTTCCCCCCATGACCCAAAAGTATTTCTTTGACCAAACTCTGTTCAAATAACACTTGCAATCTTCCTGAATTGTATACCTAAAAATGTTTATTGGAGCTTTGCAACATAAAAAAATAATTCCCCTGTGCTCCTAAAACCAAGAAAACCAAAAACCAGCATCCCTCCAAAAGAAAAATAAAACAAAACCACGCATGCAAACAAGCAAACAAAAAACCCAGTAATATTGCAGGGATATAAGCTGTGAAAAGGAAACTAATAATGAAAATCTCAGAAGGCAACCTTGTGATGATGACCAGGAGGGCATGGCAGTACGATTTTTAGCAAGGTAAGCTGGCCTCAGTCTGTACAAAACACACCCCAACCCTTTGAGAAAGAGGGATGTTAGTGTACAAGGATATGCATTTGTTTGAGTAGTGTTTGTGCTAAAACATAGAAGTAATACTGGTTTTGTTTTGGAAATGTCTTCAATGGGTACTAAAGAAAGATAAGTGTAAAATATGGCTGGGCTGACTCATCGCAGAATATGCTGAGATAGTCCTAAATTCCACACGCTAAGGTTAATAGCTGTTTAGTTTAGGCTTTACTTATCTTTAACACTGTGGATGGGGGGGTGTTGTGAATAATTTTATAAGTCTGTAGGTAAAAAAATCATTATTTTTTCAGCAAACAGTAATGTACCTACTGCTTACCGGAATGCTTGGCTTTTTCCTTTACTAATGGTGCAAGGTTGAAGTAAAATGTTTCTAATGGCCACTTTAAATTACCAGTTGGAGCCAAGGTGGGAAAACAAAACCAAAAATGGATGGCTTTGTTTGTTAACTATTTTCAAGTAACTGTCAGCCCAATACATGCTGCTCTTTAAATAAAAAAAGGTCAGTAAAGATACCTATTTTGGATAATAATGACACAGTTTTGAATGGATAATAATTTTGGCTGGAAGACAGGTTCACAGTTTCACCTTTTTAATAGCTGATTAGGTGATAGTCAACTAGCTGGCTGTTAGGAAGTATTTTACAGGAGTAAACAGGCTTTCTTGCTTTAATTAAGACCATACATGTACAGCAACTGTGGAATTGTGGAACTGTCTGGGAATCTGTATCCTGTATTTCCAGTTAAATAGCTGATAAAATGTTGCAGTTGTGGAAATGATTACCAAGTCCAGTCAGCAGATGTCTTTGAACGCTGTTTTGGTTTTGCTTTCTATTTCATCATACAAAGCAACCAAACATTTCTTGAGGTTTGATGGACTTGTGCTGTAATAAAAACAATGAATATGTTTCTATACCTGAGAAGGTTACTGTTTGGACCCAGTATTCAGAAACACTTTTTTTAAAATAAAAAAAAATTCACTTTTTAAAGTTTAGTAAGTGGCAAAGCACCTATAAATTCTTACGTTTTCTTTGTGAAAGTGTGGGTTAATGTCTCTGTAAACAGTTGTCTTGCATGTTAAATAATAGTAAAAATATATTGAGGAAGAGAGTTGAATATGAACATGGTAAATTCTTGATTTGTGTTCTAGTGAAAGGGAGCAGCTGGTATTTACTAGAGAGGTCACTTTTTAATTCTTCTAGAAAAAAACTAAAACATGTCAACGGAATGGAGGACTCGAATGCTTAACCTGAAGACACTTCCTTGGCAATGTTTGGGTAAAACTGACCACTAGCACCCTTCCCTCTGGAAAACATCACGTCTATTCATATCACTTCCCAGAGGTTAAATGCAGCCCTTGGAACAGTCACAGGAAATAATACCAGCATGCTTCTAAACCATGACCCGCCTTTTGGGCCAGATATGCCACTTTTCTTGATTACTGGGAGGACCACGTATAATTATTCTTACCCTGTGCGGAGCCGGGAGGTGCCAGGAGATGTCCCAGGGCCCTTGCACTCGCTGCCCGTTGCTAGCTCCCCTCCCCACTGGCTGATTTTTAATTTTTTTTTGCTGTGTTTATTCACAAACACCACCTGTATATTGATTTCAGCATTTCGGTCCTTTTTGAGGAAAAGCTGAGCCAGATGTTCTGTTGTTCCTCAGCTGAGGATGCGTGACTGAAAGAGATGCTCGCTTGAAGGAGTCCTAAATAATGCGATACTTAAATATCTGGTACAACTTTTTCAGTCAAATACTTGAGCTGTTGCTAACTATGCTGGAAATATTTTCATGTCTGAAAAATGGAAATGTTGCTGTGCCTTACCAGGTGGTCAGGATGGGACAATTTTCCTTACGTTGGTTGATAAAGTTAGAGGTCGAGTTGTCTTCCATTTTGTTCAACGTGTTTGAATATTTTTCCATTTTGGGGGTTTTGGTAAAATAATCTTTGATACTTAATAAAAATTAACATGTGGCTTTATCATGTGTGCATGTAAATAAGGTGGGTTTGTTTTAATAACTGGGCGAGGAAACGCAGGCGCTTGTAGGATGCAGTTAATCGCACTGTTGTAGTTGCTTTAGGATGTCATGAATCGTGTCCTGGAGACTCCGTTAATAGTAGAGGAAGCGTGCACAGTTTTTCTCTGACCTCTGTGCTTGGCTGTGTGCAAAGACAGGTGGAATGGAGTTCAACATCCTAATGTGACAATTTTGCCATCAGCTCCGCACACTGTACATGCAGCACTGGCGCTTGGCTGCCCTGAAATGTAACCAGGGATACGGAGTTGCAGAGTCCCGCTGTTTATCTTTAGCTTCTCTTCAGAGGAGGAGGAGAAGAAGAGGGAAAACTTGGCAAAAGAATTTCAGCGGTTGTTGGTGGTGTTCTGCTTCTCTAAGTTTAGCAGCGTTGGGGGTGGTTGTTAAAACGGGCTGTCGTATTTTGAAACCCTCTGTTCTGAGCAGCATTAGGTAACATGGTGCTTCAGCATGCTGGAAGTCCGTCTATGCTGCAGCTTCCAAAGCCAAAATACCCGGCTGAATTAATCAGTAATTTAGTAAAAATGGAAGAGATTTAAAAACTTCCCCTGTTGCAGACAAGAATTGCATCGTTTGCTCACCAGTAAACTTCAGGCAGCATATTTAAATTGCGATTTTTGGAAGTTTGATGTTACACTGAAGTCATATCGTTTTACTCCATAGAGGCAGACCTGATCTCGGCATCAGCAGGGGCTTGTTGTTTTGTCACTGTAGAGAAACTTCTCCTTCTGTCTGTTAACACAGCCAGGAGAACAATATAGAGGGTTATGGAAAGGCTGCATTATTCCAGGGGCCTTTCTGACAGTTTTCACAGTTTCTATAGGATGTTAACAAATCTCCCATTGCAAAAAGCTGCAACTGAATTTGATAAAATACCACCTCTTCTAATTCCTCCTCTGATGGATTTTGTCAGCTGGCTTCCTGAGTGAGTACCACCAACATTTTTATATGCTTACCCTTCAGCATTTCCACAAAATCTGTTTTAATTGTCTGTTTCTGAGTTAAATAATATACTTGCAAGATCATGATCCTTTGCACAGTTATTTCTGAAAAGTCTTTGTAAGAAACTTTTAGTTCCCTGCTCTTCTGAAGTCCACAGCATCGAGGGGAAATCGATACTCAGTTATGGAAAGGGAAGGGGATTCATCGGGGATGATTGCTGGTGCTGGCTATAGAAGGAATGGGATGCTGTTGTGGAAGGAAGGGGAGAGATCACGCATACATGAGTATTTTAAGTGGGATTCTGACTGAATTCTTCCCATAGACTTATTGATAGTCCAGGGTACTGCTAAGGAAAAAAGTCAAAAGTCTGCATCCGTTAAAAGTCTTGATATACTCCTCTTTTAACATTTGTATTCAGGAAGCATAAATTTACTGCACTCATAGCAAAATTAAATTTTCATAGCTCTTTAGAACTAAGACTGTTTTTGTTTTGGGTTTTTTTTTTGTATAAATTTCATTTGATGTACATTTTCAGTGATTTGGGTCTGGGCTTCAGGTTGCTCTCATCAGTGGAAGGAAAGGCGATAGCGATAGAGAAGCCTTCACAGAGCTGCGTGGTCATGCTGGGGATGGGGGGTCTGACCACTACCCTGCTCACAGGGCTTCTGTCTTCCTAGTACCCCTCTTCTTCCTTATGTGAACTTAAAGCGGTAATATTTTGGAATCTTGTCTCACCCCACAGGTATGTGTGACTTGGCACCTGGACAGGACTTTGTTTGTGTCAGCTTAAGCTCTAGTTCAAGGGGAGTCATTTTAACGCAGGTACTTGCTGTGCGTTTTAGGTTGGGTGGGGTTGAATCTACAGTCAACTTTAAACTTCTGTTCTGAAATTCTGCTTTAGGACCGGATTAAATCATTCCATAAACTCAGCTGTATGCTCAGTGGTATGATTTTAATGGTGCTGGTTTGTGATACTAAGGATAAAATTTAGCTCGGTGCTGGAGCTTGATGCAGTAAGATTCATGATGAGAGTTTGCTATTTAGTAAATATTTACAAGGCATTTGGCAATTAGTGAGATGCTAACACTTTTCACCCTTTTTCTGTGATCAACGATTAGCAAGGTGGTATTTTGTTTCTACTGGCAGGCTATGGTATTGCTTGCTCTACCTCTACTATTAAAGTCCCAGGAAGTAATTTAAGGGAATGAGGATGCCTAAATAGTAAGGATCTGGAAAAAGAAGATAGGCTGATTTTTTGGGGGTAAAGAGAAAACTGAGAAAAAGGAGAATCAGGTAGCTAACATAAAAACTGGAGGAAAGATGGATGAAAGCTTGTAAGGAATGCAGCGTGATGTAAATGTCAGTTTGGAAAAAAAGAATCACCTTTCAGATGTCACACAAGCCCTTTTTAGGTTTTCTTATTTGGCAATATCATTTTTCAAGATAAAAATACTAAGCTTTAATTTTCTGCTACATAAAAGAATTTAAAAAAGGCTTCTTGTTCATAGAAGGCTGGCAGACTAATGTTAGAAAAGGATTATTTTTTTTAAAGTAGTGGGTTTTTTTTAACCCATAGCTGAGAGTTAGTTGTTACATATGTATACAGGAGCACAAACTATATGCAAATACCTGTTACTCACCTTTAGCTAATAGGGTTCGTTATTGTGGTAGGTGTTGTCCAGGCTCATAGCACTGTACAGTAATTCAGGTCAGAAGGGACATCTGCAGGTCCCTGCTCAAAGCAGGGCTGAGGATGCTCTGAGCATTATCCAGTCAAGTTTTGAGTATCTCCAAGGATGGAGATTTCACAGCCTGTCTGGGGTCCTCTTCTAGTGTTTGACCACTGTAATCCCTCATATTTAGGAGGAATTTATCCTGTTGCAACTTGGATCCGTTGCCTCTTGTACTATTCCTGTGGACCTCCAAGAGTCTCACTCCATCTTCTCCATAACCTCCCCTCAGGTAGCTGTATCTGCTTAGAATGTTAATCTAGATGTACAAAGGAATAAAAAAATGCTTGTTTGTCCGGTATTTCCCTCTTCCTCAAGCAGCTCTCTGTTCACTTGAATATAATTAATCTGCAGAGAGCTTTTTCTTCCATTAAGTTTGTAGTGATTTTCAGTTTAAAACTGGTGCTTCATTCTATTCTCCCACTTGGCCTTGGTCATGTTTTTTCCCGAGGGCAGGAAAATACTGTAGCTATAAGTTCCTCACTTCACGGAATAATACAGTTTTGTCACGTTCTTGTATACTCATCTAAGCCATTTTTTGGTTTAGCATCATCACCTGTTGAAAGTACTTATCCTACTGTGCATACGCAGCTTTTAAAATTTTCTAGAATAAATAAAGCCCCACTTTCAACAAAGTCATACTATATGGCAAAAACCCCCTCAAAATCGTTAAGTCACTTATGAAAATGGAAGCCAAGTACATTTGAAAGAGATACTCCTCTTTTCCAGCACTTTCTTGTTAAGGATTTGATATGGTGGTTCTTCAGACGCTGTACCCAAGTTACTGAGTGTTTCAGTAAATACATATTATTAATCTATGAACTTTTTTTAATTGCCCAGTGACATATCCAGAAAAATTATTTGGATAAGGGTGAAGGCAAAGCCAGAATGAGGCTGACAAACACTAGTGCTTTTATGCCCATGTGTTGTATGTCTGAGCTATAGTTAACACCCCCCACATGCACACACCCCTTTTAATTGGGTTAATTTTCTCACAAGAGAGAAGATGGGATCATGTGGTTGGTGGCAAAGAGTTCTACCAGTTTTAGCAGATTGTGTAATTGTGGTTTTACATCTTGAACATGTTAGGGTAGGGACTGTTGTGTGTTAGAGTGATAGCTACAGCATAAAAGTAAGTAAATAGGAAGCAAGCTTTTACAGTGTTACTGTGCTTATATCTGTTCATTACAGTAAAAGCTGAAACAGAAAGCATAGTCTCTCTGGAAAACTAGAAACAGGTAGGCTCAAGAGATGCTGTTAATAAAAATGTTGCACTGGTTCCTATTTCAAATAGAGCAACAGCATGCGCTTTCTTCAAAAACAAGCAAAATGAAGAAGGGGGGGAAAAAACCCTTCATGGCTTTTTTATCTGCTTTGTTTGAGGCCATCCTACAGAGATGTCTTTTTTCTGGGTATGTATTTATGTGAAAGTAACAGTGCTGTCAGTTCACCTTTTCAAAGATGGAAATGGAAGTAATGAGAATATGTTGTTGTTGTTGTTAATGTTTATTATTAAATTGTATGTTTTTCAGTCCCTGACAGACATGGTCCTAACTACGTAGTGGTCTCAGTCCTGAGTAGTTTGCTGTTGTTACACAGTGCCTATTCATACTCCATGTTGAAATCAACTTAAGTTTGTCTGGATTTAAAATTTAGATGAGATCCTGTGCCTTTAAAATTCAGCTTTCTCTGCATTAAGGCTTGGCGGTTCGTAATATCCTGCAGCAATTTTGCATGGCAGTTTGATATATTTTCTGTAAAACACACAGAATCTGAGCCTGTGTAATCTCAGTGAGTAGTAGTTACGATAATGGCTCTTGTACAGTATAGTATGAATGTGAGGAAACTTTAGGCACTAGTGTCTCTGCTCTGCTGAAAATTAGACTGAGGACATTAATGGTACCAGGTAGTTATGGTCTCCCTCCAGAAAAGGAATGATGATCCATGAACAGGTCAGCGTTTCTGAACAAGAAGCTTAAGTAGTGGGTTACTTTTAAATAAATTGCCATCTGACAACGTTTTACATTTTTTCTCTGTTAGTTATTTTTTTCCCCAAATGTATAATGATTTAAAATAGAATATGGGATTATAGTGTAAGGTGATATATGTGTGGGCTTCATGTAGAGAAGGAGGAGGCTGGGTTTTGAGAGGACAATAACGTAGAAGACCTTGGTGGTTTCGAGTGCTTTTTCAACCTTCTTTCATTCTGCCTGTTCTTATTCTCTGTGCCAAGTACATCTTACATCGCCAGGAAGTTCTGCAGGTCACCAGAGAGACATGAATGTCAGGCTGGAGTTTGTATCCTTCAAAATATTCATCCATATTCCAATAAATTGTAGTATTTGCAGCTGACATAAGTCCTCTCTTCTCAGTACTGTGCTTCCCTGATTTTCCTCATCTGTAAAAATGAACCGCTGACAGTCGTATCTGCACAAAGGTGCAGGAGGAGCAGGGGTTAAAGATTGCAACAAGGGGCAACGTATCCCTTGCAAAATGTTCTGAGGTTACAGAAAACAACTGTTAAGACTAAGTAGGGATTTTTTTTTTGGTGGTATTAATGCTGGGGGTTCTTTGTGTTTCTATTTTTTTTTTTTTAACTGTTGTGGATGAGATAATCTTTCTCTGCTGTTTGAGTTTAACTTTCTCCGGACTTGTAGGACGAGAGCATTTTAGGTACTACTTTTTGCCCTAACTTCTTATTTTAGCACAGAACCTGCAGAAGTGAAATATTTTAATGGTTCATAAAACCCGCTGTTCACACAGCCTCACAAAGAATGGATATACTTTTTTTTTAAAATTATTATCATCCTAGCATTTCGTCGGAATACCATGAACATTAATTTCCAGTACAGAAGATTAAAAAAAAAATTATATGGTAGGTATTGCTGTAGAAAATCTGTACCTCATTTAAAAAACCTCTCTGGATCCTGTCTTCAAAGAAAAACAAACATATAAAATTCCTTTTTTATCTCCCAATAAAATTCTGACATATCCTTTCTTTAGCTTCAGCTTTACCTTTTGCAGTGTCCTTTGTTTTATTGCCATAATACAACTAGTCCATAAGAAGCCAACTCTCCCTTCTTTAAACTGCATCGTGGTAGGAGGGCACTTACATTCTGTTAATTCTGTCAAATAAAACAATTTGTGTTAATTACTGCTTCGGTTTCTCACATTATTTGGGCATACAGCTCTGGTACACTCAATAGCACATTTTCTGATTGTTTGTCAGTTTGTTTTGGTAACAGTATTAGTCTTTCACTTCAGTGTTTTGCTTTAAGATTAACATATCATTAAGCTGCGTAATAAGATACAATCTTTATTCTCATGCAGTGAAATGGCAGGGGAAGGCAGGGCATAGTTTTGCAGTTTATTCAAGAGAAGTAAAAAAAAAAAAAACCAAACCTCTCTGAAAGTGGATTAGCCAATTACTTGGCGGTCTCTGTTATGGGATAGCAAGGCCAAACTAAAGTATTTACAGTAAAACTCATGTTCATGGAGGTGGATTATTTTTCCATCTTTGGCAATTGTTGCAAAACACTGACTGTTGGTGCCAAAATAATCCATGTGCCTAGTTTTTGTGTAATTTGGGGACAGGTCTTCTCTGATTTACCAGCGGTATTTGGTATACTTTTATAATATATTGTGCTGTATGTCTCTGGTATGGATAACTTTAATAACTGCAGTTTGGTAGATTAACAGTTAAAAGAGCGTCTTTGCTTTTGGAGGCAAGAAGTTAAT
Source organism: Gavia stellata (assembly GCF_030936135.1). Classification (NCBI taxonomy): domain Eukaryota; kingdom Metazoa; phylum Chordata; class Aves; order Gaviiformes; family Gaviidae; genus Gavia; species Gavia stellata. Next base: position 5,533,629 of record NC_082599.1, read on the forward strand.
CTTTGACAGCATATTTTTGATGCGTTACTGAAAATCATTTGGTACGCTAGCTCTGCTGCTGTTTTCAGTGTTTCTTGCGGGGCTCTTTTCAGCAAAGCTGCTGTCAATGATAACCCTGTGGAAGCAAAAATAGCAGCTAATCAATGTGTGTTTTATCCATGGAGTTAAGTGCTTAACTTAAATGGAAAATAGATTTATAAAAAAAAAAAATAATCTTTGAAATGCCATGCAAGAGGCTGCTGCAGCCCCATCTTCTCCATTTCCTTGTGTGCGTTTGACTCCCTTTTTCTGGACATAAGTCCTTTTTCTGGACATAAGTTTAAACAGGGGTTGCATTAGGTGGAAGAAAGGTTGTGGTGTTTGGGTTTTTTTTGGTTGTGTGGTGTTGGTGGTTTTTTTTTTTATGCTTCATAGGCCTTTGCCTTTAAAATGTGATTTCACGTGGAGTAGATCGTGGTTGTTTCTCTTCTGGCCTTTCATCAATGGCGTATTATCTTCGATTACTATCTTGACTGGTACCCGAAAAATGTAGGGCAGTAGGCTATCTACTAGCAGTGCTCTACATAAAGTACAGCGTAAAAGCATTTGGAAATCCTGTACTCTGAAGCATTTCAGAACAGTTGCTTCAAAAGTTTGTGAAACATACGGGGTCTCTTGGCACAGAGACTTGGGGTGCAGTCCCGGTAGTTGTATATCCTGATCTGCCACTGGTAATCGATTGGCTTCTCATTTCCTAAAACAAATGGTATGTTTGGAGTGTGGTTAATATTTATTCCTTACATTGCTGTCCAATAAAAAACTGTGTTCCTAATGTGCACCTATTTTTTATTAAAACAAGGTTACAGCCCTATTCCTTAAAAAAAGGGATCGTCAGGTCGCTTCCTGGAAGTGTATCGAGTCTGACCTCTTACCGTCGTCTTCGTAAATGATACCTGTTTTCTTTACGATTCATCCTTTTCTTCCCACTCTCTTTTTGACTTCATGAGCTACCTGTAGAGACAAATGTGCCAAAGAGATTGTTAATTGTTGCGGTTGCTGTTACTGAAGTCTGTAATAAGACATCTCATGATGGAAAGGTGGTTGTACATGTTGAAAACCTGATAGATGAACATGTCAGCGTTGACATGAAACATTACAAGTGTGCCTGTAGTCATTTCATTCATCGCTACAAATGCGATTCTCTTCATCTGCGTGTCATGCGTATATACGCAGAACGGCTGAACAGATTTAAGCACGCCTGTGTGTCAAACCGTAGTCTAGATTGAGCATGGTGGTAGAAACATTAGCTGTTGCAAGAGATTGTTGTAAGTTTGGGGACCTCCTCTTTAGCTCTGCTGCATGGTGACAGTGGTTATTGCTTGAAATGTGATGGTTTACCTATTGGTGTCCGTCTGACCTGTAAGCATCATTGGTCTTGAACGTTCTGTTTCCTCTTTCATTTGGGCTCCTTGAATTCTGCAGTTCTTCATTTTTTTTTAATGTTTAAGCTTCCTATTACTATGAACATTTGGACGTATACAATGCTGTTCAGAAGTAGTGTGGTTTTAAAAAAAAAATAAAAAATTCAACCTTGGACAACCATCGTATAATTTTTACCTGTTGTAAGGATGCTTAATACTGATTAAAGTGTTGGTGATCAGTTTATATTCTACCTATAAGGAAAACTTTAAGGAAATGCATAGGTGTTTTGCTGAGTGCTGAGCCTGTGGACCTGTGTTTTTTACCAATACTCCACACTGTCTTCAAAGAGGAATTAAGAAACAGTACAAAATTGCAGTAGGTTTTTTGTTTGTGATTTTTTTTTTTTTTAAAAACCTCTCTCCCAGGCATTTGAGTTCCGAATTAATTTAGAAAAAATCTTAAACAAACAAACAAAGCACTAAAAAAACCCCCACCAAATAAAAATACTTTTATTTCAGTGTGGTTAGTCACAGAGTGGAAACATTGGTCTCGGTGACAGCTTTCTGAAAGGGAGCTGGGCAGCTCTGCAACTCGGGCAGAGAAGGCTGTGTCAGGTCTTCATTTGATCAAAAGGGGAAACATGCCCTGTTGAGAGTTGCTTATATGGGGATTTGAGCAGAATTACAGATCACTTGTGTGTATTACTGCCTCTCTGGCACTTTCTTAAAGTCTGAAAATACAACCTAAAATTGTCTTGGTGAGAAAGAAAGATTCATCCCTTAAGGATTAATATGCACCTCTCTCAAAATGACTTTCATATTTCATCTAGACATGAAGATTTGTTACAGCAATTATTTTTTAAAAAGATCTGAGATGAGCTGTGCATTTGTGAAGCAGGATCAGTGCAACGCACGTGTTGTGGCAGACGTGGTAAAAGCTGCGGTTGTGAAAGGAGGGGATCTGCAAAGGGCAGGAAAATGCAGGGGCTGTCACAGGAGGGAATTTCAGTTTGGGCAGAGTCCTTTATCTGTGACAGACAACACCTCCTGAAGCCAAACATGAACTTTGGAGATGCTGGAGTTGTCTTTTACGCAGGAAGAGCCGGCTTACAGTCTGTGTTCACACTGTGCGTTTTGTAGGACGGACTAAGATGTGCTTTGTATGAACAGGAACAGTGACAGTGATATAGAGCGCATAAATAATGTTTGCATTTGCCGTTTGAAGACTGCTGCACTCTAGTATGGTACATCACGACGAGGTACCGTCAGTGCTGTCCTTGCTCAAGAGCTGTGTAGCAGCTTCGGGAGTGCTCTCCGTTAAGTGGTGAAGCACCCAGTGGCCTTGTGATGGGTCTTTAGGACACAGTAATTAAATACTTGAACTTCATTTATGGAGTTATCAAGAAAGAAAGACTGAGACGGAATGATAGAAATAATAAAACTTACCGTAAAACGGTAGCATCAGAAAGCTTCTGTAGTAGCCACGTTTCATGGAAACACGTCTCTTCTTAGCATAATAGGTTGTAAAAGTGAGTGTAAAAGTGATGGTGTCAGTACAGTCACGTTGTGGTAATAGTTTTTCTTGGACGTCTTCATATCCTTATTGTGCTTTCACTCACGTACCTGATAGCATCTTGCAGTTAGCATGTGCCTTGTATGCTGTGTAAGACTCACAGAATGCTTCAAACCACAGATGATTGTGGTGAAGTGATTTTTGCAACTAGACACTTGGGGAAGGAGTACAGCAGGAGACGTTGTCCAGCACGTCCTCCTGGTGTTTAAAGAGGCTTTGATGTAGGAAGGGCAGCTGAGAGAGATCCTGAAAAGCGTGACTCTGAATCAGAGGTAAGGAGGCACCAAGAGCACAGAAGTGGAAGGTGGCTTGGAAAGGGTGACTGTGAAATGGTGGCATTCATCAGGGGATTCAAGGAGGGAAGAGAGAGGAGAGCAAAAACATTAAAATCGGTGAGCTACAGGATGGCAGACCTCAATAAACTCTGAGAAGTGGGAGACATGACTCTGAGAGTTCTTACAGATGCAAACCTGAAAGAAAAAGAGGACTTAAGATGAGGTGGCAGTTCAACAGAATTTTTTATTATGGAGACAAGCACAGACTGTCCCAGTTCAAAAGGATAGAAAATACAGTAACTCACTAACTTGGTAAGTTTCTCCAGCACAAGAAGGAAGGAAGGAAGCCTGCAGAAAGTCTGACCTAGTTTCCAACAGAGATGATTTGAGCAGGGGTAAGTATAAAAGAATATTTTTGTTGCTCTGATGTTTTTTTGTTGTTGTTTTTAATTTTTTAAAATCCATTTTTTATGTTCTGTGACTTGTGCTTGCCAGGACACGCACCTAGCAGTGGCTGTGGGGAATACAAAGAATCAGCGAGTGTTGTAGTAATGAAAGGAAGACAAAGGATTTGGTCTGCTGCTTGGCAGGAAGAGGAAGTTACCAACTTCTGACACTAAAATATTTTATTAAAATGGGGGAAGGGAAGCTTGTATCAGTCTTTGGCTATGGCTTTAATTGAAAGCAGATGGCAAATTAAATCACTGGATGCTTAGTGGCTGGTGTGAAACTACACAACTACAGAGCTGTGAGCTGTTACCTTTGACACCTTGGGAAGAGTAAATAAGCTTCTAAAAAAACCAGAAGAATGAACATAATACTTAGGCTGCCTTATTCATAATTTCTAATTTCAGTTTTCAGAAAGGAACATGGAAATGTAAGAAACATTGCAAGAAACGAAGGAAACCGATAATATCCAGCAGATTTTTCTTTTCAAAAATAAACAATGTCAAAGAAACTGAACTTATTTCTGTAACTTGGTAACAAAGAAAGGAAAATCTAGTTGCAGTGAAGGTTTTAAGAGTCTAAACTAGAAAAATGTGGTCTGCGTTTAAACTGCTATAAAATGGGCGCAGAAATCTTTGCATAATGTGTCAATAGTTCAGGGCCTTTGAAGGGATACGGCAGGTGGGACTGTGCAGCGGTCTCTTCTAGGTCTGGTGCTGGTCAGTCATTAATGACCTGGATGATGCAATGGAGAATATACTGAATCTGCAGGTACTGAAATAAGACATACTGGGTGTTTCCACTAAAAATAGGAAGGGACTGAATGAGCTAAATGTATATCCTGTGTTTTTCAAGTTACTTCATCAGACTATTTCAAGATTTTGTGAAATAATCCAGTGCAAAAACTGAGAAGAAAGGACAGCTAGTTGTGTTGCTAGTCCTTAGAAAATCCTGAGGTATTTGTAGTACTCAGATTTGACACACAGCAGTAAAAAAAAGATATATGCCTGTTTACGCATTCCAACGTGACAGCTGATTTGTAAGAATGGTGAAGTCGTCCTGCTGTACCCTGCTTTGGAAAGACTTCTGGACTGCTGTGTAAAGCTTTGAGCACTGGATTTAGATCGGAGAGCTTTCCAAGGAGCAGGGAGAAAGAAATGAGACTAGAAAAGCTGACCTGCAGTGAAAGGTTGAACAAATTGAGAACTTTTTTTATCTGGGGGTGGGGGGGCAGGAATCCTGATTTTTATTTATATATCTGTCCGTAGTTTCTGTGACTGATGTGACTGCAACATTTCAATAGTTAGTTTGCCAACGGAAATCACAATAGTGCTGGTATTGGCATACATTTTTTCATATAGAAAGGGTGTGTTGGTGTGGTTAATTCTGCATGTAGTTAATCCATGTATCGTCACTTCTTTTCCTTTCTTCCCACCTCTTCTTGCTGTTACATTATTAAACATTACATATAAATGGCTATGGGATCTCGGTAGTTGAATGTAAAATAAAGGACGAGCATTGAAAAGCATGAGGTTCATTCATACCACTGGAAGCACCTTGAATCAGTAGGTCAGACAACCTAAAAGAAATCAACTCAGCTGTCACTTAAAGCAGTAGCCCTTCTTCCCTCCCTTTTGAGAAAGTACTTTTTCTCTTAGCCATATCAAATGCTTTTTCAGAATAGCTCAAGGGACTGATGGTAGGGAGGGTGCTGTAATACGTCCTTGTTTTGTCGTGCCCGTCGCACATCCTGCGGTACATCTGGTGAGTAGCTGGAGTTATTCAGCAGACCACAGGCATTAGAAGACACATCAGCTCCTTTTGATGAGGTTCTCGATACAACACTCGGTGCTTAAGTCAACAGTAGTTTGCTGCTGTGCTGTCTATGTCTTAAATGCTATAAAATTATTTAGAGTCAATCCAGTAAAAAACTGCAGTGGAGTTGGCTGCTGATCTTAGTCAGCCACTGAGGGAGTGGTGAGTCTGGGAACTGGGCAATCCTCCCCTTCTTAACTGCCATGTATACAGTTAAGCAAATGGCATATATCTTTATGTATAGTATAGTAGTTTTACCTGGAGTCAATAATTGAGGAAGTGCCAAAATAATTGGAAAGGATGACAGGAAGGGGTTTTTCACTCTGTTTTAGGCCATGAGGTTCAGGAAGAAGGAATTGAGGAAGCTGCTGGGACACACACACACAACATGACAAAACGCTACATTTCAAGATACAGAAATTTGATGCTTGGTTGGTTGGTTGGTTTTTTCCACCCAGAACATACTGGGGTGGTCCTAGCAATGTTGTAATGGCCAAGAGAGAGGAAAAGGAGATCCACCTCCTTAGGTTGAGAAGGTTGAAACAAGCTGTTCTGAGGATGGAGGGGGCTGCTGGCAGAGTCCAGAGACTGGCATGGAGCGGGCAGGCAGAGCAGCAGAGGGGATAGGTGCCTTAATGCAGAGAAACTCAACTCTTTCAGACTAAAAGAGGAGAAAGTAGAGTTTGTAGACTCCTCCTTCCTCCCTTTACCCCCTTGATCTGCTGCACTGGCTTCCCAGGCTGCTGTAGCCAAGCTCTTCTGCTTGCAACTGCATCTTCTCCATCTTCCTCATCTTCCTCCCCATCTCCCGCGAGTCTGCTACTGCTGCCGCTTCCCCAGCCCTGCACACAAGCCAGTGAAAGAGCTAAGTGCAGCGGCGTCTGGCTCACAAAAAGTGACTGAAGTGTAATGCCGAAACCTGTGAATAAAGGTATTAGGACATTTGTGGTTATCTGGTTGTAGTGGCATTGCAAGGTTTGTTTGTACCTTTAGATTTGTATTATCTGCTCTCTGTCTTGATGAATAACGTTTAGTGTGTTTGTTCAGCTGCAGGAATTTGTTAATCTTTCTTTCCTTCAGCTTTCTCCCAGAAATAGGGAGAAATAGTCTCACCGTGGAGAAGTTTAGCAAAGATTTGATTGCAAGAGCTTTCGGTACGTTGGTTTTTTGCCTTTTTTTTTTTTTTTTTCCTGTGAGAATATGTTTGTAGTGGTAGCTGGAAGAGAAGAGAACTGAATGTGCAGGATTAAGCTTGAGGCCCCAGCTTCCTGTATAAGGGGAGAGGAGCTCACGAACCCGAGACGCCAGCCAAAAGGAAAAAGGGTAATGGACAAACATAGACTGTGAGGTTTGCAGCGCTGCGTGCCAGCTGCTGCCGAGGGGACTTCCTGCTGTGGGACGCGAGTGACGTTTGGGGCAGTCACTGTCTGTGCAAAGCTGCCCCTTCGCCGCGCTGAACACAGGAGGTGGGTGAGGGCAGATTGGCAGTTTCTCGTGGCTTTAACGGTTCAGAAAGCAGTAGGGGTTTGTTTCTGGGAGGGTTTAGGTAAAAGAGCTCCTCATATGAATTTTATTATTTAAGACTAAAGCAAATGTTGAGAAGTAGGAAAATAGAAGTTCTTGGAAAAAATAATACAAGGAATTCACCGCTCTCTAGTTGAAGAGCCGCAGGTTTGCAGGAGGAGTCTCCCAGGCCGTCTCTTGAACACTGCAAAGCCAAGCGACTCGGCAGTGCTGTTCCCAAAAACTTGCTGGGACTCACTTTCCTTTGAAAGCTCAGTTAGAAAGGTGTTTTAGATAGGGTTTACAGCTCGCTTCCACAATCTCCCCATCTGGGAAGTGATGATCAAACAGTCTTTACAAGCTAGTTCATTGTAAACCAGGCACTAGAGAGCCTCTCTTTCCCAGGTCTTGCACCTTAGATTTCTCTTTTTGTAGGGAACGTGAAGAACCACCTGAAAATCCAACCCAAAGTCAAATCTTTGAACACCAGTACCTTAATGATAGTTTCAAAAGGATTTGCAGTAAATTAGGTAAAGGATTACACTTTCAGCTTCCTACTTTCTTGCTATGGTAATGAGCAGAGTATCTGAGCTCCTGTGGAACACGATAGCTTATAGAAGAGAAACTGAAAGATACCTTTAAAGGATAATTGGGCTGAAAGTTGACTTAAACCTGCAGTTGCAGCCATACAGTCGAGTCCATAACATTTCTTCCAATCACCTTAATAAAAATGACCCTTTAGCCCTTGACATCACTCTCATTCTACTAATCCTTTCAGTAGCGGCAATGCATGGAAATGAAGACAGAGTTTGTGTTTGTTACATTTGTCCTTTATTCTGCAGATTGTAGTGCATGTGCTCCTTTCTCAAAGGACACCTTGTCCAGTTCCTTAAGTGCCGTTAACTTGCTGGTGGCTTCCTGGAAAAGATACTTGAAGGCTCCAGGGAGTTGAACTCGACAATACTGCCTTCTAACGCAGTCTTGCCAGACGCAAACACTTAAAAATACTTCTATGGTAGCAGTATACTTGGACTCTTGCTTTCTGATTTCTGAAACATCTGGGTTCGTATTCCGCAGTTTGTTTATTTTTATAGAAGCCTGAGAAGGAATAAGAAGCCTGAGGCCGTAGCAGAGCCATCAGACTGCAGAATCAAGGCTTAAACAAGTAGCACGAGATCCATGCGGCTGCTGTTCTTAGAAGGACTCTTCTTTTCCTAGAAGTTTTCATCCTTTTAACAGGCAGTTATTTTGCTCCCTCTGCTCTCTTACATGATTTTTACTGCTGTAAATGGTTTTGCTTGTGGGATTTAGTTTTATTTACATATACTATTAGTAATGTGGACTATAGATGCCTACTCGAAATCAGGATTCTCTTGTCTCCTTCATGTAAACAAACTGGTTTTCATGAACGGCTGAGAAAATCTGTTCCACTTCAGATTATAATACTGAGTTATGGACGAAAATGTATTATACTCCTTATTGTGGATACGGTAAGTGATTATCTTTTTTGATGGTGCTTATAAAGCTACACAGTATTGTTTTAGAATTGGTCTGATAAATGGTGAAATATTTTAGAATCATAAAATCATTTAAGTTGGAGAAGACCTTTAAGATCATCAAGTCCAACTGTTACAGCTTAATCATGGAAAACAGGAGCTTATGGTTTACCCTTATTTAAATGTGTACCTGAATCTTTTCGAAGTAATAGGGCAAATATAGTACTGTTTCTGGAGGCTTAAAAAGAAGATTTGTTCTCTAATATTAAATTTTTAATGTATTATTCATGAGGAAAGTAAAGCTGAAAGCTTTTTTTCCTCTCCTCAGTAGAAATGAACTTGAAGAATAACATTATCTGTACAGAAAAAAAAAAAAACTTAAAGGACTCTAATTCTTGCTAATCCCGGAGTGGTGCATGCAAGTACTATTGGAATTCACTCAGGGAAAAGGAATCAGAATTTTATTGAAAATAAGCTGATAGGATCATTGCATAATTCATACAATATTACTGGAATGCAATTCCTGGGGGGAAAAAAAAAGGGTAATTCTGGTTAGAATATGCTTTTAAGAGTGACAGAGTGACTGTGTATTGAAGTTGCTTTGAAGTCCATGTCTAAGAATTACTACCTCTCTGTTTTGGATACAGGGCTGGGCTACATATTTTTGTTACTTGTACAACTTTCAAGCTAGCTTTTCCAGATGTGTGCATATGCATGTAATGTATTCATGCATATATGTATATACTATTGGTTTATTAAGGCAGGCAAAACGTGTGTGAGCTTTTCCATCTATTGCATGATCTATGGCATGTAAATGGAATTTGGAAAAACATTTAACGCTATTAAGCATTACGTAATACAATAAATTATTTCAATATGGAATATTTTAAACCTGGTGCAAACTTATGTTTGTGATTATATTTTCTGCTGTCCTATCACTACAAACAAGAAGTATAAGCCAAGTGACATCATCTTTAGTGATCTCTTTTGTTTGTACTTTTCAATGTACTCATTCCTAGATCATGCTTGGTTTAGTTGCCTTGAATGACTTAAGGAAAAGAAGTACCAAGTTGCATGTTCGGACAAGAGCTCTGAAGATACGTTTTTCCATTGCCTTACTCAAATCTTATGCAACAATTAATTTATTAATAGGAAAAATATCTGTAATTAATAATAACCAAACACCACAATTGTGTTTTGTGGAAGGCATAATTAAATTGTTACTTAAATGTTAAGGACCTCATCTAGCAGTATTTCCTGCATATGGTTAATGTCGCTTTTAGAATATGTTGGCTAAAACAGTGCATGATACCACCGCAGGAATTGACACTACCTGGGATAAGGGAATAAAGTTAGGATGTTACAAGCCAAGTACTCCTCTAGACCTTACTATTAAATTAAATGAGCACTTCTCAATTTTTAACATATGTTCAGCCCCAAGGTGCTAGTGAAAGGCTGTGTGTGCCCCTTACCTAAGAATAAAAAAGAAGCAGGAAATATTTTGAAGGTGTTTTTACCCTGGGTTTAAAAAGTTGTTCTGTAGACAAGGAACCATGGCATAAAACATATGAAGGCACTTGTCCAAAAAAATGGGAATTCGGAGTGGAGCAGAAAAGTGAATGTAGTTCTCCTTTAGACTTTAACTGGTTGTCTTAATTGGTGGGGTTGACCTTTTTCTCTTTGCAGTACGTATATCCTATTAAGAAGTACAATACAGTATTGTCTTTTGTCACTTGATCTGAAGTTTTAAGGAAACCTCAATTCGATGTCCCCAGTTGTCACTTGGAGCAGTTAGTACCTTCTGGTGTTACTTGGATTTTTGTATTGTCTTTCCTTTTAATGGAAGTATCCAAAACTTCCGGTTGCAACAGAAACTATGTATTTCTAGCTCTTTTTTCACATATTCCCTTCCAGCCACATTCCTTCATGTTTGCTATGATTTTTCCAATGACATAAAACACAAACAGATATAGATGTTTGTACCATAAGCAGATGAGCAGGAGGAATGTCGCAGATTTGTAGAACTTGCATTTTTTAATGTTATTCATGAAGATACACCTGTCTTTGGGATTGAACAGAACTTCAGATGGTGGTGGGACACTTAAAACCCGTGGCCAGAGAGCAGGCACAAACATTACACAAATGTTGTAATTACTTCTCATTGTTATCGGATGGTGGTGAAGCGTGTTTTAACACGTGGCATGTCAAAGGTATTTGGAAATTGTGCTCATCCTTCATTAAAGGAAGGGATGAAACAGCCTCTTCAGTGTTTGGGCTCGCCTATAAATGTGCACTACCTGATTAAATAAGATCTTTGAACAACTGAATTTTCTCAAGTGAGGAAAAAAAAAAACCAAGCCAAGGTTTGAGGAAAATGTGCTTGCTTAAGTACTGCATAACTCAGTGTCCAAGGCATCGTCTGTATGAAAAAATTTTCCACTTTCACCCTTGGCAAAAGGAGGGAGGAAGAGTAGCGAAAAATCTGCTGTGAAAGCCCATCTAGAAGCTTTGCCTTGGTTGTGTAAGCTCTTTCCCTTCCGAATTGTGTTGTGGTCTTTGAGCTGGTACACATAAAATGTTGGGCAAATAATCTTCCATGAAATGTTGTGTCATCCATCGGACTTTCTGTATTGTGGCATTTTTCTTACGACATGCCATGGGGAACTCGCTGGAGTCCCCAGGATTCATGAAAGCTGGGGTACGTTCAGCAGTCATTGTGGGTGCAGGAGGCTGCATCTGGTGGCCAGTGTTCCTGACTCAGCCTTGTTGAAGAACCTCCTGTTAGGCCCTAGTCCTGTATCCCGTTTTGCTCATCATATGTATGATGTTTTCCATTTGTATTTTGGCGATGCTGATTAATAGTTTGGAGTGCTTAGGAAATAGTTGCATTGATACGGGTAGAGGAGCAGAAGGATTAAATGAAAGGGTTATTTTGCAGCATTTTTAGGATAAGCAAGCTTGAGGGATTGTTTCTGGTCTTGGCCAACTCCACTGACTTACAGGAAAGACTAAAGCGGTGACATGGGGGATGGTGATCTTTCCCCTAACTGTAAATGTTTGCAATATAAACAGCTGAGCTATTCATCAGCGGCTCTCAGTGGAGAGAAGGAAGAAAATAGGGCATTTTTAGGGTGGGTTCTAGCATAGACAAATCAGAGGAATTACGTCCTACAAGTGCTTATCAGCTTGGCTTTGTGAGCGCTGCCTGTGGTCAGCTGGGCTGATGACTGAGCTACCAGGAGGCTGAGGAGAATATCCACAGAAATTACTTTGGAGCTATAATGATAGAATTAAAAAATCAAAAGTAGTTCTCTTCAACGTGCAGACCCATTACCATCTAGGAACTTCCCACCACCAGCTGTCTGGGTCTTGGCAGGAGATTTTTGGCAGTGCATGTCTCAAGCACACCGGGCCTTGCTTTGTTTATTTTGCAGGGCTGGAGTTCCTTGCTTGTCTTGGGACTATGGGAGGGGACTCGTGCCTTTGTTCTTGCACACACATTACTCGGGTAGAGTTCTTCAGCAGAAGGCAGAATGTCTCCATAGTATGACAAGAGTTAGCTCCAGACTTACAATGTTGATCTTTGTTAAATTTTGGTCTGGGGAAGTCATGTTTGGTCATGCCTTTCTCTTGTCATGTTTTCGTGTCCCCAAGAAAACTAAGATCTACGAAGGGCAGTAATGAAGTCAATACACAGCTGTTTGTCCTCCTCGTTTTGGTTATGTAGGAGTGGGAGAGATGCCAGATATTTATGTTGTTTTGCAGCAGGCGTGCAATCACATACAACGCTTTTCTGCTTTAGCTCTGTATAGCTTTGGGAGATTAATTCAAATGCAGAAACCTGTTTAGATTTTAGGAATTTATTGAATATGCTGGGCAGAGGGAGCTAAATGTGGAGGGAGAGGCTGTGCCCCAACTGGTAGCACTCAAACAGCAGCCAGAAGAAAGCTTTTCAAATGGCTTATGCCATGTTACAGTACAGGACATAATACTTACTCTTCAAGCCAAAGGGATTTTTGAAGCTATTAGGATAAACAGCGCACACAGCTGTTGCAGGTGTGACCGTCTTAGGCAACGCTTTTCTCAATGCAAGTTTTGCTGTACGCAGCCGGGTATCCCGGAGGCACCCGTACAGTTTTCAGTTAGAAATTGTTGTTGCTGTCCCCCTCTTCCATCTCAGCTTGAGTTACGACCCACATCGCGGGGGGGTTTGTTGTGCGAACACCTGCTTGCAGAGCCGGTGCGGGCATCTGAACTGCAAACTGGCAGAGCCGGAGTTGGTTAGAGCTGCGCAGGGAGCATGCGATAACTGAAGAGGAGCGATGCCGAGTGTCGGTGCTGGCTGGGGCTTTGTAAGGTTAGAGCTTATTATTTTGGGGAGAGGAGAAGGGGCAAATCCTAAAGATGGCCTTCTAAGTGCTTGAGTGTATACGTAGGTATAGACTTAATACAATTTAACATTTATGGGTCCATATGCCTGGGATTTTCCATCTAAGCTAAGTGCCGTAAATGTACTGGATCGGTCATCTGGTTTGGGCTCCTGCATGAGACCATCAGCTGCTTTTCTCCCCCAAGCCTAATTGGGACCTCTGCTATTAGAAACGCTGATAATAAGACAAGGATCCTACCTCCCTAAGAGACGAAGAGTAAGTGCTCTGCAAGACCTGGCTTTCTTTAGTGCCAAGAACAACAGGAGAGTAAGATCTGTTTAATGTAAATGGTAAAAGTCTGGCTTTTTTTATCCCGAGAAAGAAAAAGATGCAAAGCGGTGGGGATAGTATTATGTCATTATGTACTAAATAAACTGCTCCCCCTCA